>NC_000079.6:59867517-60230017 GCF_000001635.26 Mus musculus
TCGCCCTGTCTGAGTGATCTCCGTGTAGTTGTTTCAAATGACAGCCTTCTAGAGACAACCTTTCTGTTTTGAAATACTCTTTCCTGTTTGTAAACCAGCTTTCCTTAAAAGTGGGCTCCTGCCTTACACGAACTTATTCCACTTTAACAATAATGTCTTGTTTTCCTAGATTTTTTTTTTTTTCAAAACCCAAGAATTGAATTTTCAGAAACGCCAAACCGCATTTCATCCTGACTAATTTGTCCTGTGGGCTGGCTTCCTGCTGCAAAATCAGCACAGGGTTTTCTCCTTCTTTCTTTCTGTTTTTAGTGAGATAGGAGAGAATGATTTTTTTATTTTTTAAACAGAGACTCAGCTCCGCTTTTTCAGTAATCTAACTTAATCCTGCCACTCCATGGTGTCCCCAAGACGGACCTGGAACTAAATTTCAAACTTCTTTTCAAACTGGATGTGGGAGAACAGGTCTTCCTGCCTGGGGTGGGCAGACAGATGTGATTGCATTCCTGAACCCTGGGTCTGCTCTCTCAAAGTTATCTGTGAAGGGAAGGGAGTTAAATCCATGAGATTCAAACCCTCGCATCACCCAGGTTCCCCAATTAGCTGTGAGAACAGAGTCTGCCATCGTGTCTCAGGGTTATCTTGATTTTTCCGGGGAAACATCCTTGTGAATCTTAGAAGGCAGGGCTCTTGGCAGTCTTCCTTCTGGTCCCTATGGCTGCAGAGGTGGTAAGGGAAGTGTTGCGGAAGGCATCTCCTGCCAGGAGTGAAAAAAAAAAGGGACACAATTTTGTTTTGTTTCTAAATAAATACAATTTGTAACAGAGTGACGTTTAACTTAAATGAAAAAAGTTTTGTTTTTTTTTGTATCAGTTTTTAGGAATGTGTGCCACATGTGTGCAGGTGCCTGTGTAGGCCAGAAGAGGGCGCTATATTTCCACTGTCACTGGAGTTACAGGTGTTTGTGAGCCAACCACGAGATTTGGGTCCTGGAAACTGAACTCAGAGTCTCTTAAAGAGTAGCAGGTGTTCTTATTAGCTGAGCCTCCTCTCTAGCGTATCATGCACATATTGTTTTTGACAAGAGGATTTAGTATGCACTGTCAATTTGCATAGCACCCCGATGCTTGTATACAATGCTGATGTCTAATTTTGCTATCATACTGCTTTGTAAGATTTTTTTTTTCCTTTCATAACTCAGTCACGATGGCACACACCTTTAATCCCAACACTGCAGAAGCAGGGCAAGTGGATCTCCATGAGTTCAAAGCTAGCCTGGTCTACCTAGTGAGTTCCGTCCTAGCCAGTGCTATAGAGTAAGGCTCTGACTCAAAAAAGAAACAGTAACAGAATGAAACAAATAAGCAAAAACCAACCAACCAAACCAAGCAAGCAAGCAAGTAAACAAACAAACAAAACATCCCCAAACCAGACCAATTTTTCATGCCTGTGAATGTGTTTGTTTTTGAGACAGGGTCTCATGACACCCAGCCACGATGTATGTGTGTAGTTCAGCCTGGGCTTGTACTTATATACAGACTAGGATCATCCTCTTGCTGCAGCCTCCCAAGTGCTAGGATTGCAGCCATGTGCCACCATGCCTGGCTTTTAAATACATTTGTGGACAGATATCATGAACATGCGTTGTTAAGGGTGCTGACCTATAGATAGTTTCTATGTACAAGAAGACGCTGGCAATGGTACCTTTCTTCATTTTTATAACACTCCTTTAGAGAGGGTGGTTTTTATTTCTGAAGACACACTGGGGGAAAATTACCATTAAAATGAAAATAAAGCCCAAGCATATATCTCTGTGGTTTTGCCTCCACAGATGGAATGTTCTGGATTCTTGGGTTCTTTCTATGTGCCTCTGGGAAGACCTGGGCGAGGTAATCACACAGGTCCCTTTTAGGTGCTCTGAGGCATCTGCATTCCCACATTATCTGAAGCAGTTTGAGCTATTGTTTAGGCACCTTGTCTTATGGCTATGCACAACTATAGGCTTCCCAGAAGTTCATGCGAGCCAAAATGATTCATTTGAACATATTTTCCTAAAAACAGTACAATTGGGAGCAAACATTTTGTTTTTATAAGATGCATTTGTTTGTTTTGTGTGTATGTGTGTGGGTCTGAGTGTATACACGTGCACCACATGCCTACGATGGCCATGGAGACCAGAGCAAGCGTTGGATGCCCTGGAGCTAGAAGGTGGTTGTCAATCTTCATGTGGATGCTGGAAACTGAATTCAGGTCCTCGCTTGCAGGAGCAGCAAGTGCTCCTAACCACTGAGCCATCTCCCCAGTCCTGAGCCAGACACTTGTGTGTCTTAGCGACTGTTCTATTGCTGTGAAGAGTCACCATGACCATAAAGTAAGCATTTATTTGGTGCTGGCTTACAGTTTCAGAGGCTTAGACCATTATAGTTATGACAGGAACATAGTGGTACACAGGCAAAAAACAAACAAAAAAAACGGTATTGGAGAAGTGCCTGAGAGTTCTACATCTCATACACTGGCAGCAGGGAGAGAGAGGAATGGGCCTGCTGTGGCCTTTTGAAACCTCAAAACCCACCCCAGTGACACACTTCCCTCAACAGGGCCATGCTACTCCAACAGGGCCACACCTACTCCAACAGGGTCATGCCTACTCCAACAGGGCCACACCTACTCCAACAAGACCACACCCACTTCAACAGGGCCACACCTACTCCCACAGGGCCATACCTACTCCAACAGGGCCACGCCTCTAATCCTTTCCCAAGAATTAGTCACTGACAAGCAGTTAAATGACCTCTTCGGGCGGCGGGGGAAGGCATTCTTATTCAAATCACCGCAATGTGTTTCCTCTTTTTGTGTAGAGTAATAAAATCATGTTGTGTCACTGTTTTAAAAATTGTTTAGCTGGAGAGCCGGCTCAGCAGTTTGCTCTTGCAGAGGACACAAGTTTAGTTCCTGGTACCTATATGAGACAACTTAAAACCATCTGTAAAACTCTCTGATTTCTGTGGGCACCACCCATGCACTCACATGGTGCACATAAACTCATAAAGGCACACACTTAAATAAAAAATAAATCTTAGCCTGGTGTGGTGGCGCACACCTTTAGTCCCAGCAATCGAGAGGCAGAGGCAGGCGGATTTCTGAGTTCGAGGCCAGCCTGGTCTACAAAGTGAGTTCCAGGACAGCCAGAGCTCTACAGAGAAACCCTGTCTCGAAAAAAAACAAAACAACAACAACAAACAAACAAAAATCTTAAAAACAAAAAAAGCTGGCTATGGTGGCACAGTGACTTTAATCCCAGTTCTTGGGAGGCAGAGGCAGGTGGGCCTCTGAGTTTTAAGGCCAGCCTGGTCTAACAAAGTGAGTACCGGGACAGTCATAACTACAAAGAGAAACCCTGTCACAAAACAAACACAAAAACAAAAACAAAAACAAAAACAAAAATAAAACAAAACAAAAAGAAGTTTAAAGCCATCACGATTAATCATGTTCTTCCCCCCACCCCCATCCCCCACTGTCATTGCACATCCAAGGTTAAGGATTAATTCTGGTGGCAGCTTTGGGGGCTTTGGGGGCTTTGGGCCACGGTTGGTTGGCCGGCTGCTGCCTGTTGATTTGGGGCCTGTGGTGAGGCCTGTGGTAGCAGGAGTCTGTGCTGGAGCAGCTCATCACTTCCACGGCCTGGAAGGAACCACAGGTAAGAAGCGGAAGGGTTGGAGGTTCCCTGTGGTGAAAATGTTTCCAGTGACCTAAAACTTTTCTTGGCCTCCCCTCTCAAAGTCTGCAACATCCCTGTAACTCCTCAACACCTGGGTCTTTGGGAGAGGATAGGGCCAAAGCAGAGCGATTGAGTACATTTCACAGTATTTAGGAAGCTACACGGGCCCCACCTGTAAATCTCTCTTAATAAACCAAACAAACAGAAGAGAATCGACTTACTGTCTGTTACCGAGCTCCAGCTCTGCTCCGACTTTTGCAATTTGACATAAACTAGAGGCACCTGGGGAAAGGGAACTTCCGTTGGGGAAGCACCTTCATCAGATTAGTTCATGGACACGGTTGTGCAGGACTTTCTTGATTGCCAGACTATGGAGGAAGGCCACGCCCACCACGGATGGTACAAGCCCCTCCCAGTAGCTGGTGGTGGTGGTGGGGGGGGGGTTCGGAAGCCAGCCAGAGCATCCCTTGAGATCTCTGTTTCTTCAGTTTCTGCCTCCGGGTTCCTGCTTGAGTCTCTGTCTTGGCTTCCGTCAGTGTTGGTCCGGTAATCTGCCCCAAGTAGCTTTTTTGTCCCGGTGTTATCACAGTAGCAGAGAGGCAGGCTAGGTAACCTTTAAATATATAGACTAGGCTGGGGTGCAGGCACTGGAGGGAAGGGCTTACGTAGATGGTACCACATTTCTGAGACGTAGACACCAAGAATGAGATAATAGACACCATTTGCCTGTAAATTGGGTTACTGTGTGATTGATGGTGAGGAATCCACCTAAGAGAGGCGTTCTGCACTAAAACATGAGAATCCGTGAATTCATTTCCAATTCAAGCGAGCAAACACCAGCCCATCTAGACCTCTGCAGTAGACCTGATGGTGTCTACAGTGATGTTTTTACCTGAGCCAGCACGACTCCTGTGAGCTTTCCGATGCTCTGAAGTAAGTCCTTGAGCTACTTGAGTAGAAATGAGGAAAAGACTGTCTCTAGTGCTTCAAAATGTGTGGAAGTTCTTGTCGCAGCTCTCCTGTTAAAGTCTGGTCTTAAGCCCCAACACTATGTAATTAATATAATTCATGTTATGGTTGAGTAAAGAGATATTTTTTTCTAAAAGCAAACTATACTGAGAATTCACTGAAGAGATTAAAAGGGTTAGTGAAGTTTAGTGTAATCTTATGATCTGTTTTGAATAAATTTGCCGCATCTTGTTGATGTTCAATCCTTATGAGCCACGGAGGGGGGTAGAAACTTCACACTGGGAATTTTGGAAAGTGACTGGGGCTGGCTAAGACTGGCAGCTCCCGTGATTGAATCCTGGTGGGTTTTCTATGAAGGCAGAGACCAGAAGAGGCACACATGCCGTCTCCCTGTCTCTCACTGTGTCACACTTGGCCTCCCTTCAGGAGTCTGGCCACAAGATGCTGTCTCCTCATGCAACCTTTGACCCTGGAGCGGAACTGTGAGCCTCCGTTCTTTATAGCTTACCGACTTGGTGGGGATTCTGTCCTTAATGACAGAGAATATCAGAGCTGCTGAGGTGAGACTTTCTCAAGCATTGTGTTTAGTTAAATCTTCGCAGGAGCTGGAGCCAGGAAAGTCCCAGGAGTTGCTTCCTGCCCAATAGCTCTGGGGAGCTCCGGAGCCTCGGTGTTCCTCGTGTGTAAAGTGGAACGGCAGTACGGAGTGAGGTGTTGAAGCAAGAGTGACTGTACCGCTCAGCCATGACAGTGGGTTCCTGTGTCGCCTGTACATGGATGGGATGCTACTATTAACATCCTTACTCCTGGGAGCCACAAAACTGGTCCCAGCTGAGTAGTTTGTGGAACGTTTAGGGCTAGCACCTGAAGATTATGTTCTAAGCGATTCCAGTACTTTCTCCCAGAACTCCGTGAGAGGTCCTGCAGGGCAGCTTAGGCCTTCTCCATCCCTGCTCCCAATGTATTTTGTTAAGCTAATAAAGGAATGGGCTCAAATACTTTTACTTCAATTGTACTTAAAATTATGTTTTTAAGGAAATAATTTGAAGGGCTATGGATACCATACTTCTTTTTCCCCTTCTTTGGCTTAAAAAGAAAGAATATGGTACCTACACCTTTTGGCTGGAGGGAGATTTTAATAAAGATCATTAGAAATGTGCTATTATATGGCAAATTGTCTATAAATTAGCATGGCCTGCGTGCTCCAGGAGAGATTTTGGCCTTTTTTCCCTCTTGTGTTTTTTTTTTTTTTTTTTTTCTCTTCAAAATACCTTAGTATTTGCTTTAATAACTTTTTTTTTGTTTAGTTAACTGATGACTGATTATTTTATTGAATAAAACTCATTAGTTTTATATCAACATGAGATTGCTGTTTTTTTTTTCTTTTCTATTCTAAATTGGAAATGTATGGACACTTAACCTAGAAACTCTCGCCAATGTGATTTATATTCAGAAAATTTATTTACTTTCATATTATTAACAAAAATCACTGTTGTGTTCCAATCTTTGTTCTCTGAGGATAAATCGTCAGCGAATCACTTCCGGCCGCTGCAAATCACTTCCGGCCGCTGCAAATCACTTCCGGCCGCTCTGTACCTCAGAGCCCAGGCAGCCTAGAGCTGACCGGTGGTCATCAGTAAGTGCAGCTCAGAGGGGGAGAACATGCCTCCTGTTCCTCCTTAAACTGTGGGGAGGGCAGGGAGACGGAGAGGAAGAAGTTTAGAACCTGCCTTCACCGTGCCTGAGGAAGACAGCTCAGAATAATTACTAGTGCCTTAAATAAGAAACTGTAAGAAACGGGCTCCATGGGGCGTTGCTTCACTCAGCCTCGAACATTTGGTACCTTATCTTTCAACTCCAGACCCCAAGAGGAATTTAGACATAGCTGAAAACAAAAAACCAAAAAAACAAATGGGGCCAGGACTGCTTTAAAAAGCTAAACTAGAACCCACTGGTTTCTGACCCATCTGCCTGCCTTTTCTCTAGAAAACAACCCTGGAATGTTCCAGAAGGTTTCATGAGGCTGCATCTCTGTGCTGCTTCCTCTCCCCCCCCTGCCCCCAGACACAGCATATTTAACCAATTTAGTTTACAGAGGGAGTTCAAGTTTTTTCTAGCTTGCTTTATCCAACTGTAACTTTGGGATCATAAATATGCTTACGTCTCCTGGGGAACATTCTCTTGTACTGCATTTTGGAGATGCTGTCCAGATGTGAGAGGGTTTTATCCTGTCCCCCTCTGAGAGTCCCTCTGAGCCAGGACATTGCAGTGGAACGTGGTATGTCTTTTGTAAGGCGCCAAGCAGCTTGGTGGATGAGATTGTTGTTTGTGGGGACAGGAGTACACCTCTTTCCAATACAGAGAACCAACAGATGCTGAGAGTTTGGGGATGCTGTCAGAACAAGGCCAGGTTGATTAAGGTCCACCATTTCCTGTTCCTGGATGCTGTGACCTTAGAGTCCTAAGTCTTGGGATGCAGCCTGCAAGAGCCCGAAAGGTTGGGAGGAGAGTCTGCAAGGCTGCCTCCCAGCACTGTCACTGCTCAATGACTGCCATATGTAGGGAGAACCAGCGACACTCGTCTTAAGATCTTGGGAATGTCTATGGCCCACTTCAACTGTATAAGTGAAAGAATGCTGGCTCCCTGACCTTTGTAACCCCCTCCCCCCTTTATTTTTTGACAAAGGGAAAGCAGATGGTCTGGGAAGCCATGCAATTTCATGCGTTGTCTAATAAAACCGGAATTGCTGACTCTGGTGAGCACAGAAGGACTCTGTTTGCCTCTTCCCTTGTCCTCAGAGTTTGCTTCCTGAGCTGGGGTAAGAGTGGTTATCTGTGGTCCCCGGGCTCCAATCTTTTCTATAGACCACCTCAATGGACACAGAGATTGTTGGTTTCTGGGTCTTCTTTTGTAGGTGCTTCAAGATCTCAAGTTATAGAACTTAAGTTGGAACCTGTCATAGTTGAGAAGCAATAAAGCAACAAGACGAGAAGACGATGCTTTCTAAGCACTGGCGGCGTGGCTGCTGAATGGTGTCCTGCCAGTCTCTTAGCTCTTCTGAATCCCTGGTCTGTCACTTATGACAAGGGCAGATGGCAGCAGCAGCTTCACCATGAGGAGCAAATGAGACAGTGTTTCTCAGAAGCAGGTTGAAGTGGCCAGGATCTTAAGATCTGTTACAATGTGGCCATACACACATCAGTGGGTCATGATTTGGAAAGGTGACTGCCGAGAAGGGGGCAGGGAATGATGCAAAGCACAGAAATGAATTTTTTATTCTTTGATAGTCATTTGCTGAGAGTTGATAAGGCTGTGACTAGGTTGCCCTGTGAGCTATACATCATTCTTTAGAAATAGTTTGTAACTCCATCAGTATCACTGGCTTGATGGTAACAAGCTGCTATTCTTTGTTTATATTCTTAGCGCACAGCTATAGCCTCTAGCTATTGCTTAAAGAGACCTAGCCTTAATCAGAAATATTTGTGGTTTGTATAGGGACAGACAGTGTCAGAACCACATGACCATCTGAGGGTGGCTGTTGTATTGCCCCAAGGAGAGTCTCCCTGGGGCTGGGCTGGTTGGTTTTACAGGAGCTGAGGTTTAGACTTCCTGTTAAGAAAGTTGCATCATAGCAAACAGAACTTGCTGTCTAAGCAGGCACTGGTGGTGTTCTCAAGGGAGAAGAGCAGATGTTGCCCTTTTTAGGAAGAGGAAGAGGCAGGCAGGTTTGTGAGAAGTCAGCATGTTGGCATCTGCTCTGCTGTGTCAGATCCCACGTAACCTCGTATTTCCCAAGTCAGCTTGGTGGACATTTAATTAATGATAGGGCTGTGCTTTCCCTCCCCTCCAGTGGGGCTGGTGTTTCATCCGAGTGTGAAGCGGCTTTGCTTTTCTCTCTATGGATCTGTGCTGTACTCGGGGTTGTTTGTGCTTTTGTACTGTATTGAGAATTGTATCAGAAACAGCTAATGTTTTCTGAAGGCACAGGAACCCTATAATCATGAAACTACCTGTGACCTCATGTAGATATTCACACCATGTCTCTGATGGCAACGACGTGAGGACCTTAAAACATTCTTGCTTGTGCTTTCTCCTGCGGACATGATTTTTTTCTGGACCTGACTTTGCTTTTCTTTGGGAAGAGAATTTTCATGTGTGTGGAAGACTCAAGATGCATTGATGTATGTTTCTGGGACTTTTGAAGACAATTTAGGAACACTTAGAAGCTTATTGTTGTATATTATCTTAAATCTAAATCCTGGGAAGAGTCAGGGCTTATCTGAGACTCTTCCTGGGTCATCTGACCCTTGAAGACATGCTGTAAGTGACAAATCGCAGTGGATGCCAAGATACTGAACTGGCTAGCCACGGTAGGAGCAGATGCGGAGATAGGTTGGGGTTCAGTCCTACCATGGATATGGCTGACCTTCTGCTATTTTGGAATCTGGAGGTGAGCTTACTCAGAAAGCTCCTGGTTTTATGCCCTCTGAGGCTAATTCCATGTTTAGTGTCCCTCACTGCTTCAGGAGTCATGATGAATATACAGTCATCATCAGTTCAAGGGAGCCTTGCCATCAGCAATCCACGCTGGAAGCTCCAAACACTAACACTTCTGTGTGCTTTCAGGAGGGTTTCCAAGGCTGTAAGAACCCTTTGCCTTCATAGTGTTTGTGGTGGTTGTTGCTGATCATCCTTCTGTTTGCCCATGGGGACTGATCTGAGAGCTGTGTTTACCTGTGCTGATAGCAGCTGGGCCTGTGAATCTGTGTTCAGTATTTGCAAAGACAAGGGTGGGAAAGATTCTTGGGAGCTTTCCAGTATCAGAGGTCAAAGACTTGGCCTAGGGGCTCCCCCAATGGTGTTTGATGTGACCCATTTGTGTGGCATTTTATAACCTCGCAATGGTCTGAGAATTTAATCTAGTTTCTTCTTTCACCCCATGTGGATATATGTTGGCATCCTGATTGCATATGAGACCTTGTTTTAGTATTTAACACACCATTTTTCCTTCTGCCCATAACCAGCAGCTGATGTAACTGCAGCCAAGATCAGCTTCGGTAGCATGTGTTGAAAAAAATTAGTTTACAAATGTATTAAATTGGAAGTCCTAGCTTAACACTACCCTGTATTGTCTATGTTATATGGGATGGACAGTTGCCAATACTATCCATCTATGTTTGTTTACCTGTCTATCACTACCTATAATCTATCTATCTATCTATCTATCTATCTATCTATCTATCTATCTATCTATCTATCTATCTACACCAATATGCCACCTATCATTAATGCCTACCTATCTATCACTCTCTATCTCTCTATCTCTATCACTTATTATCTATCTACCATCTATAATCACCTATCATCTATCATTAATATATCCCTATCTATCTCTATCATTTATATATCATATTCATGTATCCATCATCTATCTACATATCATCTATCTATCTATCTATCTATCTATTATCTATTTATTCATGCATCCACAGTGAAGATGGAGACCAGATGCAGAAGTGTGAAGGATATGGGCAAACCTTGGTTTTGTTATATATCTTTCCTTCCTACCCAGACCAATGCTATCACAGAATCAGACTTTTCTGAGAGAGAAGGGAGGGTTTGAGCCATCTGTGTGCTAAGTCCTTAACCAGCAGCAAGACAGTGCTGTGAGCACCTGTCCCTTACCTAATACCCAGGGAGGCAGACTCAAGGGGACACACTGGGGAACCTACTGTGCACCCTGAAGAGTTTAGTAGATCTAGTGGACTTGTGTTTAATCCCACTGTGATTCCAGAGGTGGACAGATGTGGCCCAGCATACGATATTGGCTTTCAGGAGAACCTCCTTGGAATCAGCCCATATCCAAGAATCTTCAGAGTGAAGGATGGAGGAGCATTTCCTCTTGGCCATATGCATGCTACTCTCGAGGGAAGGCCATGGTTAGAGTGGATCGCTGAGCACTCAGAAGGCCATTTGAAGGCGCAGGCTCCTAATGGAAGGACTGGAGGGGGCTCCTGGAAGCCTCATATACAGGAAAAGGCACCCAGCTAGCAAAACAACTACAGTAGAGGGAAAGGGTATTTGATAAGACTGTAAGAGCACAGGAGACAGACAAAGACAGACAGACAGACAGACAGACAGACAGAGACAGAGAGACAGACACAGAAAGACAGACACAGAGACAGGCAGACAGACAGACAGACAGACACACACCCAGAGACAGAGACAGAGACAGAGACAGAGAGAAACAGAGAGAGAGAGAGACAGACAGAGACAGAGACACATACCGTGAGAAAGACAGAGAGTTAGATAGCCATCAAGTCCAGTAGCGACAGTGTCAGAGTCTAGAACATGAGCTAGTGGTTCAGGAAGGATGCTTATTTGAATCCTCTTTTCCTTCCCTTACTCCAAGCCTGAGGGAATAGGAGCCTTGATCATGCCTATGGAACAGAGGAGTTGAGTTAGCTGCATCTGTCCCTCCAACATCTGTGGTGGCTCTGACTTAGGGGCCATAGCAGTCCTCAGAATATAAAACAGGAGCCAGGAGTAGTATTTTTCATATCAAAGCAGCCCTGGCTTCCAGGTTCTACCAGCATCCCTTGGTTCCTATCTGGCATACCCTGCCCCCAAACCTGAACTTTCCATTCTCTCTCTCTCTCTCTCTCTCTCTCTCTCTCTCTCTCTCTCTCTCTCTCTGAATACACACCCTTTCTCTCCCCCAACCCCCCCCCATGTCAACTCCCCTGGACTCAATCTTGGGGCCAGTGCCTCACCTAAGAGCAGTTTCCCAATAAACCTGCTGTTAATCTAATCTAATCTGGCTTGAATTGGTTCATTTCACTGGCCGAGAAATAACCTATCAGTAGGTACTATAATCCTGGAATTTGGGGGTCTGAGACAGGAGGATGAGGAGTGTGAGTGTGATGCCTACTTGAATATAGAGACACTCTTGGGGCCGGGGCGGGGGGGGGGGGAGTTAAGATGTAAGTTTTAACCATTACACGTCCCTGGATATTTTGATCTGAACCCAAGACTTCTGTGATGGCTTGAAATACCCACTGATTGTATTTCATAAAGGGAACCAGAAAATTAAAGGGCCAACTAAGTTTTCACCCGAGGTCACAGAATAGAAATGGCCCCACAGAACACACTGCTCACAGTGTGGCTGCCCTGCAGTGACAGCAGGAAGAAATTAAAAAAAAAAAATCTGCTTTCTGATAGTCTCAGTGACTTCTGCTCTTCCAGTTTATACTTATATTAGTACAATTCTTGATTTGAAACAAATACACTCAGATAGTTCCGTTTCTCCCCTAAGGTCTCCATCCTTGTGACCTTTTCCCAAGTCATCTGCGTGTGAGCTGGGGTTTTTTTGTTTTTGTTTTTTGTTTGTTTGTTTGTTTTGTTTTGTTTGTTTTGTTCTGTTACATTCAGTTCCTAGGAAATGTTCCAAAAGCTCAACCATATTTTCAAATCCGTACTTGATGCTGTAATCTGCATTTCCCTATTATTTCTCTTTGTTTTCATGACATTCCCATCGGTTCTAAATGGTATCCACTGATGACTGTGTTGGCTGACTTGGGCTACCTGCCGTTACCAGCAGATAATCAATAATTGGCTCACAGGTTTGTCTTGCACAAATATCTTCGGGTTTCCTCACATCTAAGTGCTGTTTCTGTTCTGAAAGTGTCATTAAAACCTCCTGACAACAAAAGCAAAATGCCCAGTGTTCTTCTCGTTCGGAAGGCGCTGGTGAAGTTTACGAATCAGATGTTACTGAAATGTAGTTGAAATTGGTGTGTTTCTCCGGCTCATATATGAACCGATACTCTTGAGGAATTCCTTAGCGCACATCTTCTAATAGCAAACAAAGGAAATACTGAGAACAGTTGAGCACAGGAATGTGGACTGGAAAGTGAGTTTACAGGACTATTCCTAATCCGAAGGTCTAAAAGCCAAGTGTTTCTAAAGCCTGAAACATTTTGAGAAACAGCTTGATACTGCAGTGGAAAATTCCACAGCAAACCCCATGTGACCAGGCTCAGCTAAAATGCAGGTGTGCTGAAAATATTGCACCAAATCACCTCTAGGCTATGCGCATAAATTGCAAGTGAAATGTAAGTGATTTTCCTGGCTCAGCGTGGATCCCTTTTCCCAAGACAACTCATGATGTATGCAAATAATCCCAAATCTACACAAATCTGGAATCTGAAACACTTCTGGTTTCCAGCCCTTTGGATAAGAGATGCTAAACCTGTATTAGCAACAGATGGCAGACGATGGATGGATGGACGGGGGAGCTTCTGGGTTGTTATCTAATACCATCTCACAGTGAATCAGGAAATCCTCTTACACCAAACTTGACCACACTCTTCCCTTTGGTTGGCTCGTGTTTCTACACTCCTCATGTTTCATCTCCCTGGGTCCGGTGGGTCTCTCCTGCATCCCTCTGGCTTTGCACATTGCTCTGGTTGGTTTCAAATCCCTTGTTGTACCCAAGCTAGCCGAGTGCTGGGATTACAGTTATGTGTCCCCCACACCCTGCAGCTTCTGTCAGAAACCTGTGTGGATGTAGCTCAGCTGCTTGTGGCCCCTACTGATGCTTCATGCCATCCAACTGTCTTGGTACCTGGCCTTGCCACCGTGGCCACTATTCTCACGGACCAAGGAGACCCCATGTATCGTTAACCAATGAGTAGTCCTGCCCCTGGGATCTGGCTGGTGAGACCCATGAGAGTGTTTTCCTCAGTGATGGGGAGTCGGTACCTACAGAGGGAGGAGTCATTCAGCAGAAACCCTGGGGTCTGCATTCCCTCCAGGATTCCTTACAAACTCAAAAATGTTATGGACCTGGTAGATGCAAGTCTTTGGTACCTTCGTTTTTTTTTTTTTTTTGTTTTTGTTTTTGTTTTGTTTGTTTTTTGTTTGTCTTGGTATCCACCTATAGCAGAGACCAAGCGTCTTTGGAAGGGCTTCCGGCAGGTGAGCGAGATCCATGGAACCTGGGAGTGACACACTTTCTAGCTTCAGCTCTAGGACACCTTCCTAGACATACGGCCCAGGCCGCAGCCTCTGAAGTGGGCACCATCACTAGGCAGGAATTGCCAGGGGCTAGGCATAAGGGGCCGACTACTCAGGCCCCTCTGTGATAGAAGCTCGTGTAGAAGTTAATGCCCGTGGTGAGGCTAGTGGAGGTTGCTGGCCCAATGGTGAGGTATCCAGTGCCCCATTGGAGCACGTGTGGCCCTGTGTACCAAGTCCACATATAGTGTTCCTTCAGGTTGTGCCTTGTAGTTAGGGTTGGAATCTGTCTCTGGAAGTGTGTGCGCGCGTGCGCTTGCCCATGCGCCCACGTCTCCAGGATTCTGCCCCTTGCTACGATGGAGCAGACCATAGAGATCCAGGGACCAATTTCCCAGAAGTCACTAGCTTCTTCCTTTTTGTCATCTCCATTCTGGTGGTTTTTGTTTGATGTCTTTTTGTAAAGAGAAAGCAGAAGGAGGTGAGCACAGATTAAAAATGTGAGCAATCTGACGGAGACATCTTTGGAGTTACCAACAAGAAATTGGGGGAAGGTTGCTCTGAGAAACAACAGAATTTCTGTTCCTTTAAACAGCGATTGCCGAGAAAGGCTTCATAAAAACGTTGTTTAATATTTGAAGAAAAAACGTGGAACCACAGTGAGAGAGCTCCACAGAGCATTTACAGCTGATCCCCAGCGGCATGCCAGAGCCTTACTTTCTGACCTGGGCTGGACGGCAGCCATTTTAGGGCGAGCATTCTCTCGTGCTAATGTTTCTTTCTTTCTTTTTAAAAAAAGCTTTTTTCCCCAGTAGCACGTATCAATCTTATGAAACAATGGGCTTCACTGTGCATCCCGGGTGCTTTGATCATGTCTGCTTCCTCTACCACCGCACCAGCATTTCTGAAAAGTGAAAAGGATGGTGGTTATGGAGAGTCTTAGTTTAGAGGGCTCTGGCAGCACGGTTCTGGTTCTGAACTCCTCAGCAAGCTGTCACCGGGGCGGGTGGGGCGGGGGCGGGGGGCTGGGGCGGGGCTTGCGGGAGCGGTGAATAAGCTGTGCGTGTGGTGGGGGGCGGGGGGGGGGGGAGTGCTGGGGCGACGACCCTTAGGATTTCATGTAGGCTGCACTGCAGTTCATACTCTAGCGTTTTCCCCCTGCTGTGAGTTGCTTGATTCTTGAGCCTTTTAAAAATAAAGGCTATTTATTTTATTTTAATTTTTTATTATTTATAATCAGGAAACCCAGAAGCCAGCTGAGGCTGAGATTAGCGTTTTTTGCTAACAGTTCAGAGCTCCCCAACCCAGGAGAACAGCAACAGTCCTGAGAGGAGGCTGAACTTGTCTTTGATGTTGCAGGAGCTGGAGTCCAGGCCTGCAGGCTGAAAGTTACTCCATGGCTAACAGCCAGTTGGCTCACCTTGGCTTCGGGGAATCTGAGCTTTAAAAATAAGTAATTCTTTCTTCCCGGGGGTAGAGGTAGACTTAATTAATTTGTAATTTGTAATATACCTTGGAGAATAAAGGGACTTTTTGGAAACACTAAACATTGTTACAACTTCTGTGTTTGTAAGCAAACTATTAACACAGTTGAGGCCATTTTCACATCAGAAAGACAAGGAAGGTTTGTCTGTGTTCCGGTTGATTTAACAAATGCAGAAAGACATAATTCATTTTGTAAAGTGGACCTGTCTCCTCCCAGAGGAGGAGGCACTCTAGAATAAACCAGTGCTCACAGTATACAGATGAATCAAATGGCTGCAAGTCTTTATTTTTATTTTGTATGTACAACATTTACAAATGTATCAAACATATGCTCTTACAAAAAGTCAGAGTAGGTGCAGGGAGACTCAAGTGTTGCCAGGTTTAGGACGCTCAGACAGAATATGGAGGTTCGATTAATTTCAGTTTCAGAAAAACATGTAACGTTTTAGTATGTTATGAAAGAATATAATGGAAAAATAAATTATATCTATACAACGGAATAGAATACAACAATGCAAACTCTGTGTGAGGCAGAGATAAACTCCAGAAGCACAGTAGTGAAGGAAGGCCAGCAAACGAAGAACGGACAGTTTCTCATTTGTATGAAGCCTGAAAGGAGGCAACATAAAATTTGGGTTTCCTCAGCCCAGGTGGACTCCCAGGGAGGGTTGTGACTAGGAGAGAGCATGAGGGGACTGAGCACTTGTGATGCTGAGTCCCAGGATCCTGGTGCCAGTTTCACCCAAGTCTTAATTCTGTGAGAACTCAAAGAAGTGTAATGGTGGGGGGTGAGGATGGGGTGGAGGTGGTAAGGTGGGGAGGTGGGCGGGACTGTATCTTGCTGGACCATTCAGATCTGTGAGTCTCCTGCCTTCTGCCTAAGCCCCATCCACAAGTCAGTATAAGATTGGAATTCAGCCCCTGTTGGGCCTGGCCCAGTGCTTTCCCCTTTCTGAGTTGAGAGGCACTCTGCTGAGACACTGTCTGTGAATATCTAATTAACAACTTCTTGGGGCCTACATCTCTCACCTAGGGAAGTGAGTTTACATCAAAGGTGATGTTGGTGGTGTCCTGCTCTCTACACCTGTCCCTGCTTCCTGCCTGGAAGTCAGCTGGGTGGCAGCTCCTGCTGTGTGCCCAGCTCCATCCTTCAGAAGGTATGGGAAGAGACTTCCCACTTCTTCCAAGAGGGCCCTCATTTCCTCTCTTCAGTGATGTTTTCTAGACAGAGAATCAGCATGGTGTTAGTGACTTTTCTAATAAACTAGCTACTGTCCATTTATCTATGGCAGTGTCTCTCCCGAATCCCCTGTCCTAGCTACGGTTATCATTGCTGTGATGAAACACCACGACCAAAGCAACTTGGGGAAGAAGGCATTTATTTGGCTTACGCTTCCAAATCACTGTTCATTATCAAAGGAAGTCAGGGCAAGAGTTGGAGCAGGGCAGAAACCTGGGGGCAGTAGTTGATGCAGAGGTCATGAAGGGGTGCTGCTTACTGTCTGTCTTGCTCAGGGATGGCACCACCCACGGTGGGCTGGGCCCTTCCTGAACAATCACTACTTAAGGATTTCCCTGGGCCCTAGAGTCTTGCCTACAACCTGACCTATGGGTGGGTGGGGGGTGGGGGGGAAGGGGGCACTTTCTCAACTGAGGCTCCCGCCTCTCAAGTGACTTTAGCTTGTGTGAAGTTGACATTAAGACTAGCCAGCACATCCTGCATCTGAATCCGGTCAGTTAAGACTCTGAAAGTGGATTTGTAGGATCACTTGGTCCCTTTGTTTCTTTTCCCAGGGTGCTCACATCTACTAAACTTCCCCTTTCTGGTTTTCATTGTTAATTTGGCTCTTTTAAATGCCTTCTGAGCAACTGGTCTGGACTAGTGACTTTCAAGGTGGCCCTGAGTAACTTCTTTCATTTCCCATTCAAATCACAGCAAAACCTGAGCAAATACACAATCATAGGCCATAACTCCTTCAGATATACATAGTATCAGGAATGAAGATATCTAACACAGTATCAATGTTTGTTATATTTGTATTTCTCTCAAATATTGTCTATAATGAATGGTAACAACTTGGCTTTAATTGTTAGTTTGCATCTATATACTGAGTAAGTTTTTACTGTTGAGCGGGGAGAGAATGAGGCAGCAGTCATCGGGTTTGGTTGCAAATATCCAATGAGTGAATGACTGGATAGTAAGATGAGTCAGGCTGGAGATTAAATGTACAGCATGGTAACTGAGCCCAGCAGAGTGGATCGTGCATAAGAACCCTTGGGTGTAAGTAAGCTCGTGTGCACAGATGGTCAACATGTGCTGTGATAGAATTATTATCCCCAGTTATTCCTCAATCAAGCTGGGGAAAGCTGTGTTTTCTCTGGAAGATTTTATTTTACAAGCTGTGGCAGGGGATGGGGTATATCTCAGTGGTAGGCAACTTGCCTGCCTTGTACAAACCTTGTGTCTGGTCCTTAGCAATGACACAAAGAAACAAACACAATGTTTCCCTGGATTAAACCTGTGCTATTGTAGAGTTACAAAAGCAAAACAATACAGAAGGTGGGGGGAGGGGGGGCTAAGGTAGGAGGAACCTGTAAGCTACAAGTTCAAGACCAGTAAGAGCAACATAGTAATACCCCATCTCAGCAAAGGACCAAATATTGGTCTCTTCCTCTCTCTTTTACAGTCACTTATGTGTGCACATATACCCATATATAGCCATCAGAGAACAGCTCCCAGGAGTTGGTTTTCTCTTTCCACCAAGTGTCTGAGGGATCAAACTCAGGTCATGAGGCTTAGGGGCAAGTTCTCCCCCATCCCCTGTGCCATCTCCACGGCTCTTGTCTTAGTCACAGTTCTATTGCTGTGAAGAGACACCAAGGCTATGGCAACTCTTAGGAAAGAAAGCATTTAATTGGGGGGGGGGGTGGCTTACAGTTAGAGAGCTTTAGTCCATTTTCATCATGGCAGGGAGCATGGCAGCACGCAGGTAGACGTGGTACTGGAGAAGTGGCAGGGAGTTCTACATTTGAATCTGCAGACAGCAGGAAGAGAGATACTGGGCTTGGTGTGAGCATGTGAAACCTCAAAGCCCTCCCCTAGTGAGAAACTTCTCTAGCAAGGCCACACCTCTCGATCCTTCCCGAACAGTGCTATACTCTCTGATGACTAAGCATTCAACTATGTGAACCTGGGGGTGGAATAGGAAGTGAGACTCTTATTCAAACCACCGCACTGGTATAGCCTTGTTTCAAACAGATTCAACACTCATTTTAAGCATTTCTACTGAATATTCTTTGTTGATTGTTCTTCATATTTAGAAGACTGATTTAGTTTTTGAAAACAACTAAGACTCACTGAGAATGTAATTAAGTGGGGGTAATCTACTTAGACACAGAGGAGGTGATCAGTGAGAACTTCTGAAGAGCCTTTGTATGCACTTGGAAGCCTTGTGAATGTGTTGCTGCAGGAATACTTGGGCACAGATGGAACTAGAGGATAGAGTCCCATCCATGACAGTATCAGGAGGCAATCAGTCTGTTTTCATGGAAGCACCCAGAAGCCATGGCACACCATCAGAAGTTTTTTAGTGTATTTCTCTCTATGGAGTCCTGACAAATGCAGCTCAACTATGCAATGTAAGACAGACCAATACGTGCATGTCATTAGCAAAGAATCCTTCATCATGTGTCTTTTCACATGCTTGCTTTAGCAGAACATCCTCTCTCCTGTGTCTGCTTCAGGAAAACACTCCTTCACGTGTCTGCCCCAGCAAAACACCATCTGACACAATTGACTTTCCAAAGAAACTGTAAGTTTCCACTTCAAGGAGCCTTGCCTCTTGAATTTCATAAAATGTAAAGGCAGGTCAAGTGTCACCTCAGTTGTCTCAAGGGCTTCTTAGGAGCTGGAGAAATGGCTCAGTTGGTAAAGCAACTGCCATGTAAGCCTGAGATCCCTAGTTTGAATCCCCAGTGCCCACTTGAAAAATTGGGTGTGGTAGCATGTGTTTACAAGTGGGTGTTTTGCCTGCAGGGATCTGTGTACCACATGCATGTAGTGCTCCTAGAGGCCAGAAGAGGGCGCTTGGATCCCTTGGAACGGAAATTACAGATGGTTGTGATTTACCAAGTGGGTGTTGGGAACTAAACCCATCTTCTCTGAAAGAGCAGCAAGTTCTCTTAACCGCTGAGCAAGTGTATGTGATCTAAGCTCTGGCTAAGCAAAGATTAGCAGATCCTGGAGCTCAGTGCAAGACCTTGTTTCAGGCCCTCCTTCCTATATCGGTGTTAGGGAGTGGTCAACATTGGATACCTCAATCTCTCATGATCTTTGTCATCTTTTTGGTGCATGTGTCTCCCATAGAGTGACCTTAGGAATGGGCCTTGCTCTGGCTGATGGCGTCAGAGCTCTTCCAACCACAGCAGGCAGGTTCTGCAGGGCCCTTTACCCTTGGTCCTTAGCCAAGAGGTTTGCTTCTCTTTGCTCCCCTGTCCCAGCGTGGAGCTAGGGTACAGATTTTGATGGCCTCTTATTAAGGTCCAGGGATCAGAACAGAAGGGAAGCAGAGAATGTGAACTTAGGGTCCAATCCTAAGCCCAACAGTGCAGCTCTCCTGAAGGGTCCTTTCGGCTGCCCTTGGGAAGCCATAGTCAGCTCCTCCCCACCCCCACCCCCCACCAAGGAATAACTGATTGACACGGGAAAGGAAGGAGTAGGTTTCCCTCCCTCAGAAAAGCAGGAGGCCCGTGAATCACCGCTCTGATTCAGCTCTGTGGAGCAATCTTCATTTCCAGACCAAGGCTCTACTTTGTCCCCAAGAGATGGATTTAATTAGAAGTTCCCTCCTCCCCACTGAGAACTGCTGAGAGCCTTCTTGATTTATTTTCATACAAGGCAGGGTGTATTTTGGTGTTTTTCCTAAAATAAAGTAAGAGTTGCTACAGGCAGCATTGATCTTCCAGAAGATGGTGGAGAGCTTCTCAGAGACAACAAAACAAAACAAAACAAAACAAAACCAAAAACAACCCACTCCAGCACCTTCTTGAAGCACCAGACCACTATTACCTCTGCAAACTTCAAAAAGGCAACCAAACTTTCCCTTCAAGGTGATGCGCTTTTGTTGGGATGGGCTCTGCCATGCCTCAATAACGCGTATCACCCAGATGTTTCTGGCCTAAACTACAGTGGGTTTGTTGGTTCCTCACTTCTAGTCCACACCCCACACAGATAGGCCAAGATCTGCTCTCATTGAGCTGTATTCAGAGCACTTTCTTTGAGAGCCCTGACTGGCTACTGTCTCGACTTGCAGGCCATGGTGGTACATGGAGTAGAGAGAACTCTAACCCTTGTCACTAATCAAATCTGTCCCAGAAGTGGCAAAAGTCACTTCTGTCTCCTCCCATTCACCAGAACTGGTCACTGGGTCTCACCCAATGACCCAGCAGGCAGGAAGTACAAGCCACCTTCCCTTGTAGCCTGGAGGAGTTGACAGTTATTGACAACAGCAACCACAGCATTCCAGATAAACATTTGTGGCTGAACAGAGCTTCCCCTCCCCCATCACATCTGTGTTCTCTTAGTCTCTTCTTGAAACCTTGGGGACAGCAAGGGTTTCTAGTAACAAGGACACATGCTATTATTCAATCTGTGACTGTCCTTGACATTATGTGCTTTGAGTTACTTCTATTTCCTGGGGATCTCTTTCTCTCTCTCTCTCTCTCTCTCTCTCTCTCTCTCTCTCTCTCTCTCTCTGTGTGTGTGTGTGTGTGTGTGTGTGTCTGTCTATCTGTCTGTCTGTCTGTCCCCATCTAACTTTGAGGATATTCTGAAAAGTGAAGACTAGACTCACACCAGAGCTCTCTGCTGCCTCTGGGGAAAAGGTGCCTTCACCTTAGAGTTGGTCCTGGGTGCACATTTTGTTTCTTTCTCAAATATTCATGTATTTTTATTTCAGATTCCCAGCATTTCTGTCAAAGGCTCATGTCCTCCTCTCCTCCTGTCTTGAACTTTTAACTCCAGAGCCTCTGAGGCCAAATAAGTATCACACCCATGGCTAGAGTTAATGTTAGAGTTAGGAAGAGTTCAGCTCCTGGGTATGTTTTTTTTTTTTTTTGTGGTTTATGATTGCTATTCATATCATAGGGTGTTAGTAACCACAGAGACAAGACACTGTAGAGCCATATAATGTGAGCACACATAGACACACACACACACATACATACACACACACACATGCACACACACTTATACACACATATACACACACATATACACATACACACACACCTATACACACACATATACACACACATACACACATACATACACAGACACGCATATACAGCCACATACACACACATATACACACATACACAGACACATACACACAGACACATACATATACAAATATACACACACACACACACCAATATATACAAATACACACACACACAGAGCACAATTATAACTAATTCTTTATGTTTGAAGGTATGTATTTATCAGAGTTAAATTTCCCACAGTGAGATAGCTCACCATGAGAAAAAACAATTACAGTTACTGAAAATCATTTTTCTTAGACCCATTTAAAGAAGCACAGGGATGTCTTTGCAGCAGAAAATACAGTGGATACAGGAGACAGGGTATGCAAAGCCCTGAAAGCAAGCCATGTGGCATAGGAGGGCAGGAGATTTTAAATACTCTTAGGTCAGGCTAACTTGTTCTAGGCTAAGAACAGAATCCAAACATGGCTAAACCAGAATACTCAGACCTCTTTACAAAACGTATGTGGATAACATTATTTTTTGGAGAGATTATGGGAAGTGACTTTCTTGTTAATACAATTATTTGGGATTACGGCTCAATCCTGGCATTACCAGTGAGATTTTGAGATACCGGGAGGAGAGTTTTTGCTGTGTGTGTTACAGCCCCAGTTCACAGATCAGCACGAAGGCTCTTCCACAGAGAAGAAAAAGTGGTCAAAGTTTGTAAGACTGACCCTAAACTGAGCACAATTCGCCCTTTACAGAGGGGGGATTTTTTTTTCTTTTTGTCTTTTGTTTTCCTCTGTGCCACAAGGTGGCGGTGATCACATTCTCAAACAACCATCTGCCTCAGCTAAAATGAAGCCATGAAGTGGCAAAGTTTGATGTAATCTGCATCAGGAATGGAACCAGTATGTTCACAGTGGAAGGCCGGCACGGTTGCTATGGGAACGTCTCTCTCAATCAGCTTCCTTAACCCCTCAGGAGATAAATGGAAATGACCAATAGCCTTGTGGAAGGACTTCCTGCCATGAGGTTCTGCCTGTCCTCCACAGTGGGACCTCTGCCTGAGACCACAGAATGGGTTCTCCTTCTCTGCTACCGTCCTGTAGTTGTATCAGGGGTAGATAAGAAGCAGCCTTTGGCATTTATGGTTGGACACACAATGTGCTACTAGAGGAAGAGCTGTTTAAAAGATTCATAAGGACTGTACTGAGAGAGCAAGGAGTCACAGAGTCCCACACACTAACTTAAGGCCACTTATCTTTTTGTACCTAGAAGGACAACTCCCCTGGGTGTCACAGAGTGCACCTGAATGGTTATATCAGTACCTCTTAAAATGTAGGTGTGACATCTCTGCATCCTCGGGACAAGCGGAGGCATGCTGGTGACTTCATAGCCATCTTTTCAGACTCTATTGATATTTTCTAAATTCTGAGGGGAGAAAGACATTTCTAAATAAGGATCCATGTTCCCTCTCTCCAGGCTTAGCCAAGTTGGATTATCCTGTGTAAATTATTCAGGGACCCCCCCCCCCCACACACACACACACACACACGCACACACGTACACACTTAGCTACAAGGTCTGAATCCACATCTCTCCCCTGAAAGGGTTGGGTCAGGCACTTGGCAGCAGAATGGCAGTAAGCATCAGCTGGCATGCCAGCTTCACCTCAGGTCCCCATGTGGTACCCGTGAGGAGGGAAGGCTGCTTCTCCACCAGCCCAGTTGCCAGCTTCTTTTGTAGTCTCATGGGAAACACGAGAATGCGGTTGATGAAGGTTCCATCTGAGGTTTTATCTGGATCCCTGGGTAAAAGCGTAGTTACCCATATCTCTAATTTTAAACGAGATGTTTTTGAGGCGTTGCTATGTAGCCTAGGTTGGCTTCAAGATGATAATCCTCCTGCCTCACCCTTCTAAGTACTGAGATAACTGACGTACACTATCATATCCTGACTATCGAGGCCTTCATGGAGTAAAAATGTTTACTGCTCTTCCTCGCCAGGAACCATGAACTGTGTTTATTCTCTGACTGTTGAATACTCCATAGCTGATAAACAGCGGGCACCCTCCTCACACACAGAGGGAAGGAGATTCTAACACTTGGTCTTGATGTCAATATGACACTCCTTGAAGACTTTTCTAGTCTCTTTGGTTTGCTCCTTACAGGGCATGACCCACAGAGGTCACGGCCATTCCCATTTTACAGATGGGGAGACTGAGGCAGTGACAAAGCAAGAGGGTTGTCTGCCCCTGTGCTGAGCTTCAGTCTCCATTTACTTCCCTGGGAATGCTTGCGTGGCATGTAACTTGCAACTGGCACTGGCGTAGCTTTGCCCTTTCTTTTACTGATCTTCTTTAGTATTGGGTGTACAGTGCTTAAATGAGTTGATAGGAGCACTGAACAGTGATAATGGGGTGTGGTAGATACCTAAGTGTTCAATGAATGAATGGGACAGAAATGCCTTTGCTCCCGGTCTCCCTGAGCTGTTGCAGCATGGTTGTGGTTTCCACAACAGTATGTTCAGAGCAGAGCAAGAGGTTTCTGGGTAGTAGTGACAGCTCCCACGGGACTGTGTCCTTTCCCAGAACGATATGTTCTGTTGGCTGGAACAGCCCTTATGGTACCGATGACTACATAGGTACCTATAGATGTATAGGCCTGGTGGAGCCTATCGAGGGGAAGTAGTAAGCATTGTCCTCCACGCGCTGGGCATCTTAAATAGGAGGCACGAGGTGGCAGTGCCCACAGTAGGAGTCTACTAGGCCCCACTGGGATTTCCGCGCAGACCTTGGCTTCTGATGGAGATACTTAAGGAGCCTGTCTCTCATTTCCTTCCTTTCAGTCAGACTCAGGGACTTTGTTAGTCAAGAGTGAGAGATGACGTGTCTCAGGCAGAATGGAGGGTGTCAGGCCTGAGAGGTCCCCTTTTCAGTTATCTGAGGTGGAAAGCAATCTATTTCCTTCTGAATTTTCCACAGCAGCAGGCTCGTTAGGCCCGGGTCTGTCAGAATAGGTTCCTGCTTCATCTATAGAGGTGGTTGATAATGCCCAGTTCGGTCTAGACAGGGTGTGAGACGGGGAGTGGCTTCTCAGATAAGCCATGGAGGGCTGCTCTTGGGTCTTCTGGGTATTAGCGGTTGTTTTTACAATACAACTGTGAAAACAGAGTGATCCCCTTTGCTCCCTCAGCAGAGCCCGCTCCTTGTTCCCTGTCCCCACCCCTCCAGGTCTCAGCCTCCATGGGTGGCTTGAGGATTATGTCCAGATACTTTAAGCCCCTCAAACAAGCATGATCTCTCACCTACAGTTCTCTATTTTAACTTAAGAACAATCTGCCTTTCTTTAATTATTGGGGATGTATATTTACTGTCTATTTAGAGGGAGGTGAGTGAACAGGTGGGACCCGGCAGCACCATGAAACTACCTCAGCAGCCAAGCGGCAACTGTGGCCTGCTGTGCCCTGGCTTCTGAATTCTCACACGAAGCACTTTTACTGCATGCACGGTTGACTCGCTGATCAATGGATCCTGGCAGCTATAAACATTTTATGGCTGTCTGTGACAATATGACTCCTAGGCCCCTAGAGGAGTCTATGCAGACAGGGCCTTAGGAGGAGGAGGAGAAGTTTTGCTCCCGGGGGAGGGGGTGCAGCTCCCAGAGGCCAGATCAAAACCAGGCGAGGGGTTGAGTTACTCACTCAGGGGCTTCCCACTGTCGAAGACAGAAAGGTGTCCGAGGTCCAGCAGTGTTCCCAGGTTGAGAGTGTTTATTTGTTCCCAGTCATTGCAACAATTCTAAGGATGATTTGACTGGCATTCCTTTGGGGACACTGAAGGTTAGTGGCTTGCCTATCTCCTGTTCTCTCTCAGTGCCTGAGAAATTAGCCCTTGAACTCTGGTCAGATGACACATGATACATGAGGCTGATGACCCCCATAGAAAAGCAAGACCCAACTGTGCCTTTATTTTGTTAGAAACCTCGAGTCTTTTCTGACTGACCCCTATGAACGCTTGAGGTGTGTACTCACTTTTACTCTGAGTTGAAAAACAGCAAGGGCTTTGTAATGCCAGGTTTTAGTGTGCAGTCACAACTGGAGGGCAGGGTTGTGAGTGCAGAAGGACAACAGGAAGGAGTGAAAGGTGTGTGCTCACGAGGCACGCCGAGCCTTATGTCATGTGAGCTCGCTGCGTTTTCTCTTGGAAACCACAGAGAGACCTTCGAAAGTTAATCATCGAGCCATGAGGGGGCAGCTGATGTCATGAGTTTCCAGTGGCCAGCATTGCCACAGTCACAGACATCTCTCTGTTTGCCTACCCAAAGGCTTACAACAAAACAACTCACAAGCCATGTGTTCTGAGGGTTTCTCTTTGTTCTATGAAACTCAAGAGTAGAAGTCGTAGAAGGAGAAGCGTCTTGTGCAGTGTTAGGCGTTGTCATTGTGGAGACCGCCAGCCTATAATCATTATGTAACCCAGGCTGGTCCTGATATCATGATCTTCCTGTGTCAGCCTCTCAAGTCCTGGAATTACAGGTGTGAACTACAGAGCCCAGCTTTGTACCTTCTGGATCTTTCTATTCATGTGTTTCTCTCAGATCTGTACTGGGCGAATGGTTTTGTCTGAATAGCGACACAGTGCTATGAACTTGATGAATATGTATGTATGTATGTGTGTGTATATGTATATGTATGTATATACATGTGTGTATATATGTATGTGTGTATGTATATATGTATGTATATGTGTGAATATATATGTGTGTGCATGTGTATATATGTATGTATGTATATGTGTGTGTATATATGTATGTGTATATATGTGTATATGTATGTATGTATATGTGTGTGTATGTATGTTTGTGTATATGTATATATATGTATGTATATGTGTGTGTATATATGTGTGTATGTATATATGTGTGTATATATGTATGTGTATATGTATATATGTGTGTATGTATGTATGTATCTATGTATTGACATATGTAACCCATCACATTCAATAGGTAACAGGATGAACTTCTGCTCTGGAATGTGGCTCAAGTCTCTGTAATTTATAGTCAGGCCACCAATGTTGTTGGGTCTGGATGTCAAGCCCCGTGGCTCCTCTTGGTGGCATTCTCTTGGGGATCCAGCTTGTGTCACACTATTCTTGGATTTCATGGACTGTGTATAAATAACAGGTTTCATTTGTCCCATGCTTTGAAATGAGAGTGCTGAATGAATTGGCCTGAGCACACTACAGGATGTGCAGTGGGCTGCATGGTCCCCAGGCTGAGAGGCTCGCTCGTTTCATTTCCTTGTTGTTCTAACCGTCTAGCACAAGGCCTGGCAAGCAGCAGGCACCCCGATCAGTGCGTATATGCTGAGTGAGAGAAAAAAAAAGTGACAGTAGGTTCAGCTTGGGAAACATGTGCCAGACTATGGGATTTTAAAAATAATGTGTGTGTGTGTGTGTGTGTGTGTGTGTGAAAAGACATCTTGTGGGAATTGGGAATCAGTTTCTTCCTTTCATCATGTGGGTCCAAAGACTGAACTTAGATTGTCAGACTTGGCAGCAAACACCTTTATCAGATGAGACCTCTCACCAGCTGAAGAACTTTTAATGTTCAAAGATTATGAGGTGTTGGGGACAATTAAAATATTTTACTTTTATTAACACATTTGATCTTTGTAATAATCCCTATAGTAATTTTATTCTAACCTCTGTCTTTTAGGTGGGGAAGCAGACTATAGTTGGAGGCTGGGTGGACTGTCTAAATCAGTGACAAGAAGAATTGGATATGGTCACTCTGCTCACAGAGTGAGCATATTCTTCCTTAACCACATCCCCAAAATGTTTTCGAAGTTTGATACTGTCAATACATGTCTCATTCCCTATTCAAAGGGAAAATTACAGAAAAAGAACAATTCATTTAAGAAGTAGGCTTCTTCATTTAAGAGGTAGGCTTCTATGGAACTCAGGTAGCTCAGTGGTTAAGAGCACTGCTACTCTTGCAGAGGACCCTGGTTGGGGTCTCCCATGGCTGCGCAATACTTTCTATAACTCCAGTTCCAGAGGATCGGATGCCCTTTTCTGGTCTCTGCAGGCACTGCACACACATTGTCCACTAACATACAGGACAGGCATATACAATAAAATAGAGATGAGTCTTTTAAAAATAGGCTTTTAGTTTCAAGTTCTTTTTAGATTGGAAGGACTAGGGAGGAAATGTCTGGAATTTGTTTGGGTGTTGGGAGGATCATATGTAGTCTGTGGAGCACCGCAATGTACCAGAATCTCAGCTCTGTTGGTTCCCCAATTAATGTTCTACACAAAACACTCCCGACTGCTTCATCCCCAGCCATACAAACAGTCCTGGACTCAATGACATTGGGTGATCAACCTTTGCCCAGAGCCTTACCAAAAATATTCCAGAGCCTTTTTTTATTATGTTTTCTGTAGAGCCACCGTGGGGAGGTCCCATGGCTGATACCCATTTTTATGTGACTTCCTGAGAGCTGGGTGGGTATTAATTTCTAGGCAGTCAGCCCCATAATGCAATGAGTGAAGACAGATTTGAAGGTAAAGGGTTGCAAACTTGAGACGTGGCTTCAGTTTCTCAGGCCCCTCCTCAGCCTGCTTATTGTCTCAAATGAAGCACTACTAAGGTGTGTAAAAACATGGATGGCCAATTCCCACAAAGTGTGTATACACAAGCAAGCGTGCATACCCCACCCCTGGCTTTCAGTACTTTTTTCTTAGTAAAAACAAGTACTTTTGTTATTGCACATGAATGTATGATGAGCTAGTTGAGAGTCTGCCCAGCTAAGGCCTAAGCTTTTGAAATATTAAAAGGTCTCAGTGTGCTTATTTGGGAAAAAGCTGGTTAAGGAAGGAATTGTGATGGTTTGTATATACTCAGCCCAGGAAGTGCCACTATTAGGTGTGGCCTCATTGGAGTAGGTGTGGCCTTGTTGGAGTAGGTGTGACACTGTGGGCGTGGGCTTTAAGTCCCTTATCATAGCTGCCTGGAAGCCAATATTCTACTAGTAGCCTTCAGATGAAGATGCAAAACTCTTAGCTCCTCCTGCACCATGTCTCGTGATAATGGACTGACTCTCTGAACCTATAAGCCAGCTCCAATGAAATGTTATCCTTAAAAGAGTTGCCTTGGTCATGGTGTCTGTTCACAGCAGCAAAACCCTAACTAAGGCAGGAATAATTGCTGCCATCTTATTTGCCCCATTAATCAATATTTACAGAAGATAATAATCACTTATTTTGCAGCTCTCTGTCTGACCTATTTTCATTACTGAATTCTAAGAGCACATCTTGAAATCAAGAAATCACAGCCTCCCAGTTTTGTGCTTCAGTATTTTAGAAGCTTCTCTAGTCCCAGGTTTTCCCACCTAAGCTTTGGAAGTAGCCTTTAAATTTCCCAAGCTGGCTTTTGGATGTGAGCTGGTGATTGCTCTGAGTGCATAAGGCTAAGTCAGGAGACTCTTAGGTCTCTGCAACATTGTGTGTTCTTCCCCATGGATGTGAATATCTTTCCATTCATTTCTTTGATACATTTGGTTAGAACATCCCAGCTTTCTCTGTCAAGGTTTTGCACATGTTCCATGTGATGTAGACTTAAGTCTCTCTCTGTCTCCCTTTCTCTCTCTCTCTCTCTCTCTCTCTCTCTCTCTCTCTAATGCCCCCGTTACTATGCTTTAAGCAACATCTCTCCCCCCCCACCCCATTTAAGCAACATCTTAACTGCAGTAGGAAAGTGACTGACTTTCACATCCTGTAATTTGTTAGTCCTAGTTTTTTGTTCATTATTGTTGATTCTTTTGGATTTTCTACATGATGGCAATACCATCAACCCACAATGATGGTTTTATTTGATGTCTTCTACGAAATCATGGATAGATTTTGGTACTTTTCTTGTCTTATTGCATTAGAATTACTTTTTTTTTCCTTTGGTTTTTCAAGACAGGGTTTCTCTGTGTAGCCCTGGCTGTCCTGGAACTCACTCTGTAGACCAGGCTGGCCTCGAACTCAGAAATCTACCTGCCCTTGCCTCCTAAGTGCTGGGATTAAAGGCATGCACCACCATGCACGGCTTAGAATTACTTCTAATATGTGGGAAGCAGTAACAGGTTGGAGAGCAGCTCAGAGCACTGGCTATTCTTGCTGAGGGTGTGGGTTTGAGTTCTAATACCTATGAGTTGGCTCATAACTGTCTCTAGGAGATTCAATGCTCTGTTCTGGCCTTGTAGATACCAGGCATGTACATGGTGCACAGATGTACATGCAAGCAAAACACTGGGATATGTAAAAATAGGAAAAATAGTAACGAGAGGGGGTTGGCCTGTCCTTGTTCTTTATCCTGGTGGGAAATTGGAGTCACTTGTATTAAGTATGACACATTCGCTAAGCCTTTCATTAACACTTAAACATTTCTTGTTTAGTCATAGATAGTCTCATATGCTCATGTAATGCATTTTGATCATGTCCATTTGTCCCTCTGTCCCTCCAACTCCTGCTGTTCCTCATTGTTTCCTCCCATAATTACGTCTCTCTTGTTATTACCAACCCGAGTCCAGTTAGCAATGCTCTTGGGTGTAGTCGTCAGTTTTCAGTTGGGTGTGGGAATCCTACCTTTGTCCATGTCCCCAAAAGACTGTCTGTCTGAGCAGCCATTACACAATAGCTCCTCCACAGAGGGTGGGGACCCAGAAGACCAGCTTGATCTTGTGTGGGCTGGCAAGGTGAGCAAGGTGAGCTCAGCTGTTGTGAGATGAAGTGTGCAGAGCCACACCAGGTCCACAGGTCAGCGTTTCACAGCTCCCTCCCCTCCGCCAGCTCTAGAGTTCTTTCTGCTCCCTTCTCTATGCTCTTCCTGAGCCTGGGGCAGGGCTGTGATAGAGATGAGCCAGTCTACCATGGGTTTCTCAGAGACTGATGTAGAAGGAGAAATAGTGGTCTCTCCTCCCTCCCTTCCTGCTCTTCACTTCTGCTCATGACAGCCAGAGCTGTCCCCATGCCCACACTTCCATCTGCTGCTTTTTATGTTAAACAATGTCACTGGGCTATAGTCCACATACCATACATTTTGCCTCCTTAAATGCAGAATTTAGTGGTTTCCCAGCTGTTTTTTATTTCAAAAAGGAACCCTAACCCCTTTAGCTATGACCTTCCCACCTTCTCCCTCCCATTCTAAAGACACATCTAGTCTCCCTTTGTGTCTGTCCACTTTCTTACTAGGATCACCTCACATGATGAAAACATGTACTATGTGAGCTTTCAAGAGTCGGGTCTTTCAAGTTGCAGAAGGTTTCACGACACGAAACGCATTCATGCGGTTACCTGCATGGGTTTCCTTTCTTCCGAAGGCTGGATGATATTCTGTCTCACACTTGTCTGACTTTGATGATATTCTGTCTTACAGCTGTGTCTGACTTTGCTTACCCCATCATTAGTTGCAGGGCATTTGCGTTGTTTCTAATTTGGGGTGACTGTGAACCAATGTTGTTGCTATAGAGAGAGGTTCATGAACATGTTTTTGTATAGACATGCGTTTTCTTTCTTTTTTTTTTTAAATGGTATATCTGGGAATGGAATTTTTGGGTCACAGGCTTAACTTCTAGAAGAGACACAGACTGTTTCTTCCCAGGCTCAGGAAGAGCATCCATCATTCTGCATCCCCACTATGGGGGACAAGAGGGCCAGTTCTGCCTCATCTTCTCGGCCACTGTTATTACCTGACATTTTGAAGTTAGCCTTCTCAGAAGGTGTGACATGTATCTGTCTATGCTTTCTGTCTGCATATCTTTATGACTGGGATGCCCATTGTCTCCTTGACTCACTGGCCAAGCACAGTCACTCCCTGGGAAAACAGCTGTTGCTCGTGTTTTAATTACAGCATCATCTTTTAATTACTGAGTTGTGAGGGTTCACCTGTGAGTCCATCAGCAGGCAGGCACACACACACACACACACACACACACACACACACACACACATGCACACACACACATCAGCACACATACCAGGCACATCCATCAGGTACACATACCAGGCACACACACACACACACACATTAGCACACACACCAGGCACATCCATCAGGTACACATACCAGGCACACACACAAACACACCAGGCACACACACACACCAGGCACATACATCAGGCACACATACCAGGCACCCACACCAGGCACATACACACACCAGCACACATACTAGGCACACCCATCAGGCACACATACCAGCCATACACACACATACCAGGCACACACACATACCAGGCACACACACACACACACACACACACACACACACACCAGGCACATACATATACCAGGCACACAATCAGGCACACACACCAGGCATGAATGCGCGCGGGTGTGCACACACACACACCAGGCACACACATCAGATATTCCTCTTTTCCTACATTCTCATCCGGTATTTTCTTCTTACTGTGCACTTGAGTGATGTGCCCACAGGATACAAACAAACCCAGAGGAAACGTCTCTTATACGAAGGTGCATTGTAGCAATGCCTTTCAGCTGGTGTTTAAGACTGCGTCACGTTTGTGTCTCTGATAAATCCAACAGAGCTGGGACTGGTCTTTTTCATTTCATTTTTCAATGCCTCATTGCACGGGGCGCCTTATTTGGTGTTGGATTAATGTCTGAACTTTTTAGTTAATTAGTGTGAAACACAAGCCACCTTTACGTAATGAGACCTGACAGTAAGATGAGAAGCCTGAACAGACCCCACCCCCCTGCCCCCAACCTTAGGGGTGAGCTTCTTTGTCGCTTCTTCAGCACAGGGTGGCTGACTTCTGTCAAAAGAGTCATTTCTACTTTCCATAATTAGTTGCTTCATGCAAACATCTAAAGAGCCCTAAATTATGAACCAATGTTGAACAATTGCGTGTCATCCCAGAATGATACTGTAGTGCACAGTCCCGATAAAGTTTGTGTTAGCAAGGAAGACTTAGAACAACGGTCAATAAGGTGACTGACACTTTGTAAAAGAAGACATGACATGATCCAGAAACCTCCCAAGGAACCCTCAAAATCCCTCACAGACACGTGATGTCCACACTAGCGTCTTCAGCTGTCATTCCAGAGACATTCCTTTCAGGCAGGAATCTGAGATTCGTTCTCCTTACACATCCATCTTCCGTTTTAAGAACATATTGTATAACAATAATTGTTCAGCACTGAATCAGAGGTAATACGAATTTTTTTTTTTCTGAGCTGGGTGATTTAGAGATTCCTACCCCAACCAGGAGAGAGTTAAGACTTACTAACAATTAAGTGTTAATAACTCAGACTTACTAATGAGTCTAATAATTTCAGAAGTCCAAGAACTTTGCCTGAAGTACTAAATTCCAGTTGGTTTGATACAAGAGTGTTTGATGCCGAGAGTGGAGGGGTCAGAGGACTCCAGGCCCCAAGCAAGGCTCCAGAAAGTGACTGTGGAGTTTCGAGTGTCCCGAGTCTTCTATGTAGGCACAGCACACCACTTAAGGTCCTTCCGGTACCTTCACTGTGCCAGCTAGGTGACACACAGCACAGCAGTCTCTACTGAGCGCTAACACATATCCCTTGCTGAATAGTTCAGGGATGATACCCGTCACCACTAAGACTGTGCCTCTCTGTGGAGATCTACTTTGTCTTACAGGTTCAGTGCAAGGAACAAACACGATTTGCGCGCCCAGTGTCTACTCCACAGCTGGCCAGGTAGGCATTCTCCACAGGCTCCTCCCCTTTCCTGCTCTTCTTCCTGTCTGTCTCCACAGGCTCCTCCCCTTTCCTTCCCTTCTCCCTCTTGTTCCGTTTCATCGCAGCAGACTGCACTGGTGTCTGGACCCTGGGGATCTGCTCCCATGGAGGGACAGAGAAAGGCCAGCATGAAACAGAGCTTCTTTCTGGGTCTCACGGGCCTTTGGGGAAAACTGGATGCGATCGATCCTATTCCCTAACTCTACCCTTGAGCATGTGCCTCCTTATCCTTGGTTTCAGCCGTGCTTTCTACCCACTTTCAGATTACCTTGTAGACCTGTCATTGAGGAGACACCGAGGAAAGGACACCTCAGTTAAAAGACAGACAGTTACTAGCTGAATGGATCGACACAATTCAGTTATGAAAAGACACCCACATCTGCTAAGAACTGGAAAGAGGCAGCTTTATGGAACAATGAAGTGCCAGACACTGGTAGAAATTTAATGGCTCTCACACTGGTGAAGATGCTGGGGAGGGGGCTGCGGGGGGGGGGGGGTCCTCCTCCTCCTCCATGGCTAGCAGCAATGTGAACTGTCACCAGGGTTACAGACAATGATGCAGCAAGCTCTGGTGAATTCATCCATCAAGGAAGCCCACCTATGGAGATGAAAAGGTACCTGTGCTTTCCAACCCAACAGGGTATGCCTACAATATTCTTCAAAAATTGAAGTATGCACGTGGAAATTTAGATTTACAAGGATGTTTACTGAGTATGGTTGATAAAGGTAAAGAGAAAGCAAATAAATGATAGTTGGAAAAAAGAGCTCCAGGGAAACTGACAGCGGGATAATTAGGAGCACTTGCCTGGGATGCACAGTTAGATATACAACACATTGGGCAGAGGGAGCACTTCCTCACGATGGACAGTTAGACATTTAGCACAGCAGGCAGAGCCAACACCATCCATGAAGAATTGAATGAGAAAAAAGTAGAGTAGAGAAATCTGTATAAAAGAATCCAACTTAGAAAATAGACGTGGACCAATAAGATTCCGTGTGTGTGTGTGTGTGTGTATGAGTGTGTATATATGTGTGTGTGTGTGCACATGCGTATATTGTACATATGTGTGTGTGCATGTGGTGTCTGTGTGAGAGTGAGTATGTGTGCATGCACATATGTGTGAGTAAATATGTGTATGTGCAGGCGTGTGTGTGAGTGTGTGTATGTGTGAGTGTGTGCATGTAGTGTCTGTGTGTGTATGCATGTATGTATATGTGTGCATGCATAAGTGTGAGAGTGTGCATGTGGTATCTGTATGTTTGAGTGTGTGCATATGTGTGTACGTGAATGTCTATGATGATGTGAACAGAGACACACAAAGGAAACAGCATCATAAAAAAAACAGAAAATAAGAACAAGCTAGACATTTTTCTCTGTCAAGCATGATGCGATTTCATTTATGAAAATGAGTGCATGTTGCCGTTGTTAGAAACTCTTGTGAAGAGAAAAGAAGCAAGCCCATAGCTAACAAGGCAGAAAGGCCATTTGTAAACCTATCAGAAGAGACATGGGCTGTCAGCCCAGGGCTGGGGTTAGAGGGCAGATTTAATAATGTCAGATGTGAGGGAGACTGAGGACGAGTGTGGGAATCACTCAGCCTTGGCTCTAGCCCACCCGCCCCAGTGCCTGTGGGACTCAGCCAGAGAAACCCAGGTCAGACAGGTTGCTGTGACCCTGGCTCTGCCTCAGAACACTTACCTTTCAAGGGGCCTGGCTGATCAAGGAGGGTAAGAAGTTTTCTTCTCTAGCCCAGAAGATACCTGAGACTGTCCTTGTGCTTCCACGAAAAGGCCAGGAGTTCATCTTTGCCTGGGATGTAGAGACCCATGAACAACCTCTCTTCATGACCCTTTGAAGGCTCTTCCATTCTATAGGGAAGAAGAGGAAGGGATGAGGCACACAGCACAGAGTGGTGTAGCTGTTCAATCAAAAGACGCGTGGTAGCTGGTAAGAACACTGAACCGAGCACTAATAAAATACTGTGTTCTCCCATGGACATTCTCTGGGGGCTATCTGATAACCTGAGTTGAAATGCCAGCCTCCTTGGGACCATGGCAATTATTCAAATTAAGTCATGCTGATCTTTAAAAGAGATCCTTGGAATTCAGAGTGGTGAATCCTCAGTCGCTCCCATTCTGCCTTTCTCTCAAAATGGACAAGCCATCAACAGGCCTCGTATGCATCTGTCTCAACATGCCTGGATGCTTTCTCTCCCATTTCCACCTCATGAAGCACTTGTAGCTAGATGATGATATTGGTTTGTTTGTTTGTTTGTTTGTTTGTTTTTTGATTTTTTTTAATCTTGAGAACAGTTCAGTCCCTGAAGGTTATTAAAAAGCCTCATCAGCTATGTATCCAAGCACAGAACATTGATTGAAAAAGGCCTGGTAAGAATTTTTGATCTATACTAGGCTGCGTGCCAGATTATTTTTTTTTTTGTCTGTATGGTTTTAATTTTTTTAAATGTGAGGATTCTATGTAGTTGTGACTGGAGAGTATCAGTAGGATTGGAGTAGGATTGGAATACTGAGTCCCAGTTTTATGTAGGAAGCATATGTCCTTCCGGAAAGTGGGTAGTAGATCTGTGACAACTTGGAGTTCTTACAGTTAAGCTGACAACCCAACAAACTTCCGAAGACACTACTAGGTCTTCAGAGACTCAAAGTCCCCAGTTTTGTAGTTTCCCTTCAGAAACGAGGCTGCTCATCCTGTGACGTCCCTCTGAGTTTGGTTTCCTACTTTCCCATTTTATGCTTTTGTAGGACATTGATTTTATCTGTGACAAGTTCTAGCTACAGAGCTGGTCTCAAACTTCTGATCCTTAGTGTAATATACTATTTACAAACTGATTACTTTTGTTCTTAGACAATTTTTCACATGTATATAATACATTCTGTTATTTTCCCCTGTCCCTTAACCCCCCTCATCTGTACTGGTGCCCCCTCCCATCACTATCCGTCCCTTTCTAAGGTTCAAGACTGTTGGTTTTGTTTTGTGACTTTTAACTAGGGCCATCTGTATGACCACTGGGGTCTCAGTGACATGACAACTGACCACAATGATTCCTGCCCCACCCCGAGTCTATCAGCATGGCCACCTTGCCTTATGGAAGTCTTCTTCTGAGAGATGCTTTTTAACCTTTGCCTTTACAAACCAAACTTTCACCCAACCTGTTGTCATCAAGTGGATAAGGTGCTTTGAGTTCATCCTAGCTGCTTAAGCTCATCCTGCTTAAGCTCTGCATACAACCTGTTCAGAACTCTCTGACTTCTAAGGAAAACACGGTAAAAAAAATCTTACTCTGATTTGACTTCCAATGCAATTCGCCCCTATAAGCTCAGCAGAATGTGCAGCCTCCATTGGACCATGCTCACCACTTTTCGTTTGGGACCCACTCATGCCCTCGACTCAGAACAATGTGATGTGTGTGTGTGTGTGTGTGTGTGTGTGTGTGTGTGTGTGTGTGTGTGGTGTGGTGTCTAAGTTGAAGACCACTTGCTGGAAGCAGAAAGACACTGGAAGCAACAACTCTTCCCAAACATGCTGGAAGCAACCTGTCTGTGTAGAGCAATGATATCTGCTGATAACTTTGTGTCTTGTTCTAAGCAATGAGATCTGCTGGTAACTTTGTATTTTGTTCTGAGCAATGAGATCTGCTGGTAACTTTGTGTTTTGTTCTGAGCCCTTATGAGATTTCCTAGAATGATTAAGGCAAACGCTTTCTTGCTACCACATCTGCTGTGCTGTTCACTGTGCATACAAGATGGCCTTTGCTCAGGACAACTTTAGACCCAAGCTTCCTCCTTTCTCAATCCTCCTGCAGACTTACCAACCCCACCACATGGACTTTGTCTTCAGGCCATGGAGTAAGTGAGGTTAGATTCTAGGCTTGTCTGTGGCTCACATCCAGCTCAATCCTGGAATAGCCATGAGGTGCTGGCTGTAGGATTGCTGAGAGTGGACCCTCTCTGGGCCCTGTCTGAAACACCTTCAGCAGGAAGTTGGCTCAAGTATAGAGGCTCTTGATTAGGCTTGGATAGTGCCTTTTAAAAACAGGATTATTTCCCCCTTTCTGCTGGGGTGTTTCTTTTCTTCCCTTCCCCGAGAGGGGATCATCCCATCCCCCTGTAACAGTATAAATTATTTGAGCAGGATAAATTTATCAGCAGCCTCTATGGTTGCAAAGAGCTGCTCAAGAGAAGGAAAGTCAGTTTGACAGATGAACATGCCATCCAATTAAAGGATTAGCATCTTGTCTCCTGAACTCGAATTAGGAGCTCAGGACTCTAGTGCTAACTTGTTTATGATAAAATTATTTGTGGTCATTTTCTCAGGGAATGTGTGGAGGGTGTCAGTTTTAATATTTTAGCCTCAGAGGCAAGTGGAAAACGAAACCCACACGATGTGATCAGTGGCACATACCAGAACTGTCTCCAGCTTGTCAAATCCAGGTGTTTTCCTTCCCTGTGTGAAGCAACCTGCTCCCCCCTTTTATGACAGGACCATTCTAGCTTTCACTGGATCGGAAAGTTTTATGCAGATGGGCTGGCTGCTCATATTGGAGGATTGTGTACCTGGTCCCAGCCACCTTGTCTGTGTGATTAGGAGGACAACTGGAGGCTTTGGGGGGGGGGGGCAGAAGCTGGGCTAAAGGATAGTGCAGAAGGTCACTTTATCCAGTTTTCATGCCTGTCTGTTGCTTTGGATACTGTTTTCTGGTTTCCATGGAAGTACAGATGACTGGCATGGGACCATCCACACTGGATCACTGAGATCTTCCGTGTAGAGGAAGACACTTGTCTTAAGAGGAGGCTCAGATAGAGTCCTCTGCCTTGTGGCCTCTGGGAAGTCATTTCCTTTTCTGAGACCTGGGTCAGCTCTCCAAGTCTCAGTTGCAGCCAGGATGCAGTTGAGCTGGACTGTGCACCTGTGCTGAGCCCTGTGCTGGTTGGCTTTCCGTTACCATGGCAACTGTCTGAGATAAGGAAAAAAATGCAAGAAGGCATCTTCAGTAGCTGGTGTTAGTTAAACTGAATAGACATGTACAAGAATGAAATTAAGACTTTCTGCAAAAGACTCAGCGGCAAGGAGGTGAAGGATCTTAACCTAAGACTGGATACCCCAAACCTGGTCAAGGAGAAATAAGGAGTATGCTTCAAATTACAGGAACAGAAAAAGAACTTTCTGAACAGGACCCCCATGATGCAGACATATAGACTGACAGCTGGCAAATAACACTTTATAGAACTGAAAAGTCTTGCACATCTTTAACTGAAGAGGGAACCTACGGAACGAGAAACATTCTTCACATCTGACAGAGGGTTAGTGTCTAGAATAGACAAAGAGTGAAAACAAACAAACACATACAAGAAAACAGCAAACAAATGACACCCAGTGTGCTGGCCATGCTTTAATCACAGCACTTGAGAGGCAGTGGAAGCTCTGACATCCAGGCCAGCCATGGCTATATAGTAAGTTCCAAGCCAGCTAGGGCTACATAGAAAAACTGTGCCGCAAGCAACAAGAGACCCCCAAATAAATTACAATAAATGCTGGTGTGGGTGTGGAAAAGGGAAACACTTCTTCATGGCTGGTGGAAGGGCAAACGGGTTCATCTACTGTGGAAATCAGTGTGTGGCTTCCTCAAATGCTAGAATTAGCTCTATTGCATGATCCAGTGACAACACTCAGGCACATGCCCAGAGGACTCCATATGTACTAAAGAGATGCTTCTCCATGTTCACTGAATGGAGGCAGCTTAGATGTTACCAGCTGAGGAATGAATAAGATGTGGTACATACACACAATGGAATATTATTCGGTTGTAAAGAAAACTAATATCATGAAATTATCAGGAAAATGAGTGGGTGCCATTAATGTGAACAAAGTAACCCAGAAAAACCAGTGCTAAGTTTTCTGTCTCATACTTAGACTCGATCTTTGAATAGTTACATGTGTGTGTTTAAATAGGAGTGCCAACAGAAGGCAGAGAAGGGAGGGCAGGGTGGAAGAGGGAAGATGGGGGAGAGATGACTGACACTAAAGAGCTTTGAAAATTCCATAGGGAACCTACTACTCTAGTAGATGCTTCCTAAAATATAAGCATGGACAGACATACAGAAAAAGAGTTTAAATGGCGTTACCCTGTAACAGAGGAGCAGTTCTTCCTGCAGACACCATCCCAGAGGCAGGTGTGTGTTGTGGCTGGGCCTGGTGCTGTTTGTATTTTGATGCTAATTCCGCTCTCCTAGGAGGGGTTGCAGACAAGGAGTGAGTCAGGTGACTTCTTGTGAACCAATCCTCTACTGAATAAAGGAGCCAATCACTGGGCAAGTAGGTGGGACTTCTGGGTTGGATGGAGGAAGAGAGGAAGCAGGAGAAGCTTAGTTCTTTTTGGACCGGGATAGCATGAGGATAAGGTGTAGCTACAGGTGTCTCCCAGTTTCAATAGCCAGGATTCGTCAAGATTCGCCACCAGAGGAGTTAGACTTAATAAGGATTACAAGATTAGGATTTTAGTTGTTGTGCCCAACGATTGAGTTACCGTTGTTTCTGAATTAAGTTTGTGTTGTGTTTTTCTTCACTAGGCTGCTAGTCTGGGTTCAAGAGAGAAAAGTATGGTGGCAATGTATGGATTTGTCTGAGGTCACTGCAAAGATCGGATGGGGGAGATTTGAAGCATGGGGTTGGCCTGGTAGAGACCCACCAGTAGGAACTTAGCAAGCTGGATGGAGACATTTCAGGAGCTCTAAGCCAGAGAGTCTCCTCATGATAAAAGCAGGTCAGCTATTATATGCCAGTGCATGGCCAGCCAGGCTTACTCATTTTTAAATATTTCCTGCAAAGGTGTAGGTTAGCCCTTTTCAAGTTGGTGGTCCATGGTGCCCCATAGACCTCCAAAAACAACAAAAAAAGGCAATTGCCAGTGTTCTTGGTTATGTGAGACCCGGACTTAGAGCGTTTCTCCCTGGAAGGTAAAGCCCCTGGACGTTCCCCAAGCTTGTTTTCCCTGATCTCTAAAAATACAGCCAGAAAGAAGCTCTTTGTTCTCTACAGACAGCAAAAAGCTTTTTTTGTTTCTGAGCCTTACAGCCAGAGATTCAATAATTGTAATTTTACCAAGGACATTTGGGGAGAGAAGAACACTCCTCCCAACTCTTCCCAGCTCCTCCCAACTCTCCTTCCAACTCCTCCCAATTCCTCAGCTAGCTGTTAAAAGCCCCCTACTGTCACCACTTGGGATCGAACATCCCCTGCCCTGCACGGCGGAAGGAGTTCGTCCTCAGCTAGCTGATAATAAAACCTCTTGCAGTTTGCATCAGGTGTGGTTTTCTCTCGAGTCATTGGGGTGCTGGCCAGCTCATCCCGGGGACTTGAGCGGAGGCCTAGCTTCGGGGGTCTTAAAGTTACTCTCTAGAACTTGATGGTAAAAGCTGAAAATACCACACCCATTAGCCATAAAACATGAATAAATCAGGCTGGTACTGATATTGAGGCTTCATTCCTACTGGTCAACTTTCATGGTGATGGAAGGTGCCATGTATGTTATCAGTGAAGAAGTTATCCATGGTCTTACTCAGTTGTGAACCCTGTGAGTTATGATAAGAACTGGCCTGGCAACAATGGCACAAATATGGGAGAGACCAACCACTTTTCTGATTGTGTTTAAAACCTTCTCTGTAAGACAGAAGTCATTATACTTAGTACTATGAACTGGGCCCCAAACCCATGGGTTACTAGTTCCTAGGGAACAACACAGTTATCCTGCTAAAGGCTTGGGATAGCAGCTGGCATAGCGTGTAAGCATCAGGCATGGCTGTCCTGAATATCTGAGAACATGGACAGGGTGGGGGAGCAAATGAGAGGTGGTTCCATAAGGTTGGCTGACAGCTCTCAACACAGTTATCCAGATCTAAGTTCTGATCTTTATGTCCATAGATGAGTGCATCTCTCATCACTCACTGGGGAAGTTTCATCTAACACTAGATGGTGAAGACTGGCTTCTTACTGATTCCAGGATGACACTGCCTGATTAGGAGCCAATGACATCTAGTTTCACATATGTAACATGTATGAAAACATATATGGTCACACACTGCAGTTCTGTGCTTCGGAATCTCTCTTCTCTGTTCAGAGACGTTGTCTGTCATACTCTTCTCAGAATGACAAACTGGGTGCAAAAAACAAATACTGGTTGATTTCCTGTCAGCACATCCCCTGGCTGACTTCCCAAGATTCATTCAAAGATTACATCATATAATCCTTTTCTGGACTAAAGAGTAGCTGTGGTTTGACATTTGTGCTTACCCACTTCTAGAATAGGGAGCTTGGAGTTGTCATGGCTCCTGCTCTTACTGGTGTGTGACTCTGAGAACTCGTTTCAAGCCCTGTTTATAGCGAGCTCCATATATTAAATGGGGACAACAGAAATACCCGCCTTACAGAGTCGTCATGAGGCTCTGCAAAGGCTCGGGATAGCAGCTGGCATAGCGTGTAAACATCAGGCATGGCTGTCCTGAGTATCTGAGTAAGTGCGCCTGTCTGTACTTGTGTATGGTTGAGCGCTGTGGAGAAAATGTCAGAGGATGTGCAGAAAAGCTCACCAGCATTAACTACTTAGTGTCAAGTACGGGCAGGAAGCTTAGAACATGAACAGGGTTGGGGAGCAAATGAGAGGTGGTTCCATAAGGTTGGCTGACAGCTCTCAAACTCCTAAACATGGCATGTGGGATTACTGAGACCCTGTGTGTGCGATGGCTGATCTTGGCTGTCAAATTGTCACACTTGAGAAAAGGGAACCTCAGTTGACTGATTGCTTCCATCTGATTGGTCTGTGGGCATGTCTGTGGGGCATCCTCTTGGTTACTAATTGGTGTAGGAGGGTCCAGTCCACTGTGTGCAGTTCCGGCCCTAGGCAGATGGTCCTAAACTGTGTAAGCAAAGTAGGCCAACATGATCTCGAAGGCAAGTCAGTAAGCAGGATCTCTTCTCCTTTAACGCTACTTTGACTTCCTGCCCTGACATCCTTCAATGCAAGAGTGTGACCTGGGAGTTGTAAGCTGACTCTTTCCTCCCCAAGTTGCTTTGGTTCATGGTCTTTATTACAGTGACAGAAAGGAGGGCTAGGGCAACTTGTAAGCAGAAAGAAAGTGTGAAATGGGAGGCAACCGTGAGCAGAAATGGAGATGTTTCCTAGTAGAAAATAGAGCTAGATGAAGCCATTGGGTATCTGGTCCACAATGGAAAGTATGCCAAGATATGTCAGGAAGCCACGGTCCAGGAAGTCCCAGCAGTGGTGACTTCTTGAAGTTTAGAGGCCCCACAAGAGTTTGTTTTCATCTGAGGTGAAATAAACAAGAGGGAACAGGTTTGCACTGTGGGGACAGCAATTCAAGGTTTACCATTTTCTTCTGTCCTGTAGTTTACATTATAATGAAATGGTCACTCCCTTTTAGTTGATGTGAAATGACCTGTGTATATTGATGGAAACCTTGCTTATATGAAGGCAAAGGCACACACACACACACACACACACACACTTGCAGTTGACTAGTGTGTATGTGTAAAATTACTGCCTTGAGTTACAGTGAATGTCCCAGTGTGAGGCCCAGGCCTGCAGGCACCAGCTCCACAGGTTGCCTCCCGGTCTCTGTCCAGACAGATGGAGGCAGGAAGGATTAATTTTGATGGTGCCCTCTACATATCTGAGTGATTTCTTCTGATGGCTGACAGTTCTGGGTGCAACCATTTGCAGTTCTGAAATTTTGGCAGGGATTTTGCTTTTGAAGCTTTAAGTAAGCAAGCATTTGCAGGAAGGCTCTTTTGTGCCTTGTTTAAATTAAGGTAGAGATTTTTGGAGAGTCATCCAGCCAGAGGGGAGCTTAGAGTTTCAAAGAGTCCCTCCCTAGCAACAACAAACAAAACAATACAAATGCGACCTTCCAATTAATTAGGAGAATAAGCCCTGTGGGTAGCTCTGGATCCACAGTCTTACCGAGCAGGTGCAGGGTGAAACTTTGTCTCCAGTATCTCCTTCCAGCCCCACGTACTACGGAACTGCTGGCTCTGCCCAGAGAGCTGGTCAGAGTAGTGAGTCTAAAACATGCAAATATCCCCAGGAGAAGTTGAGCGAAGACAGCTATTAGACATCTGTACTGTGGAGAACAGAATGTAGAGAAAGGGGATTGTGACTCGGAAGACAGAAGAGGGGACTGCTGCAAGGGCAGGCACTGGCTGGGAAAGAGATTAAGCCTGGAGTCTCGCCAGAGCAGACCATAAAAAGACACCAGGCCTCTGCAGTGACACACAAAGGGGTTTTATCAATCAGCTTCTCTTGGTTTCGAGTGACAGAATACCCAATTCATTCAGACCAGAGGGAAGAGGAGACTCTAATGATTCTTAACTGAAAAGGTTCATAGTAGATTGGGGTTGAGTTTCAGGCACATCTTGATCCAGGGGTCAAAAGACGCTTTCAAACTTGGTTTTCTCTGCATTCAGATCAATGGTTCTTAACCTGTTAGTCATGGCTCCTTTTGGCACACTTCTATCTCCGAAAATATTTATATTATGATTCATAACAGTAGCAAAATTATGGTTATGAAGTAGTAGCAAAAGTAATTTTACTGTTGGGGGTCAGTACAACCTGAGGAACTGTTTTAAAGGGGTGCAGAAGGGGTTGGAGATTTAGCTCAGTGCTAGAGCACTTGCCTAGCAAGTGCAAGGCAAGGTTTGGTCTTCAGCTCTGAAAAAAAGGGGGTGGTGGTGTTGCAGCATAGGAAGGTTGAGAACCCCTAGATCAGATGAACTTTTCTCTCTTTGGGGTCTTGTCTTAGTCGGGGTTTGTATTCCTGCACAAAACATCATGACCAAGAAGCAAGTTGGGGAGGAAAGGGTTTATTCAGCTCACACTTCCATATTGCTCTTCATCACCAAAGGAAGTCAGGACTGGAACTCAAGCAGGTCAGAAAGCAGGAGCTGATGCAGAGGCCATGGAGGGATGTTACTTACTGGCTTGCTTCCCCTGGCTTTCTCTGCTTGCCACTAGCCCAGGGATGGCACCACCCACAATGGGCCCTCCCACCCTTGATAATTAGTTGAGAAAATGCCTTACAGCTGGACCTCATGGAGGGATTTCCTCAAGGGAGGCTCCTTTCTCTGTGATAACTCTAGCGTGTGTTGAGTTGACACACAAAATCAGCCAGTACAGGTCCCTTTCAACAGGACACCCCATCCTGTCTCTTTCCATGCTCACTGCTGACATTTCTTCTTTGCCCCAGATGCTGCAAACATAAACATGTGGCAGAAGTTCTGACTTTCTGACTGACCATGGGCTGCAGGGGTGGCCTCCTGAGGCAGCAGTGGGCTGAGGAGGGATGACATTGGATGGGATGGGGTGAGTCAGCTCCATGGGTAACAGTTTTTTAAGGAAGTGGGCTCTGTGTTTGGAGAAGAGATAAAATGGGATGATAGAGATGTAGCCAGCTTCTGTCCTCCATAGCTTTGGCCAAGATCAGCACAGAATGGACTGTGAAACAAAGCTTCTGGGTCCCAAGCAGGTCTAAAGAACTTTGATAGAGAAGGAGTTCACACCAGATAGATGGAGTGGGGGGTGTGGCACATGCATAAATGACCAGTTTTGTGACATCTGGTTATATAACAGAAATGTGTGCATGTGTGTGTATGTATGTGTGCATGTGTATATGCATGTATGTGTGATAACAGAAATATCTGCCTGTGCATGTGTGTATGTATGTGTGCATGCATTATGCATGTATGTGGCTATGTGTGTATGTATATATGCATGCATGAGTATATGCATGTATGTGTGATAACAGAAATGTGTGCCTGTGCATGTGTATATGTATGTGTGCATGCATGTATGTGTGCATGCATGTATGTGTGTGTGTATGCATGCATGCTTGTGTATGCATGCATGTATGTATGTGTATGTGCACGTATGTGTGTATGCATGTATAAATGTATGTGTGTGTATCTGCATGTATAAATGTATGTATGTGCATGTGTGTTTATGTATGTTTGTGTGTATGCATGTATGTGTATGTATGCAAGTATGTGTATCTCTGTATAACTATACAGAGATGCCTCAAGCTGGGCAGCTGAGTAGTGAGCGTGCATATCACAGTTTTCCTGTTTACCTTCAGTCCAGTGTTCAATGCTTTACTAGAAATACTCAACCCTCATGGCATTGGCTTTGTGTGAGTGTGAGGTGGGGTGAATCCAGATCAACCCACTGTTAGCTGAAACCGTTTAAGCTGGAACTATGTCCTGGTGAGCCTGGTGGCACATGCCTGTAGTAGCAGTGCTTTGCAGCTGAGGTAGAAGAAGCGTGAGTTTGTGGTCAGCTTGAGCTGCACAGCTAAACCGTGTCAGAAAGAGGGGGTGGGATGGGGAGACAGAGAGACTGGCAGAGAGTTATAGAGACAGAGAGATGTTGTAGTTAATATTATTGTTCATTGGGTTTTCTACCCTGCCTTAGATCATTTTGTTCCCAGATAAAAGACACACAACTTTTATATTTATAATAAGCCTTAGACAGCACTAGAGCTGGGCAGATGTCTACTCTCTATGCTATTTTGTCCACTTCCCTGCCAATAACCAGAAGATGTGACTTGCTGTGTTCCTCCTGGACCGCTCTTACTCATACTGGTCAGCCCTTGTGGCCAGTTCTCAGAACCCCTTACTCCATGGTGCCTTCTCCTCTTTTCCTCACCCCTCTCCTCATCCTCGGTTCCCTGCTTCAGACCACAAGCCCCAGGAATTGAAGCCCAACCTACCGCTCTTCTGCCCAGCTCTAGGCTGGAGCCATCTTTACTCAACCAATAGTTTTAAATTAAGGAGCAAGGTTACAGAACATCACTTGGTATATGTGAGGATGTCCTCATCCTTGAGGCAACCAGGTTTTAGGGGCCAGTATTTAGTATTACAATACACAGCAGCAGACCAAACCTCAATACAGAGAGACACTCACACAGACTGAATTGAGAAAGAGACATGCCTGGCTTACAGAGTCGAGCAGCCTAGCCTGGCCTACCTTAAACGAGCAAGAGTACATGTGTAAGTGAGTGAGTGAGTGAGTAAGTGAGAGACAGACTCAGACAGAGAGAGGGAGGGGCTGCCACAGATTTCTTTCTCATTGCTAAGACTTTGGGCAGGTTTGGGCCACCTGTAGCTCACTATAGATGCAATTGAATTACTGGAGATTGAGCTCTCAGTCCAGGCTAGTCCTTTAGCACTCTAGAAACGTGTGTGTGTGTGTGTGTGTGTGTGTGTGTGTGTGTGTGGTGTGTGTGTGTGTGTGTGTGTGAGTGTGAGAGAGAGAGAGAGATATGTGTAGGTGCATATATGCATCTATATATTAGGAGCAAGTGGACCATGCCATCAGACAGAATTTTAAGGGTGAGTGAGCCCAAACCCTGTGAATCTCAGAACTGAGAACGGTAGGAGTGGGACTCTAGAACACATAACCATGACACCCCACTGAGAGGGCCATGACAATCAGTCACATAGAGAAAACACCTGGAGTCCTTCCCCATGCAAATAGAGCATCACTGACATCTCAAACTGAGCCAATGGGTAGCATCTCCCCCAGGATTCCGCCCTACTCCTCAATGTTTACATAGTCTCTCTTCACATGAAATAAAGAACAGACGTTATTTCACCGAGAATCATCTGAGACTGTTTTATTGAACTGCTACACTTTGGGGAAGAGTTTTCTCTCTCAGAGCATTCCTCACTAGACCTTGGACCCACCTGGCAGGCTGGGCTCATGCCCCTGCCTCCTTGCTGCTACCACCACTGCCTATTGCTGTCCACCACCCTGCCACAGGCATTGGTGATGCCACAATAGTGGGTGAGAGCCAGGACCCCAGCTACCTGCTCTGAGTAGGCTTCCCTTCTGAGAGCTGTAACACTTTAGCCATTTCTGGCTGGACCAGAAACTTGAGGAAACTATTTGTACTGGTTCCTCGGAGGATGACAATGTATGTGCATTCATATGTGTATATGTGCTTGTGTGTGTGTGTGTTTGCATCCATATGTGCATGCTTATATATGCACATACATAGGTGGGTGTGCTGTATGTCTCCATGCATGTGCCTGTGGACACTGAAGATCAAGGCCAGCTATCCTTCTCTTTGATTCCAATCTTTGCTTTATTTATTCTGAAGCTCACCATTTGGTTTTGTCTGGACTCACAGGATAGACAGTGTCCAGGATCTGCCTGTCTCCCATCTCCTATGGAGCTGTGGTTGCAGACACGTGCCATGAGGCCTGGCTTCCGTGTTGGTGTTGAGTACGTGAATCAGGCCCTCAGCCTACACATGAGTACTTTGCACACTGAGCCATTCCCCGAGCCTCAGTTTTTAAGCAATCCTCATATAAACTAACTGGAAGTGGACTTGGTGATAGAGTACTTGCATGGCATGTGCAGGCCCTGGATCTGCTGCACAATGCAAAACTGGTGGTAAGAGAATGAAACAATAGCAAAAACCCTACCCAAACAAGGGATGTGTAGAGTCCAACCAAAACCAAGGACATACATAGGATCCAACCAAAACTAAGGGACATGCATAGAGTCCAACCCAAACCAAGTGATCCAGAGAATCCAACCAAACCAAGGGATGAACAGAATCCAACCAAACCAAGGGAATGCATAGAATCCAACCCAAGCCAAAGGATGCATAGAGTCCAGTCCAAGACAAGGACATGCATAGAGTCTAACCCAAACCAGGAGATTCATAGAGTCCAACCCCAACCAAAGGATTCACTGAGTCCATTCCAAACCAAACTCATGCATGGAGTCCAACACTAGGAGGCAGAGAAGGGGCTTCAGACATTGTGAAGAACCTCCTCGTTAGAGCCCAGAAGTAGTTTCTGACATCCAAAGACCTGTGCTATGCTCCCCGTGACTGGTCATCTCCTTCCTGGTTTAAGTTCCCCTACCTGGTTCCTCCACGTCCCCTGGTTTTGGAGGTTTGAGGACACAGAGAAGAATCTGCTCTCACACGTCCTGCTGAGACTTTGGTTCCTTGATTACTTCCTTTCATGTCCCTCTCCCCACAACCGTGTCCTCTCCCTTGACAGGGAGGGTTGTGGCATGTGTACAACTGTTCGGCTGCATCATTTTCGGCTGACACTAGTCCTGTGGGAATGCGCTGAGAAGGCCACCTTTGTTGAAAAGTCATTAAAGAAATATGATCCTGAATACAGAGCGGTCACAATACGTTGCAAAGGCTGTCTTGTGAAAGTGACAGGTGGCAATGGGCCAAGCCCAAGAACACATGTCAGATTCTTGTCCATCCTGGATTCCCAGTTTTCCCACAACAAGCTTGGTATTTGACCACAGGCAGCCCCAGAGTCTAGATTTGTTCAACTCTGAAGGGTCCTCCGTTTGTCTGACAGCAGTCTTCAGGGGCCCACAGAGGTCTGAAAACAGCTAAAAGCAGATTCAAGTTCCTGAGTGGGGTTTTCCTTTTCCTCGGCCATGTGTGTCTGTCAGTGGATGGAGATACTCTGCCTAGAGACTGCCAAGGAGACCCAAGGTCAAGGGCCGGACTTCTCAGAACCCAGGGAAGCCTTGAGGTTAATGGTCCTTAAGATGGGCTGCTGAGCAAGGCTGCAGAAGTGAATGGGCAGAGTGGGCCTTGAGTGTGTTCCCAGATCTCTCTTTGCCTGCCATCCCCGAGGAAACTGAAGATGGTGTGTGGCAAACAGAATTTAAGTAGTTTGCTGTTATTCTTCAGCCTGACATTTCAATGAAAGGGCTGAATGATAAATTACCACGGGACAAGGTCAGATCTTCACAGCAGAACGATTCACAGCCGGAAAAACTCAACTAAACTAAAATAGCTAATGGCGCCCCTCCTCAGGTCTCCTCGTGCCAGCTGTTTCCGCTGCTCCTCTTTGTCTGCCGCGCCCGGGTGTGCTCTTTAGTCAAATGACTCCACAGACTGCTGTGTTGTATTTCCTGTGGATCACTTTTTTCAGGCACGAGTATCAGTTGCCCAAGTGTCCAATGGCTCCGATGGAGATTTAGGGAGTTTGTGCCACAGGGTCGTCAGGGAAATCTGAGATCAGAGGCAACAGTCAACGGGTTGGGTTTCCTGGTAGGCAGAGCCCGCAGTAGAACACGGTGCATGGGATATTTGTTACGGAGTGCCCCTGAGCGAGGAGAAGCTGCTGAGAGGAACGTAGTTGTTTCTAACGAGGCTTTGGGGATAAAAGGGTACTCTAGGTTTTGAGGCCTTTGGCTGAGATGGAGTGATCACTGGCTGTGGCTGCCTCAGGAAGGGCCTAGCCTGGGAGAAGATGGCTTCTGTAGCCTGGTCAGCCTGGAAAGGGGTTGGCAGTAGAGGCTTATGCTGGTAGTTACCCCAGTAGCGAGCGGAGTGGGGCAGCTTGAATGAGAATATGCTCTAGGGGTTCAGATGCTGGAGAAGGAGGTGATCTCGGTGCTGGTGTAAGTGTTGGTTGGGTAGCTTTAGGTGTGGCCTTGCTGGAGGAAGCTTGTCACTAGAGGTCGGCTTTGAGAGTTTAAAGACTCATGCTATTCCCAATTTGCTCTGTTTCCTGCTTCTGGTTTGAGATGTGAGCTCTCAGCTGTTCCTGCCATCATGGCTGCCACCTGCTGCTGTGATTCTCTGCTGGAACCATAAAGCCAGATACATTGTTTCTTTTGTGAGTTACCTCAATAAGCAGTATGAAAGTAACTAACACACCAGGACATGCAGTCTGTCAGCAGAGGCGCCTGGCTGATTGCCGTAGTTGGTGTTTTATGGGTCAGTAACACACTCCTTGAAGAAGTGCATCGTGACCTTGTATCACCACCCAGTGTGGTACAACCCTCCTGTTCCTCTCTTCCTTAGCTTGTAATCATAGTCAGTCTTCATCCTTCCAAGAGTGAACACTCCAGCTTCTAGCAAAGAGAACACAGGATGCTCACCCCTGTATCAGTGTTTGACAGTCTTACACACATGGGAGCTGGTTTGAACACCAAAGCAAACATCTGCGCTCGTTCTTGTGGCCCTGGCAGCATACACAGCACTGGTGCCTCCCTGTGATAAAGACCCTTCACCCATTTTGTGTGTTTTAGCCTCCTTCAAAGAGAATAATTGGAAATAAGGTGAATCACACAGGGGCCACATCGTGACCTCTGAAGCCTGGCTAGCCCTTCTCCCTGGAGGCAGCCCCCATACCTTTCAAGGGTCTTTTGAAGAACTGTTGCTTCCATTGCTTTGTTCCTAGGCTTGGCCCTTATTGGGGTGGAGGGTGTCTACTCATTAAGAGGCCATGTGGTTGAACTCAATACCACGTACTATTTTTCTAAGGCATATGAGGAAACATCTGTACTACCAGGACTTGTGGGTCTGTGGGAATAGTCTCCAGGCAGAGTGACCTTGGCCATGGCTGTGGCAAGGATGGGAGATGGCAGCTGCATTGTATTTGCTAAGGGTTAGTTGGAATTCATTGGAAATCAGATCTTATGGGGGTCTTGGTTCTGATGACGACACTAACTCCACCTGATCAGATTTCCTTTTGGTCTGGTTGGTTGCTAAGCCCCTTGTTCTGCCGATCCCCTCAGACCAAATCGAGGGGGGACGTTTCATGGCTAATCCTTGAACATTAACCAGCTGTGTGCATAAAGGCCTTTCCATTGAGTGTTAGCAGTGGGATTTTTGGATGGTTCTGAGGCAATTTGTAAGGAGTCTGGAAGAGCTTGCTTATGACTTAAATACAGAGAAACCTCCAAGAATCTTTCCAAGTTCCCCAAGGAAAACACAATCTCAGTTTATCTTCTCATGGTTGTAGTGGATATTTTCCTTGAAGAGTCATCAGTGTCACTGTTGGTCACCTTACAGGGACAAAGAATGTATGGGAAGGAAGACTGTTCTCCAGTTGGTTGGAACAGACTTTGATTGCTGCTTCTAGGGTTCTCTGGTTTTTCTGTTGTCTTAACCACCATACAGTGTGAGTTAAATACAAAGCTGTAATTAAATTCAAACCCTTTTTTGAGGGACAATTTGGGCAACTCTTCGTATAAACAGAAGCAGGAGGTGCTGGGGTGCAGAGGGCTGTGGGCTGTGAGCAGGCCCGGGCTGTTTTCCTTTCCACTGAAAGTTGTTAGGAATACTTGGTCTTTTATTCCAGGGGGTGATTAAGGTGTCTGTATGTGTGCATGTGTGCATGTATGTGTGTGTGTACGTGTGCCTGTGTATACACATGTACGTGTGTGCGCACATTTATGTGTGTGCGCATGTGTGTATGTGTGCATGTGTGTGTGCACGTGTATGTGCATGTGTGCATGTGGTGTGTGTCTGTGTGTGTGTACACGCATTTATGTGTTCATGCACATGTAGGTAGTTCTCAGTTTCAAAAAAGCACTGATTGAAATGAAATGTATTTTTAATTAGAATGGTCTTTTACAGTAAGGGGGGAGTTTTGTGTATGTATATGTTTACTTCAAGAGGTTATTTAAAATAAAAACTATATTTATTTTATTTAATGTGTATGAGTGTTTTGTAGGTGTACGAATGTATGTATGTTGTGCATATGCCTGGATGCCTGGATGTATGTGTGTATGTATGTGCATCCATGCATGCATGCCTCTTGCAGGTCTAGCCTTCTCTGTTATTAATATTCTTCATTAAAACAATGCACTGCTACCTCCTACCATACGTTGTCATGCCATCGCTGCTGAAGGTAGGTTTCATTTTGGATCAGATATGTCTTCTAGGCTTTGTAACTGATGCTCCAACATGTCACTATTGTGTTACTCTACAGGGAAGATTCCTCTCTGCCCTGGCCACCCCTCCATCCTTCTCATCTACTGAGCTGTGCACTGATCCTGTACTTTTGCCTTGTCTCGATTGTTCTAGATTGTTCTAGAGTGTGGTTCTGCAGAATGCCAACTCTTCCCAGTGTGCCCAGTATAAGTGGCACGTGAGCGCCCTCCACTTCTTTTCATGGATTGATAGCTCAATGGGATTTCTGGTCTGTTAAATTACTTTCCTACTGACCATACCCCTAAATCTCCCAGAAATAATGAGCTGGCACCAGTTGCTTGGGAATGACAAACAGTGTGGAGGTGGCACCAAGCATCATGCTTCCAGGTTGCTCACACCCTCAAGCTCTGTGCCCGAGGCAGCATCTGCCTGGAGGCTTCCATTTCTACATGGCAATGAGAGCTGTTGATGTGAGTGCCTCAGCCAGCCAGAGAGTTCAAAGTACTTCCAGAAACTTTGGTGGTGGCTGTGGAGGCAGTTTGGTGGCATTGACCATTTTGATTGAGGAGGAAACTTCAGTGGTTGTGGTGGTTTTGGTGGTAGCCATGGTGGTAGGGTGAGTGGTGAGGTGGTAGGGTGGTGGTGAGGGGGTGGATTTGGTAATGATGGAAGCAAGTTTGGAGGAGGTGGAAGCTATGGTGACTTTGGCGATTGCAACAAGCAGTCTTCAAGCTTTGGACGGATAAAGGGAGGAAACTTTGGAGGCAGAAGCTCTGGCCCTTATGGTGGAAGCGGACAGTACTTTGCTAAACCACAAAATCAAGGTGTCTATGGGGGTTCCGGCAGTAGCTAGACCCTTTTCACTTATGCTGTGGATTTCTAAATGTAGTAGTCTGATCATGATGCTGAATAGATGTGTCTTTATTTATTTATATTTTATTAAATATGTGCTGTGTAAAGTTAGTAAACTTCATCTTGGTAAACTTCCCCAACAGTGTGATGATGGAATTCCTTCAGGGTGGTGCCAAGTTCCATTTGGAATTTATTTATGGTTGCTTGAGTGGAGAAGCCATTGTCTTCAAAAATCTTGGTGTAGTTAAATTGTCATTTACTGTAGTAACTTTAAAGAGTTTCACCATTAAAAGGGTCATGGAAGCAAAGTTAAAATTTGGTTATAAAATGGTTCTTGGCATACCCTCTGTAACATCAAAATTGAATAATGATATCAAACAAAATGACAGATGGGAATGCAATTTGTATATCATCTATTTTCATGTGTAATCAATAAACAATTTAACTCTTAAAAAAAGAAGCCTGGAAGGAAGGGCTGCACTATCAGAGTCTAGCTCTCAGTGGTCTTGTGATACAACTGTCTAAAGCACTCAGGTTTAACTTCGTTAAAGTGGACACAGGTGTGAAAAGCTAAGGCAGACTTGTGAAGGAATGTTTCACAAGCAGACACAGGAGAGAGGATGTTCTGCTAAAGCAAACAGGTGAAAGGGCGCATGATAAAAGATTCTTTACTAATGACATGCATCTATGAGTTCACCTTACATTGTGTAGTTGAGCTGCATTTGTGGGGATGCCATAGAGAGAAATGCACCAAAAAACTTCTGGAGGTGTGCTGCAGTTTGTTGCTGCTTCCAAGGATACAGGCTGATTGGATGCATGCGCTGAAGCAAGAACTGTGCCAAGACAAGGCATGTGGAGGATATGTGATGTTTGGAGAGTATAAATAGGACTTCACAGAGTGAGTGATGGAGACAGAGTTAGGCTTGCTTATAGAGCTAGCTGTGTAACACTTGTGGGTCTCGCATCTTCCCTGATCTTTGCTTCCCTGAGAGGCACAGCAGAGAACTTCTGGTGTCCCTCCAGGTCCCTCCTGCTGACTTGAGCTGAGGCTGAGACCTGGCTGTCTCTGCTAGGTCATGTCACCACTGTTGCTAACCCAACTCTACTGAACTGGACTCCTGGTATATCCATGAGGTGTTTGTATCCACTAGGATGGAGCTGCTGCTCCCTGCTAGCCTGTGAACTGAACTGCCGATTTCCAGACAACACAGAAGGGAGTTGGTCCACAGAACCTTTCTAAACAGGTCCACTCCCCCACCCCACCCCCACCCCCGTTTCCTTTCTTTTCCACTACCTCTGGTGTGTGGTGGGTTATAAGGAAAGTTAAAGTGTTTAAGAACCATTATTAAAAATAAAATTAAAAAAATTAAAGTTATAGAAGACTATTGGAGCCAGGGTGCTAAGCTAGTATAACTCCAAAACTGTTATTTTTTTTTTCCAGTGCTAAAGCAATTTGTATGAAATTTTAACTCTCAGGAAAACCCTCCAAATCACAGACTATCTGGGCATAAACTTGTTACAACATTAGCATGAAAACAGGAAGATGGTAAACAAGTCAAGATAATGTTCATATTTTTAACTTGTCTTAAATTCCAAAACTGTTATAATCTATTTTTTTTTTTGGTTGCTATAACAATGCCTGAGCCTCGGTGATTGATAAAGAAAATAACTAGTTCTATAGGTTGGGAAAAGCAAGAGCGATCGTGTCAGTACCCATCTGGCATCGGCTGAGAGTCTCTTGCTATGTTGTTATACATGGAAGGTGCTGCAAAAGAGCTAGCATCGATCCCCCACCAATTTTTTAGTGTGTGCACGTGTGTGCGTGTGTGCACGTATCAATCCCGTGGGTGTAATCTTCAACCTCACCTGTCATAGCATCTACAAAAGCAGAAAAAGTCTCCTCTCCAAGCCTGTATCAATAGTTGGTAGTAATCCCTCAGGTGTCACCTGTGGAGTGGTGTAGTGCCTCTTGTTTAGGGCAGATATTTAAAATGTCTTGAACCCCAGACCAACAGACTATGGCCAATCTGGCTCCAGATGATGGCCCTCAACTCTGCCATCCCCTCTGAGAAGACACTTCTCTTGTGAAACTTCTTGAAAGCATCTAAGAACGCAGTATCCCCACACCATACACACACACACACACACACACACACACACACACACACACACACACACGTCTGTCGAGCTCACCTTCCTTAATTACCTCACAGTATGACAGGGGAGATATATTTAAACCACTACGTGTCCCAATATGTACATACCCACACATGGTGTGAGTCGTCTCACCCAGTGGTATAAAATATTGGGCTCAGTGTTTCCTCCAAACAGCTTGTTCCACGTCTGGCTGCCGCTGCCGCTACCGCTGCCTGAAGCCACCTCCTGTTTACAGCCTGTGATGGAACGCAAGCAAGAGTCTAGACTAGTCTTAGCAGTTCAAAAACCATTTGCAATGTTTTCCTGTTTTCCCAGACTCTGGTTTTGAGCCTTTTTTCTCCTAATTATCTCAGTCTGCGAGAGACAGCTACAAATGACCCAGGAAGCCTGTTGTCCGTCTGTCCATCCATCTGCAGATGTAAAACAGGAGAGACGTTCGTTTATTTGTTCTTCATTCATCTCTTTCTGTTTTCTTGTATTTTTTCCATCAGCATCTGGTCTGCTCAGGGAAGAGTTCACGGTTCGTGAGGTGGACGTGTTCCCCGCTTTACTGGGGACAGAGGCTGAGTCCGTGAACTTTTGGTAAAGTTTTGTCGTTCTGTACCTGTGGATCTCAGTGCTGCTGCCACATTACAAACAAACAGCAGAGTGTTGAGATCGAAAACCCAGGCCCGCGGAGAGGCAAGCAGCTCCCCTCCTCAGTCCCACTCCTTGGCAGATGCCTGTGCATCTGCATTGGCTTAGGAGGATGAAGCCTTCAAAGAGGTAAAACCGCATCAGCTGAGCACCTTGTACTCATAGCGTCCTTTTCTCTGCCCTGTAGCCCCCTTGCCATGACTTGTGACGTGTGCCCACCTTGCCTCTAAGTGTTGCTTTGGGCCAGAATCTTAAAAAAAAAAACAACAAAACCAATCTATTTATTTGTTTGTTTGTGTATATGAACGTGTATCACTAGATGGATGGCCAGGATCTTGTCAGCTCTTCTCTCTGTAGCTCCTGATTTCAACTCCAGCATTCTGTACCCCTCCTCACGGCTCCCACACAGGAAATACCCACCCTCTGTAATAGTCTCCATACTCACGGGTTGACACACATCCCCCTGATCACAAACGTGTGGTGGGAGGGGTTTCTATCTCCAGGAAAGGCACAGGATTTAAAGCTGTGTTGGTTTAGAAGGGACCAGGGTCCTGCATGATAAGCTGTCCCTCTGTGTGAGTGGTAAGCCTTTCTGAACCCTGGTTTCTTTGCCTGTGAACTGGCATTGATAGTCACGGCCATTCCTGGCTGTCATGGTGAGCGTAGTGCCCAGAGTCCACAGGTCAACTTCATCCCAAATGTGAACTATGTGCGTATGATGGTCTAGATGGCTGTAAAACTTTCAGAAAAGCTAACCCTTGAGATTTTTCTCTTTTATGGGAAGCATAAAAGTCATTACCAAGCCAGCCACAAGTGTATTTCTTATAGTTCAGTACTGCGAGAAGCAAAGCCACATGCTAGCAGAAACAAGTTGCTGAAATATACACAAGACATTTGTTCTCACCCAAAACTTCCCTATTCCTTCCACCAAGGTCAATAGAATCTCCAGCCCCTTGTCTTGAGCCCCCCGTGCACCTCTTCTTATCCTTCCATGTCTCAGTAGGCAGGGAAGTTTGCCAACAGACCCTGACCTGCCTTGACTCTGCCTAGCAGGCAGACTTTTCTTTCTTTTTCTTTGACTCCCCACAGCCTACAAAAGGTGAAAGACCCACCCTAAATCCAGATTATGTGAGGACAGAAGAGCACCCTAAATCTGGGCCACATCTTCTGGTGGCAGCTCACATCAATGCAAACGAAAGGAAGTGCTTACTTTTTGCCTGCTTGCTCTAACTCTTGTTGGCAAGTTCATCTAACTTGCTGCTGAGGTACCCCTTCCCTGGCATTAGAGCCTGCTTCTTTGGGATTCTGATGTATATTAAAGTTCAGTGGAGACACACAGCAATTATTTAGAAAGAGTAGGGATAGAAAATGAGAGCAAATCCCAAAAGGAATAAAAAATAAATCAATACGGAAGCCCTTATTTATAATTTTTACATGTCTGTAATGATTTGGATCTTAAATGCATCCCCACCCCGCAAAGCTGGGTTCCCAGCCTGCAGCAACCAATAGAGCAGTGATCTTTTAGTGAGAAGAGTTTAGTGGAAAGAAGTTAGCCATTGGTGGGACAACGGGACCCCAACCACTCACCCCTCTCTTTCTGTTCTCTGTCTACCATGGGGTGAATGTTTTGTTTTGCCTTAAATTTTCTTCCATGATACACATTGGGTGTGGTTCTCTGGGTTACCAGGGTCCACAAAGTCAACTTCAGATACACAGTTGTGCTGTGTGTGTGTGTGACCCTAGAGGTTAACAACTTGAAAAGAGATACCAGCTTAGAACTGGACTTTTCATTTGCTAGCCCATGGTGTCTGGGAGAGGCACTGTCCCCATTGTAGTGTAGCTCCACTTACATCCCTTTTATCTACTTTAGGATGCTTAGGTTTTTCATATCAGTTTTCCTTCCCCACACCCCTTCTCTACCCTCTCCTCCCATTGTCCACCATATTCCCTCCCTCTTGTCCTGTTATTGCCATTTCCCCCATCTCAGCATCTGTGTTCTCTCCCCTTTCCCTTGAACACCTCTCCCAAGGCTCCATATTAGATTTGTGACATCTACGGGTACTCCAGTTTATTACCATCCCTCTTGCTTATGCAACGATGCCAAGGCTTTCCTGGTGAAGACACCACATACCCGAGTCACAGACATGGAAACACCGAGCTGTTACCAGTGTGAAAGCTTCATCCCTACTGCTTAGTTTTCAGGGTGATTGAAGGTGCTATTATGTGTCTTACTTAGGGTTTTACTGCTGTAAGCAGACACCACGACCAAGGCAAGTCTTATAAAGACAACATTTAACTGGGGCTAGCTTACAGGTTTAGAGGTTCAGTCCTCTGACACCCATCTCCCTGCCTCTGTGTAGCGCTCTGTGTAGTGCTCTGTGTAGAATCTTCAGATAATGTTTTAGGAAACAGCTTCCCAAAGACTCCTTACATTCTGTGAATTGCAAACGGACTATGGTGTGACAGAGGAATTGCCAGAGGCTAGTGGAGGTCTTGGGGGAAATGGCATAGAAGTTCTGTGCTTAAGATTTGGAGTTAAAACCACAAACACAAAGCAACAAGGACTGTGTGTAATGTCTGTACATGGTGTAGAAGTCCGAGGCTGAGATGGAAATCACAAAAGGAATGTTGGCCGGGCCTCTGCAGGCCCAACTTTTCAGGGCAGCTGTTCTCTTTATATCAGCCCAGGGCTAGAAAAATGTTGCCCTGGAAAACAGAAGGGCCCAGGGTCCTCAAAAGGCCTCTGGCAGGAGGAAATAGGGGCCCTGCCATGGCCTGAACTGAACTGTCAAACTTGTAAACTTCCGGTTGAATGAGTGCTCAAGGTCCCTTGGAAAGAGGAGCCATCAGGTGGCTGGAGGGCAAGTTGGCACAGTCACCTCTACACCATTTTGAAACGAGGCATTAGCAGTATCCTATCTGAGCAAACAGGAAGCCAATTATAAAATGCCCATTGTCCCTTCGGTTCTCTGCTGAAAGGGCTGTCAAAAGACCAAGTCCATGGAGCTCTTGCCAAGTCAAGAAACTCAGAGGGACACAGCTGCCAGTGCCACCTGTGTCCGAGTACAGTGAAGAGATTTCCTCTTCAGGGCAGGCACTCCATTAGGGAGTGATGGATCCTATGATGTCAAGAGCAGGCAAAGGTATTGAATGAGAAAGGCGGGTGGCGGTGAGCTGCCCAGCTCATGGTTTGCTGAAAGCATATGGCTCGCTCCTCTCTTTATCCCACAAGAACCAAGCATTGGTCTCCCCCCGCCCCCCACACTGGCCCATTGATTCTGGCTGGGAATCAAATCCAGTAAGAAACACCTGCCATCTCCTGCTGAATCACAAGCAAACGCTACACATGCCAACTGGCAGGGAGAGGAAGAGAGGCCTGGGAAGAAATGTCACTGCTGGTGTTACTAAGAAATGAGGCCCTACTGTGGGTCCCTCTCCTCTCCTCTCCTCTCCTCTCCTCTCCTCTCCTCTCCTCTCCTCTCCTCTCCTCTCCTCTCCTCTCCTCTCCTCTCCTCTCCTCTCCTCTCCTCTCCTCTCCTCTCTTCTCCTACATTCTTGTTTACTTCCACTGTCTGTCTGTCTGTCTCTCCCCCGCCCCCCACTAATACTCCCCTGAGCCTCTGAAGTCTGCATGTCTCTGGCTACTTCTCTGTTAGACACTGAATGAGAGAGGCAATCTTACTTTGGGCCACAGCTTCTGTGGATAAAATATGTGCAAGTGTGTATGAAGAGTAGAGATGTATGTGTGTGTGTGTGTGTTTGTCTCTGTGTGTGTTTATATGTGTGTCTGTATGAGTGTCTATGTGTGTGTTTGTATGTGTGTCTCAGTGTGTGTGTGTTTGTCTCTCTATGTGTCTCTCTGTGTGTTTCTATGTATGTCTGTGTGGTGTGTGTTTGTCTCTGTGTATGTTTGTATGTGTGTCTGTGTGTTTTTGTCTCTGTGTGTCTCTCTGTGTGTTTGTATGTATGTCTGTGTGCCTGTCTCTTTGTGTGTTTGTATGTGTGTCTGTGTGTGTGTTTGTATGTGTGTCTCAGTGTGTGTGTGTGTTTGTCTCTCTCCGTGTGTCTCTCTGTGTGTTTGTATGTATGTCTGTGTGTCTGTCTTTTTGTGTGTTTGTATGTGTGTGTGTGCGTGTGCGTGTGCGTGTGTGTGTGTGCATTGAGATTGTCCGGTAGTTATAAATGTTTACTGATCTCAGGAGCATTACTGCCTGAAGAGGGAGTTATAAGCAAGAAGAGAAGCAGGCAGTGCACCACTGTTCACATGTAACAGGATTCCTGCACCCTGTGTTTCTGTTACAACCTCATGGCCCTTGCCAGCCTGTGAATGGGCCTTGCTCAGCAGAGGAGGGAAGGATGCTTGTAGCAGCTGGAGGGGAGCGGGTGCATCCTGGGAATTAGTGCCTTCCTTGGTTTCATGATGGGGCACTCCAACAGTACCCTTGTCCCATCACATCACCCTTGGGCTGAAACAGTGAATCCCCGATCCTGCTTCTCCAGATGGACAGACACGGCATCTGTGCCCTCGCTCGTCTCGCTGCTGGCTGCTCGCTCTTGTGGCTCTGTGCCAGCCTTCCTTGCCCTCCTGGCCAGTAGGCCAGCCCTCGGGGCTACACTGGCTGGCCTGCTGCAGACAGAGGAGCTCTGTAAATGCAGTCCCCAGTGGGCAGCTGCATGTTTTTCTATAGAGAGAAGCTGTCATGAGGAGACCAGGAGGGCGAGGGGGTGGCACCTGAATATTTCCTTTCTCCCCACCTCCGTTTCCTTGAGCAAGGCTTCCACTGTGCCCATGATTCCCTTGTCCTGGTGAAGGCAGTTTGACAGCTCCATAAATTACACTGAGACACCACTGCTAATAGGCAGAGACTGTACCGGACCACCCAGGAGTAGCCTGGGCCCTCTAGGCCTGCACGTAGATACAGTAATGCAAATTGCTTAACCCTTTGTCACTCCTGGCAGCAAGCAGAACAAAGGGGCTTCGTAAAGTCCCCTTTCCCAACAGCCTGGGTCCAGGTCTCCATTCTCCTTATAGCCCAGACAACCCACACCTCCCTTCTTTCCTTGCCCTCCCCCCAAATGTCAGCAGAGACTTGTGCAGAGCTTGGGCACAGAAAGGTGATCTCTGGGGATGTAGGACTGTCATTGCCATAGGTAGAATGTGGGCTGGGCCCTTGATGAGGAAGAGGACCAGCAGGTATGCAGAGGAGCTGCCACAAATCTTGGTCTGTGGGAGAGGAGCCACCATGCAGCCCGTCTAAGCTTCTACAAGGCATCATGACTGACAGTTAAGGTCTCTGTTCTCATGAAGGAAGAGAAGGGGAGTCCTTGATGGAGAGAGGGAGAGAGGGAGAGAGGGAGAGAGGGAGAGAGGGAGAGAGGGAGAGAGGGAGAGAAGCCAAGCCTCCTTTCTTTGCCTGGTGGGAAACCTCAACTCAGGTTTCCTCCTTCATTAGTGACTGACTATCAGTTGAGGAATTAGCATCACTAGAGGTCAAGGATACCTGATACCCTGATACCCATGGTCCTTTATAGCCTGGTGGGAAGAAGCCTTGTGCCAGCTGAACCCATTACTGACCTGTCCCGTTAACTATACCTGCGCCCTTGACCACTTCCTGGCACAGCCCTGGCCTGTTGTCTATACCTGATCCTTTGTCCACTCTCTGAGCACACATACTTTCTACATCAGTCCAAGACTTTCTGACTTTGTGAACATCTATGTGTCTGCTCCTCTCCAGCCTCTCAGTGCTTGGTAAAGGAAGCCTTCCTAAATCTCTGTGTCTGGCATTGACACAAAACTGGACTGGGCACTTCCTGATGCCCTTTCTGGATTCTTTTTCCCTCCTAGCTCTTGATCATTTCCCAATACGTCAGTCACCTCCTCCTTGGTTGTTTCCTCTGCATCTCCCCTTGAGAGTGAAGGCAGCTCAGCCATTTGCTTTCAGAACTGTTCTAGTTGCCTGTGATATGTTTTCCACAAGGGAGGCGCTCAATAAAGATCTGTTGGGTGATTAATTGCTAAAACAAAAGGGTCCAGGGGAAACCATGGAAAAATAATGATATGTTAGCCTGCTGGGGCTTGGGAGGGAGGCATGCATCCTGACTTTCTGAGATGGGGATCAATCACTCTGACAGAGAAGTTGGGGAGCCATGTGGGGACTATGGACCTACTTCCTTTTGTCACCTCTCAACATTGCACCATGGACTCCAAAACATAGCCGTTTCCCTCTGAGATAGATGGCTATGTGTATTCTCTGGGAGGGTGACTAATGCCCCCATGCAGTGAAACCATTACCAAAATCCTGGTAAAGGAGAGTTTGCACATGCAATTGGACCAAGATGGAGAAACAGATTTATTTATCCAACTGTTCCTATAGGAGGGACAGAAAATGAAAGAAATGTGACCACAGAACCAGAGACTAGATCAACATTGGGCCACAAGCCAAGGAGTGTAGGACATTTCCAGGGATCGGAAAAGACAATGACATCAAGGGAATGGATTTCCCCTCAGCAGTCCAGAAGTATTTCTATGCCATGAGCATCTTTATCTCCGTACACACGGGACTTCTGGCTTCCAGGCTTGTAAGGTCACAAACTCATGCACTCTTTAAGCCACTAAACTTGTGGCAAATTGTGATATCAGTAGAAGGCTAATACTCTGTCCTCAACCCTGCACCAGCCCTGGGCTTTTGCATGGCGGACAGTGTTGCTACAGGTGGGCCACCATTAATGTGTCTTCTGTACTTTGTAACGGCCTCACCTGCAATCATCTTGAGCCTCTCTGTGCAGTCTCCAGAGACAGTTCTAGAAGAAGGAGTTATTCATATATCTTTCTTTTTTGGGTCATCTAAGTCCATTCACTCTGTATTTGTTCATAAATATATTTATTATAGACATTTCCCAAGTACCTCTCATTATACGGTATTCTGTCTGTCTGTCTGTCTGTCTGTCTGTCTGTCTGTCTCTGTATCTGTTTGTATACATATGCATATTTTTGAGTGTTCGTTTGCAAGTGCACTCACAAATGTGACAGACACATGTGGACCTCAGAGGAATCTCAGCGTGCGTCCTCACCTTCCACTGCGCTTGAGAAAGGGTCTCCTGTTGTTTGCTACTGTGTACATCAGCTTGGCCAGTCCGTGTGCTTCAGGGAATTCTCCTGACTGCTTCCCATCTCATTGAGAGAGTGCTGGAGTGCAAATGTGAGCGACACAATCGGATTTACATGGCATGTGTGCGAGCATGTGTGTACAAGTGTGTGTGTATGTGTGTGTATGTATGTATGTATGTATGTATGTATGTATGTATGTGGCTCTCTCTATCTGCATGTGCACACATACCACAGCACTCATGTGTAGGTCAGAGGACAACTCGAGGGTGTGTGTTCTTTCCTTCTTGGAGTTCCTGTGGGTTCTGGGGACCATACACAGGTCATTAGGGTTGACAGCAATTTTCTCTACCTGCTGAGCCATCTTTTCAGCACAGGTGTTTCAGGTTTTGCATTCTTTATGTGCTCTGGTGTTGCACAGATATTTCCTTTGGTTTGAAAAACTCCCTACTGGAGGAAGGAAGGAAGCTCCTAAGACACTCGAAATGAAACATGGAGGGCTCAGAAAGCTGATGCAACTTACACCCTCCCCAATCTTGAGATTCACAGCCTCGCTCCTCAGGTTCTAAAAGCAGTGGGCAGTTGCTGAGGAGGTGGATTCTTCGTTGACCACCTACAAGCTGTGTAGAGTACCTCAGGGGGGTATGGTGTAAATGTGTGTTCTTGAAGGGTTGCTTCCTGATCCCCAATTGGTTCTTGATCGATCAATAAAGATACCAGCCACCAATGACTGAGGATGGGGCGGGACACTTAGAGTTGTGCGGGAGAACTGAGGAAGAAGCAGGCAGTAGCGGAAGAGAAACTCCTTCAGGGTTGTCCATCCCAATTTAGAGGAAGTGGGTCGGTGTGTGTGTGTCCATAGGTTCCCAAGGTTAAGGCAAGAGTTAATGCTTCTGGCTTTAATATGCCAATGCCTCTTAGAGAAGCCGGGAAGCTGGTGTATGCTCTGGGGTGTGGTGGTGTCTGCATAGGATCTTGTGGTGTCGGGGTGTGTCTATCTTGTTTCTGATGTCAGAGTACCAGTATGAGACTTCCTTATTTGGATACAGTGTATGTGTGTGTATGTATGTATGTATGTATGTATGTATGTATGTGGCTCTCTCTATCTGCATGTGCACACATACCACAGCACTCATGTGTAGGTCAGAGGACAACTCGAGGGTGTGTGTTCTTTCCTTCTTGGAGTTCCTGTGGGTTCTGGGGACCATACACAGGTCATTAGGGTTGACAGCAATTTTCTCTACCTGCTGAGCCATCTTTTCAGCACAGGTGTTTCAGGTTTTGCATTCTTTATGTGCTCTGGTGTTGCACAGATATTTCCTTTGGTTTGAAAAACTCCCTACTGGAGGAAGGAAGGAAGCTCCTAAGACACTCGAAATGAAACATGGAGGGCTCAGAAAGCTGATGCAACTTACACCCTCCCCAATCTTGAGATTCACAGCCTCGCTCCTCAGGTTCTAAAAGCAGTGGGCAGTTGCTGAGGAGGTGGATTCTTCGTTGACCACCTACAAGCTGTGTAGAGTACCTCAGGGGGGTATGGTGTAAATGTGTGTTCTTGAAGGGTTGCTTCCTGATCCCCAATTGGTTCTTGATCGATCAATAAAGATACCAGCCACCAATGACTGAGGATGGGGCGGGACACTTAGAGTTGTGCGGGAGAACTGAGGAAGAAGCAGGCAGTAGCGGAAGAGAAACTCCTTCAGGGTTGTCCATCCCAATTTAGAGGAAGTGGGTCGGTGTGTGTGTGTCCATAGGTTCCCAAGGTTAAGGCAAGAGTTAATGCTTCTGGCTTTAATATGCCAATGCCTCTTAGAGAAGCCGGGAAGCTGGTGTATGCTCTGGGGTGTGGTGGTGTCTGCATAGGATCTTGTGGTGTCGGGGTGTGTCTATCTTGTTTCTGATGTCAGAGTACCAGTATGAGACTTCCTTATTTGGATACAGTGAAGGTTGATTTAACTTTTAATTATCAGCTTCATATGCATTTAATGCTGGTGTGGTGGCGCACGCCTTTAATCCCAGTACTTGGGAGACAGAGGCAGGTGGATCTCTGTGAGTTTGAGGCCAGCCTGGTCTAGAAAACGAGTCTAGACAGCCAGGGCTACACAGAGAAACTCTGTCTTGAAAAACAGACAAACAAACAAACAAACAAACAAACAAAGTGTTTAATTTTGAACTTAAGATTTCAGAGGGTTAGAGTCCATGATGTTGGAGCAAAGACATGGTTGCAGGAACGACTGAGGGCTAGCTCCCATCTTGTTCTGCATATAGGAGGGAGAGCGCTAACTAGAAATGGCATGGGCTTTTGAAAACGTAAACTCCAGTCCCAGTGACACAATTTTTCCAAATTGTCATACTCCCTCATCCTACCCAAATTTAATAACAACAACAAAAACAATAACAACAACAACAACTATAGCAACAACAATAATAATCTTTCTCTACAACTTAAATATATGAGCCTATATATAAGGCTCATTCAACCACCACAGGGATTGTTTAGATCAGGGTGTCTTCTGAGCATGTCAGTGGAGGCGATTGTTTTAAGTAGAATGAATGAATTAGAAATGTCTGAATTCGATGAGAACACCCAGCCTAGTATGGACAGCACCATTCCCAAGGCAGGAAGTCCTGAATGGTGAAACAGGAAAAACAAAACCTTACTGTGGTCATGATGTGACCAGCTGTTCGAGAACGCAGACACACAGACACACACACACACACACACACACACACGAACACACTTAGGCTCTTCAGACTAACTTCCGGCTTAATTCCCTTTTCCAAACTTTACTAACTCTTCCTCACCCTCTTACAGAACGCTTTTAATCGAAGGAGATCAAGGATCTTGTTTTCTTTCTTTCTTTCTTTCTTTCTTTCTTTCTTTCTTTCTTTCTTTCTTTCTTTCCTTCCTTCCTTCCTTCCTTCCTTCCTTCCTTCCTTCCTTCCTCCCTCCCTCCCTCCCTTCCTTCTCTCCTCTTCCTCCTCCTCCTCCTCCTCCTCCTCCTCCTCCTCCTTCTTGATTTATACCCTCCTGTCTGGAAAGTTCCTATAATGTTCCTTATCTTCAGTCAGCTTCCTGCTGATAGCATCAAGGAGCCCCACTCCACCCTCACCCATATTCTATGCTCCAGCCTCACTCTACCCCCATCCCTATTCCACACCCCAGCCCCACTCCATCCTCCCAAGCTGCATTACAAAGATTAAACCGTCAGAAGTTGGTTTGTTAACTACACAAACTTCCTCCCCAGGACCTTTCCCAAAACAATGTGAGGAACATAGCATCCCTTCCTTGAGAAGAGACTCCACAGGTTAAGTCTTTTGGAAGCCTCTTAACCAGAGTCTTTTCCTCTTTCTGCTTGGAAGAGGGTTGTGCATGAAGCTCTGGTGACTTCTCTTATTTAGTTGTCACTGTGCCACTGGCTGGGGATGGGGGAGGCAGGCATCTGCAAAAAGCTTGCTGATAAGTAGCTGGGGCAATGCAGCTGCTTGTCCCAGACCCCTCAGTGCTGGGTTGGACAGCCCTCTTGAATGTTTCTAGTGCACACACTTGAACATACATCTATCTTGGCTTCTTCCTTACTGTAGTACAAACCATTTAAGCGTATCCCTGACTGGTTTACAAATAAATGAGACTCAGACTATGCTTATTTTATTTGGCTTTGACAATTACTGGGCGGCCACCCCGATATAGTCTAACTGCTGGCCTGGTTACCTCCCCAGCGGTGTAACCCAGATACTTGCTGTTTCTCCTGGCCCTGTGCTCATGGTTCCTCTCCCTTCATGGAAGTTCCTCCTCTCTCTCTCTTCTTTCTCCTTCCTCTCAGTTCTCTCCTCCTCCAACCATGTCACTCCAAATCCACCAACCTTCAGGGATAGTATTTAGCATTAAAATACAATAGACCAAACCTCAACAACTTAAGAGAGGTTTCAAGCCTTCAGGGCTCTGGGAGGGCAGGGCTGTGTCTGTTTTAAAACTATGCTCTAGGCATGGCCTTGAGATGATGATGTGCCACTGAATGGCAGCCAAATGAGTGAGAATGAGGTGGGGTTTCATCTGTCTGTTATAAAGGCAGTGTGTTGAGAGCAGAAAGTGGAGGCTTCCAGGAAAAAACCTCTCCAATGGCTTAAGCAAGATGCCTGACACCAGAGCTGACCTTGATTGGAGTTAGAGGTGTCTCAAGGTTTTGCCTCAGGGCCCAGCACAGTTGGAGGGCCATTGGTTCCGGGTGGACTAGGGCTCTGAGACTCCTAAGGCTCCCACAAATTAATTTAAGGAAAAAGCGACTGTCTGATCTTTCTGTTTCTAACCTGTTGGTAGGCAAAAGCCCCACAGAGACCTGGTGAATATTTCAGATTGCTAAATTCATGGTGGGCCTTCAGCTTGTGCTGAGCTCTTGTGTTAGGTTTAACAGACCACTTGAGGGCCACCTTTAAGCTGTTTAGTTGACAATCTGAGAAACCAGGACTGTGGGAAATCATATTGAATCTCCAGCTGAGCCATGTGCAGCTGATGTAACACGGGTGGGTGTTCCCTTTGCTGCCTCAGCTTCTGCCTGGAGGAAAGCCATGCTGAGGAGTTGGGTTTTGTGCCTGTGCTGTGCTCACACTTGTTCAGCTCTCATAGAGCCAACCTGTTTAAAGCAGATTTCACAGATGCTAGAAACACAAATAGAAACTGAACAAGATCTTTAAGGGCCAGGTAAATATAATAATAATACATACATACACACACATATAATGTATAATTATATATTTACATATAAATTATATTTATTATGTTTATTATGTTTATAATAAATATAATAGTTCAGTTTATAAAAGGCTTGCCTTGCAAGCTTGGAGACCTGTATTCAGTCTCCAGCACCCATGTGAAAAGTGGAATGTAGTGCTATGAGTTTGTAATCAACCCTAACACCAAGGAAGCACAAATATGTGGATCCCTGGGGCTCCCTGGACAGACAGCCCAGCCTAATCAGTGAGTCTCAGGCCACTGAAGATCCTGTATCACTGTCCCAATGTGGACAGTGCCCAACGAACAGCATTCTCGGTTGTTCTCTGGCCTCCAAAACCAGGTCCACTCACGTTCATACACACCCACATGCAGGTGTGCACACTTACACACAAAAGACCTTTCTAACTTTGTATTGGTGTATTCTTTGGGTAGCTATCGTCTATGGATTACAATGTGGATTTGAATAGCTTTTAAAATAAATGTCTAGAATTCATGGAGAATCTACCAACAATGAAATTTCAAGGGCTTGCTGTTGTGTTTATAAAAAGATCAAGAAAGGGGAGGGGATATGTTCTATGGAGGTATGGTGATGTGTGGGTGAAGGGGTGCCTCTGTGGGCCCATACTGAGGCATCCCTTCCCCGTGAGGGGAGGGGAGACAAGAGGGTAGTAGAGGCAGAGAAAGGCAGAGAGAATAGAGAAGTAGAGGAGTAGAGGAGCAGAGGCCAGTCATGAGCATTTGTGTGTGTGTGTGTAGGGATGGGAAGGGAAGCAGAGAAAGAGCAAAAGAGGAGTAAGAGAGCAAGGAGTGGGTAAGCAGCCCCTTTTATAGTGAGTCAGGCATACCTGGCTGTTGCCAGGTAACTGGAGCAGAGCTTAGAATGCGAACACTTGCTCTCCAGCCTAATTTCTCAGCCTGGTTCCATTTCTTAAACATGTTTCATTTCCCTGAATCAGAGTTCTTTAAGCATCCAAGGCCAAGGAATGGTGGGGTGCCCAGGACTGCAGTGCCAGACAGATGGGCTCTTTCATCATCGGGAAAAACAGATGGGAGTTTCCAACATCAGGAACCCTCAGGAACAAGAAGGTTCCTTAGAGATCATTTGGCTCAATCCATTTTAGAAAATGTGGTCAATAAGAAATCAGTGGCCTGTCAGGTCATTATGGCTACCCACTGATCTGGTGGCAATGGGAGCCACTGGGAAATCATGGGGAACAGTTCAGCTTTGGGGTTCAGTCTTGGGTGAATACAGTTGAGAAGTGTCTATGTACATGGTAGTTTACAGGAATGTATTTGAGCTTGGAGGGCTCCCACTGAAGTTTCCAGGATCTTACTCCTGCTTACAGTAAGTTCAGGCCATGAGCCTATGGTGGTGGCCTGGGGCAGATGTGTAAGATAGAATGCTCCCAGGTGCACTTGGCACCAAGGCTCCTCCTCTCTGGTTCTTACTGCATTTAAGACAGATGAAGCAATTTTTTTTTTTAAACAAAGGGTGCCCATAGCCTTGTAATACACAGCCAAGAGCTCTGTGGATTACACTCTCTGGAAAGATATGCAAGACAGAACAGGAAAACAAAATAAAAACAAACAAAAGCCACTGACACTGCTGACTCTGACTGGGGAAGATCCTACTCGGGCCAGAGCTAAGAATCTCAGTGTAGAGAGGTGTTCCCATCCTCACTGGTCTCTCCGGGGAGCCATTGGCATTGCAGTGGGACCCCAGCCCTGCCACCCTCCAGGCAAAGACTTGTCCTAATCATTACCTGAAGGGCCTAAGGCCAGAGAGGGTCTGTGTCAGGCTTGGCCCTTGTCTGTTAGAAGGATGGAAATCTTAGCTGAGCCACGAGAGCTTCAGAAGGTCTCCAGTAGACGCCTTCCTCATGTGCTTAATGCCCTATCCAGGACAAGGCACCTAAGGGTGAAAATGGCCCCTCTGGTTAGTTATCCCAGGAAAGGAGGCAATAGTTAGGCAAGCAAGTCTAAATGGAGGCTGGAAGGAGATGGAGTGGTAAGGCAAACTCTAGACCCAGGTGGCTGGGTTCCAGCTCACACTATGTTGCTCATTAGCTGTGCTACACAGTCTCTCTGTTTTCATTTTCTTGGCTACTACATGGAATATGGAAATAATATCTTCCTGTGTGGTCATATTGAGGATTCAGTGAATAAATAAATAACCAGAATGAGGGTGGGGAGGGGGGAAAGCCACCACAGCATAGGCGACCATGTTGGTGACTTATGTAGAATCTTTCTTTGACTTGTTTACTTAATTTTTTTTAACTTTTATTTTTATTTTATGTGTAAGGGAGATTTGCCTGTGTGTGTCCATGTACCACATGTGTGCACTGCCCTTGGATGCCAGAAGGGGGCATCAGATTTCCTGGGACTGGTGTTAGAGATGCAAGCTGCCATGCCGGTGCATACTGGGGATGGAGGCCAGATTATCTGGAAGAGCAGCAGGTGCTCTAAATCACTTTAGGTCGTTGATTTGTTTACTTTTTCTTGCAACTATATAAGTACTATGTAGTCACTATGTAAGTTACTATGTAGTTACTATGTAGTTGCTATGTAAGTAATAAGTATGTAACCATAGAGCAGTGGTTACCCGTTTGTTTATTATTGACTGCATTAAGGGATGGAAACCAGAAGGGGAAGAATTTTCAAACTTGCATAGGGCAGGTGTTCAGTTTGATGCTAAATTACAATTTTATAATTTTGAAAAGGATACTACACCATTGGTATTTCAGATTCCATTTTAGAGATAGAAAAACCTGAAGCTCCGACAAGCTAAGTAATATGTCTGAATATTGTATATGCAGCTTGGGATTGAGCACTGCCCTGCCGTTCTTCAAAAACCCAGAGTTTCCATCTGATAACAGCAGGGTGAATGGCTTGCTTTCTTGGTCCCAACTGCCCAGTGTGTGGGGTATCTTGTAAGCTCCTCATACGCCAACTGTTTTCTCACACTCTTAAGTCTGTGCGGGTTCCTCTACCTAGAAAGCCCTGTGCCTACATCTTTAGCTATTCCTCCACCTCCACCCCCACCTCACTTTACTCTAACATCACTTCCTCCACGAATCTCCCAGACCCAAGCCCCTCCTCCTTTTCCAATTTGGCTGGAAGTCTAGGAGCCCCTCTTGGTGGCAGAGTAGATTTTGTCCTTATTACTGTGTAGCATGTGGGCATAGCAAGCACTCAGTAAATATGTGGTGGTTGTATGGAATGGGAGGTGACCGGGGAGACATATAGGAAAAGATGCCATATGTGGAGGAAAAGGGCTGGGCAGGGGCAGTTAGGTGCGGTGTTGGGCACCTGAGGGAGGAACCGGAAGGAAGATGGAAGTCTTTGTGGGCCAGGGCCATGCCTAATAGACAGACAGAAGAGGAGGCAGGGCTAGAGGAGGGGGAGGAGGGGCTCTGAGTGCGAATTTGAATTCCTAAAGATTGCAAAGGATGGAGAGAGTTCTCAGACAGGGCCCTTGCTTTTAATCAAGCTTGACGTTATAGTACAACGTCCAGTTAAAGTGACATGTCTCCGTGTCACCTAGAATCCTGAGATCCAACTTCGGTAGCTGAGGGGAGCAGCTGTGTGAGCCCAGAGCACTTTCTATTTTTCAGCTCTGAACTATAGAAACAAGACACAAAACCCCAGTTCCAGGAAGGTCTCAAAATAACACCTCCATTAGATTCTCGGATACGTGTTTCCTTTTGGGACGTGACCTCTAGGAGCATAGACTCAGCTTCCTGTGGGAAACATTTGGGGTCACAATGCTGAAGCACGCTGTGACAGCATGAAGCACGCTGTGACAGCACGGCGCTCAAACAGAATATGAAGGTTAACAGCAGCAACTCATTTCTCTTAATTGATTGCCGTGAGGTCTTTCAAAAAGACCTCGAGTGCTTTTGTTATTTCCTTTAGTTAGGACACATTTATTGCAGGACATTTTGACAATAAAACCTGACTAAAGATAGGTCACCAGCAGACAGTACCTTGTGGGTGCCTTACCAAAGTATGACCCTGTTGTATTCTCATCACCAATAGCTATGTAGCCTTTAGATCTGCACACACACAAGATCTAAGGATTTAGTGGCTGAGTGCTTTAGTGGATTTACAGTGTTTCTTCTTTGAGAAAAGGAGAAATCCCACACATAGTGAGAGAAGGAAGCTCACTGAAAACAGAAATTTTGTTGTAATAACATTACACCCTCCATGAGTTCAGTTCATGAATATTTGTTGAACTGAGTTGAGATACACATTCTATCATCCAAAAATACTCCCATGTGCTTCAGGCCGCAAGTACTCTTTGCAAAGGGCTATCATAGCCTAACCAACCATGTATTCGCTTGCTGTATAGCAGGCTGTCTCCAAATTTAAAGGCTTGAAAGAGTAAGTGTATAGTGTCTCATTGCTTCTTTGGGGTGAGCATAACAATGTAGCTGGGTTTGTCAGGAGCTATCTATCAGCGAGGACTACAGGGTCCTGAGGAGCTAAGTTGAACTGAAGGATCATCTTCCAAGAGCACTTCTGAGAACCTCACCTCATGGGTTTTCCCATAAGCCTGCTTACATCATGGCTTCCTCCAAGGAGAGTCACAAAGGGAGGGGAGAAGGGAGAGAGACAGAGACACAGAGAGAGACAGAGCAGAGAGACAGAGTCAGAGAGACAGAAACAGTGAGAGAGAGAGATACGGAGACAGAGACACATGCAGACATGCAGACACAGAGAAGGATGGAGACAGACAGTCAGACAGGTATGCACATACACATACAGAGTGAGAGAGAGAAGAGAGGGGAGAGGGGAGAGGGGAGAGGGGAGAGGGGAGAGGGGAGAGGGGAGAGGAGAGAGAGAGGGAGGGAGAGGGAGGGAGGGAAGAGGGAGGGAGGGAAGAGGGAGGGAGGAAAGAGGGAGGGATAGAGAGGGGAGACTACATTAAGCACTAAATTCCATAGGGGTCCCCCTATCTACATGGCTTCAGCTCACTCTTACCTTCCAAAGGCTTCATCTCCAAATGTGTTAGCAATAGAAGACCAGACCTTCAACTTAAGAATGTAGGCAGGGTAAAAACAGTTCAAAGCAGGGCCAGTCACCTCAACACCTTTAATTTAATGACATTTGAGGAAATGTTAGCACACATTGTGGTTTATATGTGGAATGCCCCTAGGTTCCAATGCTTAAGGACGTGGTCTTGAGCTAGTGATGTTTGGGAGGTTGTGGTACTGTGGCTGATGCGGCTGCAGGGGCGGGCTTTGAAGGTGACAGCCACTGCGGGAGGGGGGGGGCGGGGGGGTTGGTTTTGGTTTGAGTCTCTGCTTCCTGGCATGTGGAAAACACCACACACAGACAGCTCTTTCCCCAGACCTTCCTGACTGCGATTCGCTCTGTTCCCGAAACCACCGGAAGGTACACCTTTCCTAAGGTGCTCCTGTGGGGTGTTTGGTGACAGCGTTGGAAAAGCTAACTCCCACAGCGCTTGAGCTGGTGTTCTTGGGTTCCAGAGGTGGGGGCATAGTAGATACCTTTGAGAGTGATCTTTATGAATGACCTTGTTTAGAATTCCTTCAAGAAAGCCTCCATGCTGTTTCATGTGGCTCAGTCAATATCCAGAGCTTTCTATTGAGCAGATACAGTACGGCTAGGAAGGACTGTCAGTCACAGCGGAGCCCACAGGGGATCATGGGTTGGAGTGAGCCTGGCCCCTTAGCCTTGGCTCTCTGTGGTAACTTATGAATGAAAAAGTAAAAGTTCCCTGGCTTTGCATTTTCTGTGGGTTGTGGAGATTATATGCCTGAACTACTTCATGCCGGGTTTACAATCTTTGTAATTTTAGGATGGATCTCATTTTGTATTAACCACAAATATCTATACAAGGAAAAGAAAACAAAACAACAAAAAGAACTTACTGGGTTTTTTTGTTTTTGCTCTCTAAGTTCAAATGGTTCTGTACTGACAGAAAGTTCTGTATTTGGCAATGGACCCCGAGGGCCTGGGTCCTATTGATTCTCCTTCCCTCACCCTCCGAAGACGTTGTGGTTACTCTTCAGAAGCTGCCATAATTTCAAAGCCCACGGGGCTCATAATCAGGTTTGGGGAGGCAGCTCCCTTTGTAGGCTCTGCTGCCTGTCAGGGGGTTTGTCGTCGTCCCCGTCCCTGTCCAGTCCCCGTCCCCCGCCCCCCCTCCCCCCCCAGCGGTGACTGACAGCAAAGGCGCAAAGGCGTCCTTTTCTCTCTCCCTTAGGGATAATCCTTTGTTTAGCATCCCCGTTTTGTGGTAAAGGAAGTTGATTTAGCACCATCGCAACTGACTCCCGCACTGCCCCACGTCCTGGTCCCAGGAGCAGAACAGCAGCACCTCCTTGCAGACAGGAACAGACCAGAGGAGAGTTCAATTGGTCTGCGCACATTTGTAGTTTGGGGTCGGTCTTTTTCTTGCTGGGTTGTCGGAGTTTGTCCTTCCACGTGTGGCTCTGGAACCACATGAGTGGGACGTGTTTTCAGATAGGCTTTTAAGGTCCTTTCCCAGGATGATGAGATGAGAGAGCATCCAGGCTCTTTCTCCTCTTGGTGTTCTCTACTTTGAGAGGAGCCCAAAGCTTCGCGCAGCTTCAGATCACACTGTGTGCCTTAGCACTAGTCAAACAAGTCTCCACTTAGCAGCCTGCCCCCTGAGACTAGTAACTTTTACACTCTGTGCCTTCCAAGAAGGTCTTCTCTCTGATCATGTGACTACTGCTTTAAGGCTTGCTCTTGGTCACCCGCTCCTTGGTTTTCACCTTCAAATTCCTTGCTTCTCTTTAAATTCATGCTTTCATAGAAGAATACATTTCTACTGACTCACTACCCATATTTATGCTAGTTGCATTCCTAATGCTGCAATAAAATACCAAAACCAAGACAATTTATAGAGGGAAGGCTTATTAGGGCTGATAGTTCCAGAGAGTTAATAGTTCATCTTAGTAGGAAGAACAGTGAGGGCTCTCGTTATCTTAAGCCACAAGCAGAAAACAGAGGAGTTAGAAATAACTTGAGTCTTTAAACTCTCAAAACCTACCTCAAGGGACATACTTCCTCCAGCAAGACCACACTTCCCAAACCTCCAGAAAATCGCCACCAACTGGGGACTAAGTGTTCAAATACACGAACCTGGGGGGATATTCCCATTCAAACCACCATGTTTTGTAAGAAAATAATAATGCTACAGTTGTGTTAGCTCTGCATTACTATCGCAAGCCCTTGAAACTGTAGCTTATAAAGAAGGAAGGCTTGTGGCTTAGAGTTTGAGAAGTGCCTATCCATGGCTGATTGACTGATCCTTTCTATTGCTTTAGGCCTGTGGTGAGGCAGAGTGGCAGAGCCAAACCATTTATCTCATGGCTGTAATGATCGAGGAGGGGGAGAGGAGGAGACAGAGAGGAAAGGAGAAAGAAGAGGGAAGCAGGAGGGGGAAGGAGATAAAGAGGGAGAAAGAGGGAGAGGGAGAGAGAGAGAGAGAGAGAGAGAGAGAGAGAGAGAGAGAGAGAGGGAGATGGGGGAGAGAAAGACAGACAGAGAGAAAGAGAGGGGGGAGAGAGATGGAAAGGGAGAGAGACAGAGACAGAGAGGGGGGAGACACAGAGAAAGACAGAGACACAGAGAGAAAGAGAGAGAGACAGAAACAAAGAAAAGAAGGGAGTTGGTATCCCTTTAGGGACATGTTCCAGTGGCCTAAGATCTCCCGTTAGGTCCCTCCTCTATCTGCCTCCCAGGAGAGGTATGCTAGGACCAACCCTTCAGCGTATAGGCCTCTATATATGGGTCCAGATCCAAGCAATGGCCGCAGTTAACATTTACTGAACATTTACTGTACCTCACTACCCTCTTAGAGTTTTCTCTATAGCAACTCCTTGAATCATTCCTGGCTGATCAGTAGTCGTAGAAGCTGACCTTTGAAAACCAGAACACGAAGACTCACAAAGGCTAAGTAACTGGCCCAGAGTCTCAAGGAAGTCTTAGGTGCTTCCAATATGTTCATGGGTGGACCTTAAATTTATGATCCTTTTTCCCTCCACTTTGGCCAAAGTGGTCACATTCTGAAAAGATGCTATTTAGGGATAATAGGTCAATCTTTGGGTGAGGGACAGTGGTCCTCCTGTGATGTTTATTAAGAGCCAGACTGTGTGGGTTTTCAACCCTGGACCTGCATAATGGGATTTCAAGCTTACACAGCTGAGTTAACTGGCCAGCCAAGCATCACATATTTGAAAGAGGAAAATAAACTATCTTCCCTCCTAACGAGTAAGGATTTCATCAGCCAAATCCGATTTCTCGTTTCATGGCTCAGGAATTCAGATCTTAGTTCATTAATTAGTATAGTTCTTCTGAACTCCTTTTCCCATCTTGTTCAGGACAGAGATCCCCTCTCAGTCAAGGCTCAGCTACACTGACTGCTAAGGTGCTTTAATGTGGACTTCTCATGCCCCTGAAGCTCAATTCTTGGTTAGAGGCTACTGTCCTCATACCGATGGGCTCTGAACACTTAGGATTTTAGATTCTAAGAGACTCATAAGTAAAACATGGGCTTTGTTTTTGTTTCAAATATACATTTTAGGCTTAATTATTGTTCAGTGTTAAAGCTGAGAGGAGAAAAAAAAACCCACCTTCTTGAAGCCATTCAAGTAGCTTTGTATAAGCAGTGACTGAAGTCTTACTGGATGTAACAGGCATTTGTATCTTTCCCTTTGACTCAAAGCCTAAGGGCTTCAGTGGGGAGAATGGCCCGGCTTCCTCCTCTAGTGTCTGTGAGCGTCTGTGAGTTATCAGGCAGGCAGGGCTGAGCCTTGGATGGCACTCTGTGTGGATACATTGTAATTCTAGTTGAAGTGAGTGTTGTGTACCGCTGTTGCTTGGCAAATGTTGCAGGAAGGAATTGGGAAGGAATAATAACTTCCTGAGCTGGGTGAGGCTGGACATGTAATGTGACCAACAGGTGTGGAGATCTGCAGCTGCCCAGCCTAGCTCTGGGGAGTAGAATCTCCAACGAATGCATAATTAACTCTACCTCCAACTGAGTTGCCTGTAATGCTGGACCAGAGTTAGGTCAGAGGAATAATGACCGAAAAGAAACAATATTCTCCTAAAGAATACTCACAGAAGAATTCCACAGAAAGTTCAGGTGATGGCTAGCTTGGTCTGGTGTTTTGTTTGTTTGTTTTGTTTTGTTTTGTTTTTTAAACTTTGTATGTAAAAGATTAAATAATCATTTGGAAATCTTTGTCCAATCATTAGGAAACACAGCTGATGTTTTCCCCTTGAGGTCTATCAAGACAAGCCAGTCATTTTCTAAACAGAGTATTCATTAAAAAAAAAAAAAACATAGATTTTCTCTCAATACCACTAGACTTGACCTTAGCCCTAGGAACAAATAGCAAGAATACATTGTTTAACTGGTTTTTTTTCCCTCTGAAAGAGTTAATTGCAGGGTTCTTGTAATTAACACAGGTGTCTACCTCCGCAGGCATCTCTTTCTCATGTCTGTTATGTAGGATGAGCAATCAGAGGCGAACTGTTTTTCTTAGACTTCATGTTGTCCTTTTGGATCTAGCAAGGGGTGACGAGAGCTTGCTATGACTCCATCTCTGGAACTTGGCAAGGACATGCGTTTGGTGGAGCACCTGCTGGTCACAGGCTTCCTGATCCTGCTCGTCCTAACAGTTGGATCTCCCCCCACCCCCACCCCTAATCATATGCTTGCCTTTCAATTAGGTCTTGTTCCATTTCCAGAAATTTACCCAAATAAACTCATTGCTCAGGTGCCCAGCAAGAAGAGGTTGAACTCTTTAGCCACCTACCCTTCCTACGGTTCTCAGAGAATAAATGATCTAAATGGAGCTATTGCCTTTAAGCGTCCTTAGGAATCTGAACAGATCGAAATCACCTGAAGCCACAGGGTTTATGGTGTGGCTTTACAAAGCAAGCATTTGAAAGAGCTGAGGAGTGTGCAAAGGAAGGGACCTCTTTAAGATGGCTCAATAGTTCCTGGGCTAACAGTAGGCATGAGCCAGCAAGCTTGGGGATTCTAGATGTATAGCAATTGGTTTGGCAGCTGAGATAGGTGTGTGTGTGTGTTTATGGAGTACAACCCCATCAGTTAAAATAATTTATATACACACATATATATGTATGTATATATGAAAGCATTTATCTTTGTGTGTACCACATTGCATTTATTTCTAAATTACATGCATGCTCTGCTAGTATATATTGTGCATTAAACTATATTTAGACATAGGAACTAAATAGTAGTATGAAGACTGAAATCCATAGACGGTCTAGTAATTTCTTTTTTTAAGATTTATTCATTTATGTATATGAGCACTCTATCTGCATGTGTGCCTACATGACAGAAGAGGGCATCAGATCTCTTACAGATGGTTGTGAGCCACCATGTAGGTGCTGGGAATTAAACTCATGACCTCTGGATGAACAGCCAGTGTTTTTAACTGCCAAGCTGTCTCTCCAGCCCCCTACCATTTTTAAAAGAAGAAAAATAAATGACTCATTTTGTCTTAGATTATTTTTAAAAGTTATTATTATTATTATTATTATTATTATTATTATTTTCCGTGTGTGGGTGTTTTGCACGCATGCTTGTCTGTGTATCTCTCGAGTCCCTGTTGCCTGGAGACACTTTCAGATTTCTTGGAACTGTTGTTACCAGTGACTATGAGGAACCATGTGGGTGCTGGGAATCAAACTCAGGTCCTCTGGAGGAGCAGCCAGTACTCCTAACCACTGAGCCATCCCTCCAACCCCTACTATTTTAATAGATGCATGCCACTCCGCTCCCTGTGTGGTCACTCTTAGTCCTTCATAACCTCAGCCTCATTGGAGGCTGAGTCTAACCCACATTGTCCTAAGGAGCTTGGAACTTCTGCTTTTGCAATGTGCTACACTGAATGTAAACAAAGGGGTGGAGTTTACCTAATTTATGTGAGATTCTTTGCAACTCCAACCATCTATGGTTTTGGAGGTGTGTGTGTGTGTGTCCTAGACAAAATGATAAGAAGTAGTTTGGGAGTTGGAAAAGGTACTGCAGGATGGAAGGTAGAGGAGAGTCAGGGTCAGACAGAGAATAGGGGTCTGATTCCTGGCTGGGCTGGAGATGGCTCCTGTAAAGGGCTGACTGAGTCATGGAAGGTATTTTAACTAGAGCTTTAGGGGGGGAAAATCTGGCTCTCAAGCCACCGCAGGCTCAGTTTGGTCACAGCCAGCAATGGGAATGATGGGCCAAGAGAACAAGGGGATGTGAGGTCTGGCACAAATGCACAAGAGGCACTTGTGTCTCACCAGAGGCCAGAAAAGCACTGAGATTCCAGGTTGTTCACAACAAAACAGGAGCCAGCTAGATGTGGCCCACACTGGCCTGAGATCAAATAACTCAAACGTCAGAAAACAGAATGAATGTATAAAGTTGAAATATATCAGTTTTCTTTGCTTAGGGCAGGAAAGGACCTTGAGGAGGAAGTTCATTGAGCAAAGTTCCATTCTGTCACACGAACAACTCAGTAGATCGGGGTTCACAAAAAAATATTCTGAGAAATCCTGGGTGTGCAATCTGGTAAACTAACCAGTGGGTTGGTGTTTTGCATCACAGGGTCGTTTGAAACTCTGTAGTCTTGATGACAAACCTAACACAGTTGGAGAGGCTGAGACCTGTTTTATAACTTGCACAAGAGGATGCCTTCTTCTCGAAGGTGGATGGTCGGGCATGCTGCCAGCCCACTCTGGGTCCTATGAAGTCATCAATGGTCTAGCAGCCTTCTACAAGTAAGTCTTCTGAGGGGTGTCTGAGCTCTCTTCTTTGGGTGATGTTGTGAATTATGACAGAAAAACATTTGGCATGCTAGAGAGAGGAATAGCAGGATAGTATTTTAATAATAATTTTTAAAAATATTCCTTCACAATGGTATAAATCTTTTTTCCTCTAATTAAAAGAAAAACTCATCTAATTATAGAAACTGTAAAAGAATGGAAATTCCCCAAATAGTAACAGACTGGGGGCTGTCCGTGCCCTTGGACATTGTGTCAGTCCTCAGGGAGAAAATCAAATGCTTTTGCTGCTGACGTTTTTTTCTCAAAGTAAGGACGTGCACATGTGAGTGTATGCATGTGTGAGTGTGTGCATGTGTGAGTGTGTGTGCACATGTGAGTGTGTGCATGCATGTGCATGTGTGAGTGTGTGTGCACGTGTGTGCATGTGTGAGTATGTGTGCACACATGTGTGTGTGTGTTTGTGTGTGTTTGCATGTGTGCATATGTGTGTGTATGTGTGCACATGGGTGTGTGCATGTGTGAATGTGCATGTGTGCGTGTATGTATGTGTGCATGCGTGTGTGTGTGTGTGTGTGTATATATACACATGGATTCTGAGAACAATGCTGGGTATCATTCTCAGAAACACTGTCCACATTATTAAAGATAGGGCTTCTCATTGGCCTGCAGCTAAGTAATTATTCTAGACTGGCTGGTCAGCGAACCTCGAGGACCCTCCTGGCTCCACCTCCTCAGCTATGTAGCTCTGAGCACAGGACATCCCAGGATTCTGGGCATGGAACCCTGGTCCTTGTGCTTGCACTGGTTTTCTGCTCAGTGACTCCAGTAATCAACTAAGCAAGCCCTGCATACATCTGGCCCAGGGCCTGAACAGAGATGAGCAGCTGGAGAAGGGAGCAGCTGCAGACCTGGCTCCTGCCCTATGTCCTCCGACAGGAGCATGACCCTCACCGTAGCTAAGGAGAGCCCTCCGCTGACTTGTGTGTAGCTGTGACTGCTGCTTTCCTTTCTTCCCAAATCTCCCAGAACACCTCATGTGGCTGTCTCCATTCTAGTTTGTGTCTTTTAGAATTCTTATTCTTCTTATTACCATTGATCACATGGCTGTGATGTCCTATTTATTTCTTGCTACACTATGGCGGGACAGTGCAGCTATGTCTAGCGGTCCTCAGCTAACTATGCCTACATTTTGTGCCTTTCTTCCTTTGGGACAATATAAAGTTAACCCAGGGAGCCGTTCCTCATAAATAAAGAGACCCAAATGACTGAATTATAGCTTTACTGAAAACACGTTCTCCACAGGATGAGGATATGTGGTCATGCCACTCCCTAAGGCAAATAAACCCCCAACTAAAAACCTCCTGTGTCAACGCATCGGGGAGCGAGTGTGCGGTGATCTCACACACACTCGGCAGTGGGTCCGATGCTGAAGGATGTGCAGAGTGCAGGTGTCTCGCTGTCCCACCAGCCTTGTGCTGGTTTCTGGGGTTGAGCCAGCACATGGCAACAGTAGCTAGACAAGCTATTTGGGAACCTAAAGTGTTCCTTCCTTCACATCTCCACAATAGCTTTTGCAGAAGAAACATCACCTGTTGAAGGACCCTCTAGACCATATGGAAGGTGGTATCTAGTCATGGGTTTGCTTTTTAAAAAATAAGTTAAAAATTTTATTCCTTAATAATTTATATGTGTATGTATTTATTTGGGGGGGTGCAGTGGGTCTCTTCGTCCTCATCACCCTCTCTCACGCTTTTCCGTCTCCTACTGAAACCTTTCTTGCCAGCAAACCCCTTTCTGCTTTGGACTGTACTCCCTATTTATGTCTAATTATGGTTTTTGGCATGAACATGAGTTCGCGACTCGTTTACTGGAGCGTGGGCAGCTTATCAGCGGTCACATGATTAACAACACCCACAGCTCCAGTGGCTATTGACTGCTCACAGTCCCTCAGTGAGGGTGAAGGGTGGGGCCTGATGAGCCCCTCCCCAGCATTTGTGCATGATGAAATGGCGGGGGTCCCCGCCTTGAGTGCATGCTTCCAATTCTTAATCTCCCCCCTTGAAGGAGTTCCCTTAGTTCTGAAAGCTGCTTCAGTCTGCCCTGCCCAGTTCTGTGATCATACTTGCTGGCTGCAGAGCCTCACCTGACACCTCCTAAAATGACAGGGCGGGATGCGGATGATCCCTCATGCCGCTGATGGCTTACTGGTATGTGTGACTATGACAGATTAAATGACCAAGTTCCTGTCACCATCAAGTCTCTCTTCATGCTGTCGGGAGGCAAAGAGCTCTGTGTGGTCTGTAATGAGTGCCGAGTTCATCTTTGTCTCCTTCTCATCTGTATATTATTATTTCTCTCATCTCATGAAGTTTTATGGTCTTTTGCTGGGCTTTGTATTATCTTCAAAAAAACCCAATCTTCTTTTACATCCTTAAGGAAAAGGGAGTGCGTAGGTACATGCAAACGGATTATGACATCATCATGCAGAATTATGATAAGAGATGATGATAAGAGACCACCTTGCAATCACAGAGTATAAAATGAAGGTCCGTCGCTCCTTTGGTACTGAGTTTGCCTGAAGCACCAGGAAAAACAGTTCGTAGTGACAAGCCCTGGCGTGTCAGTCAGGGTGGGTAGGCTCGGTCTCACCCGAGGCAGCCTAATTTTATGCAGGTTTCAACGCTGGCTTCTTTCCTGACTTTCTGTAAGTACACTAAGCTGGTTCCCAACTTCGGAACTTAGCTGCTTGCTTTTCTGTGCCCTGAAACTGTACTCCTCCCACCCCCTAATTCACACTGCAAGGCTGTCCATCTCTTAGACAGATGCCTGTCATCCAACTTTCAAGACTCACTTCAAACCTCACCTCCTTGGCTCCAGTGCATGCTGGGTAGCCTGTACTGAAGTCTTGAGCGTCTCCATAGGGATCACCGTCAACTTTTAAAAGCATACTGTGCAGTTTCTTCAACCTTGTCAAAGCTCAGCTTGATGTGTTAGCTGTTGGACTTGCTACAGTTTCTATCAGCTGAGTTGGAGCTACACAGACATGCCTCACTTGATCGGCAGGCGCCGTGACACTCACACAAAGGCAGAAGCCCCCAAGAGTCTAAAATTGTTTTGAAAAGAACAAAGAGTGGAGCAATAGATGGCTTAGTGGGCATTGTGAAGCCTACGTGTTTCCACTGAAGGTATGAACCCTGCCATTTGAAAGTGGCTGGTAGGTCTGTTTTCTTTCTCACCTGGATCTCTGTGACTGGCAGATGCTGCATAGACTCTGGTGGCCCTGCAGGCGGCAGCTGATGCTGAGAGTACACACCCACCACAGCCTGAAGGTGAGCATCCCTTCTGAGCTTGCACATTTGCAGCGAGCTGCTCTTTGCCTGGGTAGCTAAGAATCTACAGCACAGCAGTTATTTATTTATGTCATGTTCTGTGGCTCTCCAGAGTATCTGTGCCCATCACCTGCACAAGCGTTCTCCTGTATGCGATCCCACACCCAACGTGTTGCCTTGGACAGGGAATTTGTATCACACTTGAAGAACAAGAGGCATTTTTATTTTTCTGCGTACTATTCTGACCTTCTGGTTGTTGTTGTCAGGCAAATGGTTGCAGAATGTCACCTTTGAAACAGCTACAGGAGCCATGGCATTTCACCCACATGATCTGATGTCAGAGTCCTTACTCAGCACAAACTGCTGATACTCCTTATGAAGCAAAGGTCATTAGCGCATGGCTCTCTGCCTTGGAGACTTGAATTCTTAAACCTAGCAAAATGCAAGAGCCGGTAGTTTGGTAAACAGGATTTGCAGCATCAAACTATGGTACCTGTTTTTGTGAGACAGGGCTTCACTCTGTAGCCTGCCCTGGAATTCATGTAGCCTAGACTGGCTTTGATCTGACTGCTCCAACCTCCTGAGTGCTGGGATAAAAGGCATGATGTACCATACCTGGCTTCAAGTCACTCAGTTTAAAACAGAAGAAACACATTTTTAGGTAGAATATTAATGCAACTTTATTCCTAAGACAGATATAGCTTGTATGTATTAATGAACTTGTATGTGTATCTGTGTGCTTGTATGTAAAACATGCATGTGGTATGTACACACGTTATATGGTTTTAGATGATTCTAGTACTAAAAAATAAGTCTTTACATGGCAAGAACAAATATATTTTCTTAATTATGTCATATATTTTAAACTTCTCAGGTTGCTTTCAAAAGATTAGTAGCTGCTGGGGTAGTGAACAAGTTTTACCTCAATTGTACCAGGCACAAATCTTCTCCCCTAAAAATAGAGTCTGTTGTGAACTTTACAACTTGCATTCTGTTCACATGCATTGAATCATTTGGCTGTCTCCATTTCATAGATAAAGAGACTGAGGCACGGGGAGATGACACAGGTGTTATGAGTAGGGCCAGGGTCTGCAGCAAGGGCCTCTTCAGAGCCCACTCTCAGGCTCTCTGAAAGTAGGATAAGTTCCTGAGGGAGTCTGACAATTTCATGTTGTGTTCAAGAGGGAGGAGGGGTGGCAGCAGTGTTAGTCGGTGAGGTTACCAGTCAGCAGTTCAGTGTACAGCCATGCCTTCTCAACACAGCTTCCCCCTCTGCAGTCCTAGTCATCTGACCCTAACCATTGTCCACGAATGTGAAGAAAAACCATGTTCTAAACTGTGTATAAGCCTGATGAGTGTATGATTGCTTGGTCTGTTCTACTCCGTGCGTCCAAGGTGTGAAAAAATCCCCCATGCTGGGTATCTATAACTCAGTGTTTGTGTTCAAGTGACCCCCTTTTTTATTTAATATTGGCTCCAAAGAATGGGAATAGTGATGTTTGTTAGTATCTTGCTATAGATTGGTATAGTTGTTCTATTTTTAATAGTTATTTTTGAGTGTGTGTGTGTGTGTGTGTGTGTGTGTGTGTGTGTGAGTGCAGGTGCCCACAGAGGTTAGAAGAGGGTGTTAAGTCATCAGAGCTGGATTTACAGGCAGATGTGAGCTGCCTGACATAGGTAATGGAGCTGAACTCAGGTCTTCTGCAAACACAGTATGGGCTCTTAACCACTGAACAGTCTCTCTGGCCCCTGTTAGTCTACCTCATTACGAGTAGCTGTTGTTGCTATTTCCCTATGCCTAACTTATTCTTTAGGCATAGGTGTATAAGCATAGAGATTAAACATGGGTGTGTAAACAGAGTAAACATAGGTTTGTAAGCATAGAGGTTCAACATAGGTGTGCAAGTACAGAGATTAGACAGAGCTGTGCAAGCATAGAGAACTCGGTCCGACCTCTGCTGAAGGGGTCTGGGGAAGTATCTTCTGAGGATAAGTGTGTGTATGAGAGAGAGAGATCAATGCACTGTCGTGATTCCAGGTTCTTGTAGCTAAAGCCAAAATGGAATCTGAGAGTGTAGAAGTCACTAGTCCAGAACTCCTGGTGCTGAGTTCACAGAGACCCACCATGCCAGTGTTTGGGGGAACACAATGCCCTCTTCGACCAGGAGAGCCTGGCCAGCCTTTATGTGGGAAAATGGCTGTAGTGTAGACTGAGCTCTGAGATCTCCTGCTCAGGGCTGCTGTTCCCTCAGCAGAGAAAGCAGGACTGTAAAGCACAGAGGAGCCCCTGTGGTGACAGGAGCACGGAGATGAGCCCCCCCAAGTGAGTGATAGGTGTTTGCTGCCCTCAGAAACATTCTTGGCATTTTATTTGAGAGAGATGCTTGGTGGCCAAAAATGCCCTGAGAATGCTTGTAAATAAATTCCTTAGTTTTTCAGAACATATCCTATCTTCTTTTTCTAAAAAGTGTTACCCTTTGAGGCTTATGCAGGTAAATTGCTTGCACACCAAGGTTTTTCCAGCTGAATATAACTTTAAAAAACAAACCAACATTCTTATTGTTTTGATGCGTGCAGTTATTTGCATGTGACTTGGCTGATACTGGGGCCTGCGTGTGCACTGAATGTGTTGTCGAGCTCCAGAGTGTACCATAGGAGCATTCATAAGGCCCTTTGCCCACGAAGGGAATCACTCATTCATTCAACAGATCATAGTTCATGATTAGCTCATGGGCTATGCCAGGATCTATGTTGGGGACTTAATGAATCAGGTTTGAACTCTCAGGGAACCCAGAACCCACCGGGAAAGTGATAGGGCAGGAACACTCGTTACACAGGGATATTGTAACCCAGTCGAAGTAAGATGGAGTGCTGTGGGCACCTGTTTCAGCAGGGGGCAGAAGTAGGCAGTGAAAGGCCTCTTGAGAAGACACCTGCACTGAATATTTGGTCTGAACAGAATTGCAAAGGAGGGGAAAGCCACAAGGATGCAAAGTTCAGGGCAGCCAGACAACATGGTGCTGTAGCTAAGCTGTTCAGAATGGTTACAGCGTCTGCAAGTGGGGAGTGGAGAGCTGTGGAACTAGATCATGGAGCCATGCTAACATGGTTGGATTTTCTTTTCTGGGTAGTGGGGAGCCAGTGAGGAACTTAGAACAGGAATTACCCACCACCCTCATTAGCATCCTGTCTAAGCTCCACCCCACAGTTACCTGGCAATAGCCAGGTACGGCTGACCCACTATAAAAGGGGCTGCTTGCCCCCTCCTTTCTCTCTTGCCCTTTGCCCTCTTGCTCTCCACTCTCTACTTTCTCTCTGCCTCTACTACCCTTTTAACTCCCCTCCCCATGCCCTGAATAAATTCTACTCTATACTATACTGTCCTGTGGCTGGTCCCTCATGGAAGAAGGGATGCCTCAGCATGGGCTAACTGCCGTTATTCTCCTCCGTAGGACATTCCACGTGCCAGGCAATATGTTACAGATTTCCCTGGCAATTTTGGGAGGTAGATATCATTTCCTACTTTTTCAGTGCAGACGATTAAGCTTGAGGCAGTAGTATACATGTATCAGTTAAAGCCCCAGTAACCACATTCCTCAGGCCTGCGTGGCTTAAACAACGAGATACATCCCCTCTGACCAGGGTGTCATCTGGGGCAGGCTCTTCTAGAACCTGTCCTGCCTCCTTCACTTTCAGAGGACCATGTTCTGCACATGCATTCCCATGATCACCCTGTGCCTGTGTCTTAACACCCCTCTTACAATGACACCAGTTATTTTGGGTCAGGGTCCATCTATACTGGTGACCTCATTTTTGTCAATGTGACACAAACCTAGTCACACCTGAGAAGAGGGAGCCCCAGTTGAGGAATTGCCTCACGTTGGCTTGTGGGCATTTTAACTTAATCCCCTCGGTAAAGATCTGAACTCTACCCATGTGAGAAGTAGCGTTTTCAAAGTCATAGAGCTTGAAAGTGGTGGTATATGGGATTGGACCCAGGGAACTCACCCAGGCCTGAGTTCTTACCATTGTAAACCTCAAATGTATGCTTTAGAAAGTGCTCAAACTGCTCTCTTGGTGACCTCATTTTTGTCAATGTGACACAAACCTAGACACACCTGAGAAGAGTGAGGTTGGAGCAAGAAGGACCCTAGGGAATGGGTTTGGCAAGAGTCTATCTGAGAGATAATCTAAGTGTGCCCTCCAAAAATCGCAAGCAGGCTATCCAGAAGTAGATAACTAAAGTTCCTGTTTGTGCGGGCTTTTGTCAACATGACACAAACTCAGACACACCTGGAAAGGGGGAGCCTCCATAGACAAATTGACTACAGCAGATTGGCTTGTGGGCATGTCTGTTCTCTGTAGTCTAGGGTTCATATCAGGGCCCCATGCATACTATGCAACTGTGTTACCTCTGACTTACATCCCTGGTCTCTGACTGTTCAGAGAATCGGGATTCAGTTCCTAGCTCCCACATAGAGGCTCACAATTGTCTATAACTCTAGTTCTGAGAAATCTGAAGCCCTTGTCTGGCCTCCATGGATCCAGGAAACACACAGAGCAAAATACCATCACATAAATAATTTTTTAAAAATGACACATCTATCCAAATCATTTATTTCATCTACTTATATCATCTAACTACCTATTATCTAGCCATTGTCTATTATCTACTATCTACCTACTATCTATCTATCTATCTATCTATCTATCTATCTATCTATCTATCTATCCACCTATTCATCATCTATCTATTGTCTACCTATTATCTATCTATCTATCTATCTATCTATCTATCTATCTATCTATCTATCTATCATCTATCTACTATCTACCTACCTACCAATATATCTATCCATCTACCTATCATCTAACTATCGCCTGTCTATCTATATACCTATCTCTCAGTCTATCTACCCATCTATCATCTATCTATTGTCTATCATCTGCCATCTATCTATCTATCTATCTATCTATCTATCTATCTATCATCTATCTATCTATCTATCTATCTATCTATCTATCTATCTATCTATCATCTATTTATCTACCTATCAATCTATCCACTACTATCCATCATCTATTTATCTACCTATCAATCTATCTATCTATCTATCTATCTATCTATCTATCTATCTATCTATCATCCATCTACCTATCAATATATCCATGTACCTATCATTTATCGACCATCTATCATCCATCCATCTATCTATCTATCTATCTATCTATCTATCTATCTATCTATCTATCTTTCATCTCTCTATCATCTCTCATCTCTTATTTGCCTTCTGCTTACCTGTCTACCCATCAGTTTTTATTCTTTTCTCTCTCTCTGTGTATTTGTTGAAATTCTCTGACAGTAATTATCTTTAGATACTTAACATTGCTTATTTCAGGTTTGTAAGATTTGATAATTTTTCTTGAAAGTTTCTAATTTGTTTAGTTTTCATGACTTTGACCAAATTATATGAGGTAAAATTAAGAGCTGTGGCTTTGACTTAGAATACAGTGCTTGCATGAGGCTCTAGGTTCCACAGCTACTACCACTACTTCCACCTCAGAAGACAAAGTTAGATGACTTTGTTAGTTAGATTTCAGTTTACTATGAACATGTGTCGAGTTAGAAGAGTGAGCCCATTAAAAAACTTCATAGCCATCATTTAGTACATGTATTAGATTTATATTTGAATACTGACTCTTTCCCAAAGTGAAGAACATCATGGCACTGGTTATACTGGCCCTAGAGAGCAGAGAACCCACTTAAAAGAATTCAGAAAACAGAAATTTTGTTGTGTGTTATATGTGCTGCTTGGATCTGTTGTAAAAGAAGCAAAATAAGTTGAAAATGAAATATAAGATGTGTTGAGATAGTCAGAGCCCAGGCTGAGTTCTTAGAAATTATGAAATTCACTTCAAGTCTGAAAAATGAGGCTTCACATTTTCATTTATGACCAGATGTACCCTGAAAGAAAAAGAAAAGTTTTAAGGAAATTGACTCAGACGTTGAGAGTAGAATGGTCCCAAGATGCTGGGGAGCAGGGGTGGGGAGGGGTGGGAGGTTGGGGGAGTAGGGGTGAGTAGGAGCCAGTCTGACTGGTCATAGCTAGTCTGATTCTGAGATTAGATTCTGAGAGGAGGGAGTCCTGGCAAGCCGTTGTATTTTAGGGCAGCTGAACATAAGGTGAATGGCATTCGTATCAAACCAAACCAAACAAGAAGAATGGATTCTGAGTGCCTTTACCATAGGAAGGTAGTCATAGACTGACTCTAGTGCCGGAAAGGTCCTCTCAACACTGAAGCTTTGGACAGGGGAGGACTTTTCACTGCAGTCCCCTTCCAAACCATGTAAGTATACACTGTTTATGCTTCAGTTAAATGGATTTTTAACTTTGTATTTTCAGCGCATGTCAGAGTTCAATCTTGCTATCCCCCTCCTCTGCCCCTCCTCCTTGACCTCTGCTCTCTCCTCTGTTTGCCTCTTGGCTCCTTCCCCTGGTTTCCTTCCACTCTGTTCTCATACACAGGGTGTACTGTCCTGATTGGCTGAGCCCTCCCTCCAGCTCCTGACAGAGGCAAGCTCTGCTCCAATGAAATGCATCTAAGTCAGGCCTCCCTATGTATAACCCATGTGTTTAGACTACCCATTAGAACAGGCATCACTTTTGGGAAATAGAGAGAGAGCTAAATGGTCCCTGACAGCCGTGGAGGGCAGAAAAGCACTCTGTCAATCAAAGAGCTGCGGTTAATATTGAGATTGCCTCTCTGAACGATGGAGTCTGCTTTATGGCAAATGTTAATCGGCCATAAACTTAACAAGACACCCCCCCCAACCCCCAATGCACACACTATCTTCCCTCTCCTTTTCCTCTGTCCTCCAAAACTCTGGTGTCCAGAGCTTTGTTTCCTAACCAACCACACAGGGCTCAGACCCCTTAGGGGAAAGTTCAAGGCTGTTGGGTGCAGCCTGGCCGTTGATGCCCCCGCTGAGCCTTGGACCCTTCATTTGTGGATATTGGTTTCTTTCTACAGCACTTTAATAAAGCATCGTCCTTTCTCCTTGGCTGTTGTGGCTGAATAACAAGGAGGACACAGGTAACAGGACTGGGTGACAAGCACAGAATAGGTTTGTTCAGGGCCTTCAGGATGGAAAAGCATCCCACAAATCTCAGTGGCCTTCCAGCCTGGCCCGTTCTGCCTAGCCTTCTCTGTCATCCAGGTCCTGTATCAGACTCTCAAGCCCACTTCTGTTTGCAAGCAACATCTGTGCTGCCTGTGAGTAGTAACATTTCACATGTCTTGTGAATTCCTGTGCTGTTTTCACTCCTACATGTGGCTGAATGTAATTTTTATCCCCCAGGTTCATGGCTCAGCAAAATTTCTCTTGATCTTTCATTTGTGTCTCTCAATGGTCTTGAAGCTCGTGCAACAGAATGTCTAGGTACATCCTGTCAGTAGACTCATGGTTTGGCTGTGCACTGGGCTGTGCACTATTTTGCAGGTGTTTTCAGACGCATTTGTTTGGTTTCTTTTTTACATTTATTTATTTGTTTGTTTGTTTGTTTATTTATTTATTTATTTAATGTATATGAGTATGCTGTACCTGTCTTCAGACACACCAGAAGAGGGCTTTAGATCCCTTTACAGATGGTTGTGAGCCACCATGTGGTTGCTGGGATTTGAACTCAGGACCTCTGGAAGAGCAGTCAGTGCTCTTAACCCCTGAGCCATCTCTCCCCTCCTGTTTGGTTTCGATATTGATGTAATGTGCTTGTTAAGGGCTGAGGTTATCCCTCCCACCTCCCAATGCCCTATTCAGAGCTGAACATGTTGCGGGTACTTGCATGATCATGGTGACACTTGTAAGGCAGGTGTGATGTCTATTCTGGGTTGTCAACTTGACTACATCTGGAATTGAAGTGACCAGGCACACCTGGGAGGGATTTTTCCCCCTTTGGTTGAATCATTTGAAGCTGGGAGACACACTTTTAATCTGGATCTTTTGAGGCGGGAAGATCCACCTTTAATCTGCATCACATCTTCTGCCACAGCCTATATAGAGGGTGTGGGAGAGAAAAGGCTTCTCTTCTTTGCCTGCTTGCTCTTGCTTTGCTTCCTTGGGATTCTGACATATACTGAAGACCAGCTAAGACATCCAACCTCGTGTGCTGAACAACTACTGAATTCATTGGTAGACAGCATTGTTGGACTAGCTGGACCACAGCCTGCAAGCCATTCTAATAAATTCTACCTCTATCTATCTATCTATCTATCTATCTATCTATCTATCTATCTATCTATCTATCTATCTATGCATGTATGTATATATCTATGTATGATGCATGCATCTATGTGTGTATACGTATTATGCATGCATGTATTAATGTATGCATCTAAGTATGTATGTATATATGTATGTATCCCTCCATCTATGTATGTATGTGTGCATGTATGTATGTATTCATGTATGTATTTAAGTATGCATGTATATGTATGTATGTTTCTACCTATTTATCTCTGTATGTATCTATGTATTATGCATGTATGTATCTATGTGTGTATATATGTATGTATGCATGCATGTATATAAGTATCTAAGTATCTATGTATGTTTGTATGTATCTATCCATCTATGTATGTATGTGTGCATGTATGCATGTATGTATGTATCTATGTATGTATGTATGTATGCATGTATCTATCCATCCATCCATGTATGTGTGCATGTATGCATATATGTATGTATGTATCTAAGTATGTATGTGCATATGTATGCATCTATGTATGTATGTATTGTTGTATTGTTATGTATATATGTATGTATGCATATATGCATATGTATTTATGTATGTATGCATGCACGCATGCATGTATGTATCTAAGTATGTATTCATCCATCCATCCATCCATCCATCCATCAATCCATCCATCTATCAGTTCTATTCCTTTAAAGAACTCTGACTAACACAGCAGAAAAGATAGCAGGGAATATCTACCACTCATTTAATTTGTTAATTTAATTGGTTAATTTGTATTTGTCTTGAAGTCTTTCATACAGACTGCAATTTTGTCTATTTTTACTTGTATGTACATTATCTAAAGCTTACTCCTTTATTGACTGAAAATATTCTTCTTATGCAGTCAGCATATTCTGCTTATAAATCCTTCTTTGGGTTTCATGGCTGGTTCCTTGTTCTGCTTTCCAGGTATACACTATACTGTCCACACTCCTTCCTCGTGCTCCGATTATTTTATGGGCAAATTATTGGTCTCCCCACAACACTGTAAGCCCCTCAAAAGATGAGACTGGGTCTTTTAATTTTGCAAGTTAAACACGAAAGCCTTCCTTAAAGCCACTCAAGCTTTACCCAAGGGTTGGAGAGGAAAAACAGATGAGGCAAAAGAGCTGCCATTGGGTCATACCTGGTTTATAGGAAGACAGTAATAAAGTCAAGAGAGACTGGGAATAGCATTGCTGAAGTACAGTCATACACTGCAGAACCACATTTCAAACAGCAGTGATGGTGCTCATGTACTCACTGAGCTGAGAGAATCCCCCATCCAGGGATGTAGTAACAGTCTGACTCACACTAGTGTCAGTTGTGATGCTCTGGTGAACAAACACACCACACTGCCAGTCACATAGAAGGTTAGCACACAACACTATGTGCACAACGTGGCACTTGGCGAAGACAATAACCATCTGTGCCAATGTCTACGGGTTTACTGTCCTTTGTATCACTGGTGAGCATTCCTACTCATTAAACACAAGGGTTTCACTGTAAATGGTTATGCCGGATAGTTTGATGTCAACCTGACGCAAAGTAAAGCCATTTGAGAGGAAGGAACCTCAACTGAGAAAATATAAGATTGAACTGTGGGCAAGCCTACAGAACATTTTCATAATTGGTGACTGATGGGCTCACCTAATGTGGCTGGTGCCATCCCTGGGCTGGTGGTCTTGAGTTCTATAAGAAAGCAGGCTGAGCAAGCCATGAGGAGCAAGCCAGTAAGCAGCGCCCCTCCATGGCCTCTGCCTTAGCTCCTGCTCCAGGTTCCTGCCGTGCTTGAGTTCCTATTCTGACTTCCTTTAGTGATGAACTATGATGTGGAAGTGTAAACCTTTCTTCCCCAGCTTGCTTCCTGGTCATGGAGTGTTTCATCATATCAATAGAAACACCGACTAAGACAATGGTTATCCCATGTTCTACAAACAGCAGCCTCACACGTCTCACGCCTACCTTGATTTCATCAAGGTTTCCTGTCAAGTCTTTGTCTTAGGCCAGCTGGGTTTTTGTGGGATGTTTGAAGAATGACAGAAAGAACTAACTCTGTGCTTCTTCTGAGTGTGCCCCACTGCTAAGGACTAAATCATCTATAGAAATGAAAGCAGAAGCATCCACAAGCATAGGAACAGAAGTGTAAAGTCTCAGAAGGGAATGAGGGATCCGTACTCCCCTCCAGCTCTCAAGTGCAGAGTCCAGCAAAGCACACACAAATGCGCAAATAGATGAGTTTCTCCCCAAAGCCTCTGGGCAAGGCAGTTCAGGTCTTTCCTTGGTGACCAAGGTGGCTAATTATCATAAAGGAGAACAGTATTGATAGAGACAATGCTCTTTGCCTAACATAGCATTGTTTCCTGCACGGTCTGGCTCAGTTCTTCTGTTGCTTACTGTTTAGTGTTACATCATTGAAACATCTCCCTAAACTCTAACTCTCGGCAGGAGATGCTGTTTGTGGAGAGAGTTGAGGCCAAGGAGGAAGTGGCCTAGATTCAATTACAGAACAATGTAGATGAGATTATCCGAGGTCAGGGAGCCTGGGACAGCTGCCTAGCTAGTGAAGGTAACTGTACTGTGTTGTGATCTTGAGTGGATTCCGACAGGGTTGAGACTGTCTTGTCGCTATGCTGTCTTCAGAAAGGTCAACCCTAAGATGAACTTCTGAGTTCATCCGTCTTTGGGAGGTCTTAGATCATGTCTGGCCTCTTGATTTTTTTTTTTCATGTTTGTAAATGTCTAGAATAGAGGATATTTGTCACCTTGACACAAAACATCCAGGCCCCTCTCAGGAATTCTCAGTAACTCCCTAGTTGCTCTCTGGAGTGAAGTGATATTCCAACAGGTGGAATTGGGTGTGGTATCTCAGAGATTGTGGAACCTCCTCCAGGAGTGTCAGAGTCCTTTAACACTCAAGTCTTGTCAGAACCCTGTCATCTCCCTCTTCCCCACCTCTCTTTCCTTGATCTCTCTCTGTGTATGTGTGTAGTGTATGTGTGTGTAGTGTGTGTATGTAGTATGTGTGTCTGTAGTATATATGTAGTACATGTATGTGTATAGTGTGTGAGTGTGTGTGTGCACGCAGTATGTGTGTATAGTGTATGTGTGTGTGTAGTGTGTATGTAGTATGTGTATGTGTATAGTGTGTGAGTGTGTGTGTGCCTGTATGTGTGTGTGTTATGTGTGATGCTGGCTCTGCATCTTGATGCTGTGTATTGTTAGGTTCCATATCATCTGATCTATAAATGATCGAGACCAGAGACCTTATGCCGTTAGTGACAGGAGTTTTTGCCTCAAACCGCACAAAGTTCAATGTCAGTGGTCTGTTTCCCATGGCTCTATTAGGATACCAGAGACTGGAAAATTTATGAAGGAAAGACATGCATCTTGGCTCATGATTCTGGAGGCTGAAAGGACCATTAATGCTTCCTGTCATGGCAGAAGGATGGAAGGACAAGTGACCACAGCACAAGAGAACAAAGGCAAAACACAGAAGGAGCCTTACTCTGTAACAACCAGCTCCTTTGTTCCAGAATGGTGAGAGCAAGAGTCTCTACTTTAAAAGAAAATTAGCCTGATCCCACCAGAGTACATCAGTCCTTAATGACCCAGACATCCATAAAAGGTCCTGCTTCTCGACACACTATGTGCATATTAGAGGGGCTGGTCCACACAGACTATGGGAGTCATGAGTTTTAATCTAGACAGCTTTCTCTCTTAGGGCTCCGTCTATTCAACCTTCTACGCTAGCCATCTCTCTTTTACAAGAGACTCTACAGATTTGTGCAGTTCTGAGAAGTTTTCTGAGCTGATCATCCAGAGGAGGATGCTTGGGGAATATACAACTTTTCAGAGAGCCTCTTATTATTAAAAGGTTTGAGCACAGTAAGCCAGTTTCCAGGTGAAACAGGCACAATGTAAAGACTTAAAGCTAGTGTATCCCTGGATATGCTACCAGTACCCCGGAGCTCTTGACTCTAGCTGCATATGTATCAAAAGATGGCCTAGTCGGCCATCACTGGAAAGAGAGGCCCATTGGACACGCAAAATTTATATGCCCCAGTACAGGGGAACGCCAGGGCCAAAAAGGGGGAGTGGGTGGGTAGGGGAGTGGGGGTGGGTGGGTATGGGGGACTTTTGGTATAGCATTGGAAATGTAAATGAGCTAAATACCTAATAAAAAATGGAAAAAAAAAAGACTTAAAGCTGCTTGGAAGTTTGATCATTGTATGAAAGCTCTTTCCCCTCTGGTCATTTCGGTCTCCTGGTTTTCAAGGACACTTAGCTGAAAAATTAGATGTAACTCAACACTGTCACTTGGCAATGTCACTGCTGTCTCTTCTCCATTGGTGGTACACGTTCACTTACGATGCTCCTGTTTATTAGCAAACAGGAAAGGGTCAAGGAGAGCAAGCAAGAGCTGGACAGCTAGGAAACTTTGAGGCCACGGGCTTGCTTGCAGATGCCAAGAGGAACTGGGAGACAGGCAGAGGGCACTGGGTGCACTGGGTCATTAGTTAACCTTACTTAGGTGGTCTTAAGTGGCTCTGCCTTTTATCCTCTTGAACAATCTGTGTTCTTTGCCACGGGTTGAAATATCGTTTTGTATCTGAGCCAAACTCACAGAGGCGTCTCTGGAAATAACGAGCAGTAGTCATTTTCCTTAAAAGGGACAAAGAAAAGACAGGTCAGTCGGTGCGGTCTGGGGGGAAATTGGCGTGCACACGTCAAGCAATGTAAGCCCCTCGCCATGAGGGCTCTCTCCGTCACATGCTAACCTCTAATGACATATTTAATTGGGAGCTGGGTTAGGAGTTTGGCAGCAGTTCAAGCCAGAAAGAGCCTGGGGGAGAGGTGTGTGAGAGAAGAGAGGCTGAGGGGGAAGGCTGTACCTGAGTACTCAGAGTTACAAAGGTTTCCAGGCGAAAACCACGTCTTCCCCCAGACAAGAACCAATTAGGGAGAGTGGCAAAGCACACGTTGCTGCCTCTCCGCTCCTTAGTTTCTGACACTAGAGAATGCAGCTTTCCTCTACACCCCAAGCCCCAGGCAGCTAAGTAGATGCCACCAAATGGAACTCTTGCTGCTGGGGGAGGCCACCCCTGCTGAGCGCTGGGTGATATGTTCCTTTTGTTGAGGATCTAAGAAGGAACTTCATAATCACAGATCCAGCGGTGTCAAAACCTCACTCTTGGGAATGTGAGTGCTTAGCTGTGTAGCCCGACCAGATCTCCGAACCTTCTCATTCCAAAGCAGAATGTCTCCCAAGCTCTTGCTTGCAGGCTTCATGGGGGCATGCATTTCTCTGCTTGGGGTAAAATCACAGGCCCGATGACTCATAGAGTAGATGCCCATATCACAGGCAAACCCAAGGTTGTCAGCAGGACTGGCTTCTCCCGAAGGTCCTCTGTGGGTTGCAGTTGGCTACTCTTTCTATATATTCTTTAGTGCCTTTTAACTTTGTCTATAGCATCTCTGGTGCCTTTACATGTGTTTGAAATTATTTCCCCCATAGAGATGCCAATGAAATTGAATTAGGGTCTCTCCTCACTTGAGTTCCTTTCCTAAGGTCTTAGCTCTAGCTTGGAATGGAACCTGGAGGCAGAGTACTCACTTCACATTCTCCAGGGTGATCCCTAGCTACACACACTCACACACACACACACACACACACACACACACACACTTACACATACACACTAAGGGCACACAAAGTCCTTCTCCATATTACTTTTTCATTATACAACCATATTAATATAAAAATTAAATAATGACCATTTTAAAAAAGCCCTTTCTCCAAATATAACATAATCTAAGATACCAGGGTTAGATCTTCAGTGTAGAATCCTGAGAGAGCACAGTTGTGCCTGCAAGAAGGTGTGACAAAGGACATCGGGAACATGAAACATCTTGGAAAGCTTGAGGCTTTTCTCCTGTGGAGTCTACATGGTCACCCACTCAGAACACCAGCTTCACTCTTTGTTCCCACCCCACCTTCCTGTCTCTGTTACTTTGTTTTGGTCTGGCCAGTGACTCTGTTTCTTAGCAATGACCACTAGAAGGTCAACCGCAGAGAGACCGGCCATATTTGTTCTTGGCGTTGGCTACAGTATTTGAACATAATGTGAAGAGACCTCATATGGGAATCCGAAAGATCTGGTGGTCTTTGAAGCTCTCTGGGGTGGGGTACAGGTGTGTGTGTGTGTGTTCCAGAATGGAATCTAATTTCCAGCCTTTATTTTCTGTGTTTTGTGATCTACCCTCTTTTTCTTAAGACATACCCTTTATGCATATTTGCCTTAATCACATATTTGAAGCAAGAGACATATTAACATTTTTTAGACATAGGGCTGGTAAGATGGCCTAGCAAGTAAGAGTGCTTGTTGTTTTAAGTCTGAGGATCTGAGTTTGACCCTCAAAACTCATGGTGGGAGTCAAGGGCTAACTCCGAAAAGCTGTCCTCTAACTTCCTTGTATGTATGATTTTTTTGCCTAATCTTACATCCCCCCCACAACTAATGATAAATATAATTTAAAAATAGTATTATTTTCTTGTATTCCCCATGTTCTACCCAACTCAGTATTCTCTTCCCGAAACCATGAACAGACTCTTGCTATCATAAGGACATTTTTGATCCTCTGAGGACCGAGTGTGGAAGCCCAAACTCCCAATGCAGTGGGACCTCAGGAGAATAGGAAGAAATTGTATTTCTCTCCTTGTGTCACAGGGCCACAAGTGAGAGACCAGCTAGGGCACAATGACAAGGCAGCCGCCTGTAACCCAGGAAGAGGTTCAGGAAGCCCTGTCCTGGCTGGCATCCTGAGCTGGAACCTGCAGCCTTGAGCAATCTGAGGAAATGAGTGAATGACTGGGAAAGTTGCACAGCCTGTGGTCCCCTATGAGGGCAGCCAGAGCAGGTGAATGAACTTTCCTCAAGGAGAAACAGAAAGTCTGGAAGAGAGCAAGCCAGAGCAACCTGTTCAAAGGAAGTGATGGACACTGGGCATACCAGACGCTTTCAATAATACAGAGGCTTCCAAACTTCAATCAAAAGCACAGATCTTTCTACTTTGCATTGCATTACTGGAACAGAGGTTTCTACCTGGTTACACTAACTCGGTTGTCTTCCTTGTGGCAGGGCTGTGGTGACCAGGTTACTTTGGGACTCTAGAATTTATTATCCTCAATAACATACCTCCTCCAACAAGACCACTGTTTTAGTCAGGGTTTCTATTCTTGCACAAACATCATGACCAAGAAGCAAGTTGGGGAGGAAAGGGTTTATTCAGCTCACACTTCCACACTGCTGTTCATCACCAAAGGAAGTCAGGACTGGAACTCAAGCAGGTCAGGAAACAGGAGCTGATGCAGAGGGCATGAAGGGATGTTACTTACTGGCTTGCTTCCCCCTGGCTTGCTCAGTTTGCTCTCTTATAGAACCCAAGACTACCAGCCCAACAATGGGCCTGTCCCTCTTGATCACTAATTGAGAAAATGCCTTACAGCTGGATCTCGTGGAGGCATTTCCTTACCTGAAGCTCCTTTCTCTGTGGTAACTCCAACTTGTGTCAAGCTGACACACAAAACCAGACAGTACAACCACATCTATTCCAGCAAGGTCACACACACACAACAAGACCAAGTCAAGCAGATCTCTGAGTTCCAGGCCAACCTGGGACAGAGCAAATTCTAGATCCAGGTGTGGTAGTATACACCATTAATCTGAGCCATCTCAGATTAACCTTCTGCGGGAGGCCTACATAAGGCCTGGAAGAAGGAAGACTCACTTTTCTTCACCTGCTAGCATTTACTTGCCATCATGTCTGTTGGAACCTATCTCTTCAGGATTCCAGCTTATACAGAAGACCAGCTGAAACAACTAGGAACGACTAGATGCTTGAACTTCCCATTCATAACCTCCCATTGTTGGGTCAGACAGTAAGTCATTACAATAAAGGCCCCTACTACATAGAGACATTTCATAAGTTCTGTGACCCTAGGGAACCCTGACCAATACACTAGTGTTCTGAGGAACTATGGGATCAGTGCATGGGGTGTGTGGCCTCCTGCTCTCCAATGGCTCTCCCGCCACACACAGAGCAGTCCGTGGTCTTCAGTGTGGTCCTAGTGAGAAGCTGAGCTGATGCTCCTGCCATGCTCTGACCTCCAAAGTCATGGACCAAAACGAACCTCTTTATAAAATATCCAATCACAGGTGTTCTGTCATGACAACAGAGACAGACTGAAATATACTTCTCTGCAAGAGCTCTGCGTGGCAACGTGCCACACCACCCAGTCCTTCGCAGCAGCAGAAGGGCCGCAGACCTGACGGAGACACATGCGTGCCAGCCACACAGAAGGGGAGCCTGTCTTCTCCGAGGCCTGCATGCAGGCCGTGTATGGTAAAGCGGGCTAGCCCCCAGGGCTCAGGGAAAGCTCATTCCTAACCCCCTGGCTACTTTAGGTGTGCAAACAGCTCAGAAAAACATCATCTTAAATGCCTTTAAAGTCCGATTTGTAAATAATCTAAGACCGAAGACAGCGCAAGTTAAATATTTATCTGAAGATTATGTCTCTAAGGACGGATTGTTGAAAACCGGTGAGTGTTCCGCCATCTTGCCTCCCCCCTCTTGTGCTGGAGGGCATATTATTTTTATGGCTGTGTTTGACAGCTAGAACAAGCCTCTGTAGATTTAGTAGTTGTTTGTAGTGGCATTTATGTGTTTGAGGGAGCTGGGCAAACAAGAATGAGGAGGTGCTGGTGGGTCATTAACTTTGAGGATCTCTCTGCTCACACTTCCTCGCTGGAGAAATGCTGGTAAAACAATCATTCATAGATCTTCCCTCTTCCCCTCCTCCTTTCTTCCCTTCTTCCTCTCTTCCCCTCTCTTCCCCCTCTCCTTTCCCCCTTCCCTCCCTCCCTCTCTCCCTCCTCCTCCTCCTCCTCTTCTCCCTCTTCTTCTCCCTCTTCTTCTCCCTCTTCTTCTCCCTCTTCTTCTCCCTCCTCTTCTCCCTCCTCTTCTCCCTCTTCTTCTCCCTCTTCTCCCTCTTCTCCCTCTTCTCCTCCCTCTCCTCCCTCTTCTCCTCCCTCTCCTCCCTCTTCTCCCTCTCTCTTCTCCCTCTTCTCCCTCTCTCTTCTCCCTCTTCTCCCTCTCTCTTCTCCCTCTCTCTTCTCCCTCCCTCTTCTCCCTCTCTCTTCTCCCTCTCTCTTCTCCCTCTCTCTTCTCCCTCTCTCTTCTCCCTCTTCTCCCTCTTCTCCCTCTTCTCCCTCTCCTTCTCCTTCTCCTTCTTCTTCTTCTTCTTCTCTTTGCCACAGAAAATCCTCCCCTGAGCATAGCTGCCAGATCTGGAAAGCAGAAAATCAGGGCTGGAGACTCAAGGGCTCCAAAATCCAGAGCAGAGGATTACTCTGGGCCCAGGTTTGTCTGGCCACAACTTTCTCCACTAGACAACCAGCAATCCAGCCAATTCTGAGATAATGTTAGTCATGTGTTTACCAGATACCTCTTCAGAGTTCTAGACTTTAGCCATGTTCCCACCCACCCACCCCCCGTGCCATTTCTCCTATCATTTATACAAATATAGCCTCAGTTTGGCTTTCCATAGCTCTGCCACCCACTTTAGCCAGCCAGAGTCCCAAAGTAGATGGCAAATTCTAGAAATAATGTGTACATTTAAAACAACCTTTCCTGTAGTATATTGTCCTAATTCTTCTATGTCATTATTAATTTTTCCCCTGATTTATCTTTTGTCTGTTTGGTGGCTTGTTTAGGCCTCATGTAGCCCAAGCTGCTCTGAGCTCAGAGTCCTCCTGCCGCTATCTCTCAAGCACCGGGATGATTGCTGTGTGCACTATGACTGACCTTGTTGCTAATTTCTTACTGTGCCCAGTTTATAAATTAAACCTTACTATAGGGATGCATATCAAAAGTAGCAAATAGGATTCAGCACTGTCTGGTTTGAAGAATCTATAAAGCAAGGGAAGGAGGACCACCATAAGGCACAGTTTGCTACTGAGGAAAAGTGCCCAGCTGCCATGGATCTTCAGAGATGAAGTGGAAACTTAAGGATTCTTTGGAAAATCAGTTGTGTTGAATGGTGTTTTGCTGGGGCAAACACAAGAAGGAACGTTTCGTTAAAGTGGACACAGGTGTGAAAGGCTGAGGCAGACTCCTAAAGGAACGTTTCACTGAAGCAGACACAGGCGAGAGGATTTTCTGTTAAAGCAAGCATGTGAAAGGACACGTGATGAAGGATTCTTTGCTAATGATGCTCATGTATTGGTCTGCCTTATATTGTGTAGTTGAGCTGTGGACTTGGGCTGAGTTGGCAGAGTGATGTCAGCTGAGACAGACACACATGCTGCGGTAAGACCGAAAAGGACATGTGATGTTTGGAGGGCTATAAATAGGACTCTATCGACAATGGTGGGGGCTGGGCTGGGCTTGCTTATAGAGCTAGCTGTGCAACATTTGTTGGTCTCTTCTCTTCACTGATCTTCGCTTTGATCTTCGCTGAGAGAGGTACATCCAAGAACTTTTCCTGGTGTTCCTTCTGGTCCCTCCTGCTGAGTAGTTCCAAGACTTGGCTGTCTCTGCCAGGGTCGCTGTAGGAAGCCAACTCTAAGATGGCGCTGGTTTCTGTGTGCTTTTGTCATAAACAACACCACTGCGCAGGCGTAAGCTCGAGTCTGGCGCCAACCCCTCCCGAGCTGGTACATGCTAATTAGGTGACAGCGGTTCAACCTATCACAGGAGGACACGAAGCCTTTCCCTGTGCTGGGGTGCATATAAGCAGACCTCCCTGGGTTCCCGGGGTCCCGTAGCAGCATCGAGGTGTTCCTGCAATAAAGGCTGTTGAGAAGAATCCGGCCGTGTTGTGTCTTCCTTGCCAGCCGAGGTGGGCGCAACAGGTCGCATCACTGCTGTTAATTCTTATTTGCTATCCCAACTCTACTGAATTGGACTGCTGGTGTATCCAACACAGATGTGAATTGCTCCAAAGAACCTTTCTAAACAGATCCACCACCACCCCCAAACCTCTGTATCATTTCTTTCCCAATACCTCTGTTGGGTGGTGGGCTAAAAGAGAGATTAAGGTGTTTAAGAACTTTCATTAAAAATAAGGTTTGAAAAAATTAAAGTTACACAGAGACTCATCTGTGCACCTAGCTCTGGGAAGGCAGGACTACACACTAGCCACCGCTCAGGCATACCTTGCATTCTCTACACTCATGCTGTCTCTCCTCTAGCGAGGTTCATTCTTTCTACCTAGCTTCCAGTCTTGGTCTGGTGCCAGCTCCCACCTCAAACCTCTCCTAATCCTCCTATGTGGAACTAATCTCTCCTTCCCTGGTGTGTCTTGTGCCTCTTTGTTCAGCTCTTTTGCTTTTTACCACATTCTGTCTCCTAGGGCAGCTACGTTGCTTGTCATTGACAAGAACAGTGAGTTCTTTGGACATGATGCTGGTTCATAGTTACAGCTTCTCCAGAAAGCTGCTTTGCAAGGGGGAAACTGGAAGATGCCCTGTTCTGATCTGCAGTACAGAAAGCTGGTGCACAGGGGGAATGGATGGATTCCCTGTCTGCAGTTGATGTGTCCCACTTTTGTGATGGGATGCAATGCTTTCATTTGTACCTCTACATATTTAAATAGACTCCGCTATTTGTCTTGTCAATCAAGTACACCGCTATTTCTTTTGGAGACCTGTGTTTTTCCCTTTCAGACTGTCAGGTATCAGGCACGGGTGTGGATACAGTCTCAGAGGCTGATTTTCCCATAAGGCTCATCTGGGTATGAAAAGCATATTTTATTATTTTATTTAATAGCCAAGGAGTTCAACAGCACAGATATCAGGAATTTCAACAGCTGTTTAGGAGCCAGGCCAGGTTCTGAACCTAGGACTGCATGACTCCAAATCTAACAGCACAAGAAGCTCTGCTAGTGAAAAAAGACTCACTATGTGTCCAAGGAGTGAGAAATATGTTTGTTGTTTCTAAAAGTCCTGAGATCTCCTTCCTGCTCCTTGGAAACCCTCGACTCCAGTGAGGTAGCTCCCCTTGCTCAGTTACCTGGGTGCTTCCTATAGGGACATGGATTTTCTCACTGTAACCCAGCACCGCAGGCTTTCAACCTTGCTAGATCTCTACAGTGAACCCCACTCTCCTCCAAGTACACAGAGCATCTTAGTTCTGAGTCACTCAACAACTGAATGCACAGGATGTCTGTCCACCTGGGCTTGCCAGGATATAGAGCTGAACATCTACGCCACGGACGCGCAGTAAGGAGCAGCTTGCCTGGCCGGATCTCCCCTACAGGCCCACAAGGCTGGAGCAGTTAGCAGTTCTTTCCTAGGTCCCTTTGGGGCATGACAGGGAAGTGAAGCTCTCTAGTTAGCTGTTTTCCAGGGCCTTTGGAGTTTCTTGCTTCCTTTTTCTTGATTTTGGTCTTTTTAGAGAAATCCCTCACTCTCTGCAGGAGCCAGCACCACTGAGGCACAGGCCAATAGAGGTGCTGGGCTCATTAACAAGGATTCAGTTTGGCTGAATATGCAAACGAAATTTCGGTGCTAGCAGGTTGGCTTTACCCTTCAGTTCTGCGGTTGTTTTTTTTAAGGCTCAAGTTTCTGATGCTGCCCTGTGATCCTCTGCTCCCCGAACCCACACTCCAGTTCCCCCAACCTCTCTACCCCGTTCCCCCGCCCCACCCCCACTGTGTTCCTTCCCACCCTGTGGCTCTCACCTTTGTTTTCCTTCCCCCCTCTCCCCACCTTTTCTCTCTTTAAGGGCAAAAAACAACTTCTCAGTGCGTGCCTGTCAAACTTTTTGGCCCTTAGGCTGAAAATCTTTTGGGTTCTTAAAAGTCCTGCCCTTCCCCACTGCTCACGCCCCCTCCTCCCCCTTCCAGGCTGGCTGGTTCCAGGACACTCCGTAGCCTCACCCCCACGCCAGCACGCAGTCTGATGTGGACCAGGTTGGACTGGATCTGGGGGCCTAATTACCACACGAAAATTAAAGAGGGGCAGCGACTGCTTTTAAACACTTAACAAAAGCGGTTCTCACCTGGCGAGTCCAGGAGTTTGTGCTGAGGCCCGAGCATAAGGCCCTCTGGCACTACCCTCTTTGTGTTTGATTTGCAAACCAGAAAGCACACGCCTCCATATGCATAATTGGATCCTCACGGTCTCCGCCTCAATGTGGCCGGGCAGTAGAAGTTTATTTATCCAGTGCCCATTCAAAGAAAAGCTGACGGAACACGAAAACTCCCACTTTGCCGTAGGATTAGATACTATGAAGTATTCCTCCCCCGGACTCTTTCAAAGATTTTTTTTTTTCCTAAATCTGCTTGGGAAGAAAAAGTAAATTGCCAGAAGTGAGATTAGTGGGGTATATTGTTCTTAGAGACAATGGCGTCTTTATGGCTCGGCTGGTATGAGCTCCCTGCTTCAAAAAAAATACCAGGGCTGGAGGTGTGGGGGTTCTTAATTGCCTACATCTGATCAACTGTCGGCAAAAAAAAGAGAAGAAAGAAATCTCTCTCATTCAGCTCTGCGCTAGCCTGGACCGAGTCCACTTGCTAATCAGTGTTTAATGAGGATGCTACTGGCCCTGTTGTACTTGCCTGCTGCGGCCACTAAGGTCCCTGGCCTCCTGTTTGTGCGGGGAGCCCTTGAGTCCTGCCACCCCACGAAGCAGGATGCAGGCTGCGATGGAAAAGTCCCGGCTTGGAGAAGTTAATTAAATTTAGGCCCTGGGCATTCCAAGTCACCGGAACCAAGGGTGGGAAGCCTCACCCACTGGCACACGGAGCTCTGAATGGCCGCACTCGGTGGTGGTAGCTGGGCTTCTGTGTGTCCCATTGCCAGCTCTCAACCCTGGGAATTATGTCCCCCTTCCCTCCACTGCACAGAATGAAAAGGCCAGCAGGACCTGGAACTGGGCACAGGCTCGAGAAGTGGGTGGGGGGTAAGAAGTTTCTGGAAACCGGTGATTCGACATCAATGTATCAGTCTCCCGGAGGTCCAGATGGGGTGCCACACACTGGCAGGGAATAGGGAGGTGCTGTTGAAAGACCAATTTGCTCTTTGAGTTACATTCTCATTGGTTCAAAAAAGATATAGCTTAAGCAAACAGTGGCCCGTTAGCTGAGCTAGCTACTCTTTTAGAAAAAAATTTGCCCCATAATCTCTACGGAAGGGACTGACAATGGCCGTGGTCTTGATGAAGATGCTGTGGCTTGCTGGCATGCTCTGGGGTTCAGAGAGGCCAGGAATCAGTAGAACACCCCCTCTCAGCTGTTTATGTATTCATTCATGATCAGCAAAGGTGTGAGGTAGGAAGGCCATGAAGGCCATGAAGGCCATGAAGGCCAGCAAAACATGAGGGTTAGCATGCTAGGGGTTCTCTGAAACCACGTGCCTTCTGAGGGGGAGTGCAGAGCCACAAATGACCCGTTGCTATTGGATATACATGTATGTCGTTGCTAGTTGTATTTGCTAGTTGTATATACAACCCAGGTTTTATATACATTTTTAGAACCCAGAGTCCCTTCCTCCTCTCCTCTCCCTTTCTTTCTCTGAGTGCTGCTTGCCTCTCCAGTTCTGTGATGTGTCCAACGTATTCTAGGCGCTCAACAAATGTGTATATGTAATTTAAAATAAAGTTAAAAATTTGAACTGTGCCGTGAGACGCTTAGGGATTCCCTGCAGTTGTTCGAAACACCCGTGTGCTTGGCTCTTTCTCGCAGTGATCAAGTCTTACGAAACTTTGAAACAATGTTGCACCAAGGGTCCTGACACTGATAGATAGACTCAATGCATAGAATGCGTTCATCAGAGTTCTTTGCTTTGCTCTCTTAAGAGACACACCTGGGATCCCCCTGTTCTCCTTCTCCTCAATAATTTCCTGGAGCTCACTTATCTTGAAATAATGCTAAATAAGTGGCACCCTATGGGATGTAACCTATTTGGCTTAAGGAACCATGCCTGCTTGGAATCTTTGTACTTTCTGTATGCTAACCCTCGGCCAGATTTATTGTTTTGTAAATATATCCTCCACCTGGTAGCTTGTCTTTTCATGATGATATCAGGTTTTTCACACAACGAAAGTTTTACATTTTTCAATAAAGTTCAGTTACTAATTTTTCCTTTCATGCATCATTAGACTTCTGGTATTTGAGATTTCCCCCCAACCCTTTTAATGCTACAGTTTTATATTTGATTCCATTACAGACTTTGAAGCGAGCTTTATATTAGATCAGCACTTACACGGAGGTGAATTTTGTTGCTTCTGTGTACAGCAGGTTACACCAGCACTGTGAGTTAGTAAGACCCTCCTTCAGTCGAGTAGTTTTTGCAATGCTGTCTAAAGTCACATCAATTCGGTTCTGTTCCACTGATTTGTGTCTGTCTCTCCACCCAAACCTTAGAGTCTTGGGGAAGCTCTGGACTCTGCAGGCTGGTTCTTCTCACCTCATTGCTCATTTTAGCCATTCCAGTTCCCTTTGCATTTCCATGTGAATGCTAAAAACAATCTCACTGGGAGGAGAATTGGCACCTTAGCCGTGTGCTCCAGTCCATGGCCATACGAGGCATCTGCATCTCCGATTTCTTTATAAGTTTCATGTTTCTGCCATCAGTTCTACACATGGTTCATCTGATCTATTTTTATTTTGGTGTGTGTGTATTTGTGTGTGTGTGTGTGTATACAAACAAACCAAAGCTGTTTTACATTTTCTTGCCCTTCTAATTTCAACCACATGTATGTTATTAATATACACATAATTGATCTTGTATGTTCTGGCCTTGCTGATCCTGATTAGCTCTGATATACGTGTGTGTTTGAGTGTGTATGTGTATACATGTGTGAGCCCCTTGCTTTTGTGTGTGAGTGTTTGAGTCTATGCACACATTCATGGAAGCTAGAGCAGTATGTCAAGTGTCTTCCTGTATCACCATCTTATTCTCTGATACACAGTCTCTCACTGAATTGGCTGGCTCCTGGTTTCTGTTCTCCAATGCTAAGACTATAGGCATGCTTCAAATTCATGAGGGCTTAAGTCCAGATCTCCAGTACCCAGGCCCGGAAAGAAAATTATGTATTCAATAGATTTCCATTCTTATGTTATAGGGCTGGTGTGCTACCTAATCATGCATGACACTTGTTTAACCTTTCCTTTCCACATAGGCAAACTATCTGATCACTGAAAAAGAGTCAGGCCCACAGGCTTCACTGGCCCCTGCTGCCTAGTGCACCTTCTGCTGGAGTTTTCAGGATCCCAGCTCCCTGCAGGCAGTTGTTTTGATGCTACTATAGTCTAGTCTATAACCCAGCTAATTCTGCAAGGAGCCTGAGGTCCCCCCAAGAGCAATGAACTCCAAGGATATAAGATCAATGGTGGTGAAGGGATCTTAGCCTGAACACCAGGCTTGGCGGGCCTCTGGATCTGGCTTCTTCTGGTTTGGCCCTCTTCAGGATAAGTCAGTTACAGTAGACAGGTGAATTATCTGCTTGCTTTGATAGAAATCTGAGGGTCCTCCACCTCCCTGTCCTGTTCATCAGCAAATCCTCCTAACTATATAGCTCATTGCATTTTGTCTTACATATCTCACTTTTCTCTTGCCCTCACAGCCACTGCCTCACATCAGGTTCCCACCAGGACCCGTCAGGACCCTGTCAGGACCTCGAAAGCTCCTCTCAAGGACCTCGGAAGCATCACATGCATTTGCCTGCATCCAACCTTGACCTCAAAGACAACAAAGACACACTTTTACAGTGATTTCTCCCAACCACTTTCTCAAGTGCCTTAGACGTGTGGATTCATTGAACTCATACAATCTTGGTGATAAAATCCTCCGCATCAAACTAATCCTCGTTTTCATGCTGCTTTAAAACCGAAACTTTAGTTCTCTTTATCACTTATCAAGATTCAGAAGCAGCCGGCTTTCCCTTCCTGTCTCCTCACACGGACTTTCTCATCATTCCGTGGGGGGAGGCCGCTACCCTTTCTTCCCTTCTGCCTTCTCGTGTATTCACAAGTCTGTGAAGTTCCTCTTCTGTTTGTTTCCCTCCAAACCCCTTGCTTGGCTCAGGATTCCCACGCTGGGAGTCTGAGAGCACCCAGTAGCTTTGGTCTTCTTGTCCCAGAGGTCAGAGCCCTCCGTCTCAGCATCCATATTGATAAGTGAGAAATGCACCTTCCTGTTTCTACTGGAGTGTCCTGCTTGCTTTACAAGAGCAAAGGCCACGTCTGTGTTCATCCTTATTTTTCCCAGTGGGTGCAGCTTTTAGTCCAGGCATCACACGGATGAGGGACCCCTTGCAAAGCTCCCGGAGTCTGCTTTGCCTGGGTGAACAGGCTGCGGACCCTCTACTTTGTCACCTTTCTTCCTACTGTGGAGGTAGACCCACCCACAGAGCCTGCACACTAGGATACTAATGATCATGGTGAAATGGCTGTCTCTCTGGCCATGTGTCCCGGATAGTTCTTTCTTTGGTGGATGTCTAAACATAGGCATCCAAATGATTTATTCAAAGGATACCTTTGGGCGCAGACACAGTTGTATCATCAGGTTTGAGATAATTGCATCCATAAACTGGGAGTGGCCAGACACCAAGTGTGTGGTGTCTGGGATATGTCCACATGACCCAAGTTTCATTTCCCTGTCCTGGCTCTGCTCTGATTCCCAGCTGCTGCTCAGATCTGTGTGAGAACCAGAACCCTGCCACCGATTGATGGGAAAAACCAAAGCTGGGCTAATGCTCTAAGAAAGAAACCCGGGGACAGTCCTCTCTATCGGCCTTTAAAAGCATTTTAGCCCCTCTCTGGACTTTGAAGACTCACTGGAGTGGTCTCCAGGGCTTCTGAGGAGTACTTGTCCCTCCCCAGGCACAGGGAAGGTTGGACTTATGGCCGAGGCTTGGTGGAGCCTTAGGCCTAGCTCTGGCTGTGACTTGTGATTGTGATGTGAGTTCTGGAAGCAGCCCCGAGGGAGGGGCTCTTGTGAGGAGGCTAGAAGAAGGGTTCCACGCCTTTGTTTGTAGCTGCACCTATTTTGGTGGCCTCCTATGGCATAACATACTGTTGTAATTAATTCAGCTCTTTCAGTCCAGGCAGAAGTGCAGTTCAGCCCAGTGGGAAATAGATACCATATGTATCGCAATCAACGGAAGTAATAAGTTGCAAGCATTAATAAGCTGGGGCTTATTAAAGCTGCTCGCTGCGGTTCTTACAAGTAGACCCTTAGGAGCTAGACCTCTTCTCAGGTAGAGTCTGGCACTGTGGGGAGCTCCAGCCAGGAGTTCATGCTGCAGAACATGACAGAAACTGCCCTGGTGCTAAGCTCTGCACAGTGTCTTCTGAGAAAGTGTTATGTCTACATAGCTTCAGTGTTGTGGCAATTTAACCACTCTGTCCCCTACGCTAGACTGCAAATCTGTGGCGTCAACTTATCTTCACACATTTTGGTAACTAGAGGTTGTACATCTCTAACTCAAGGATACCAAAATGTTTTGGAGCATTCTTACAGTATTACAAGTGGAAGATACTGTACCTGACGTCATGCCACAGTCAACATGTAGATACGCTAGCAACGTCATAGTAAATCATATGCAAGCTGTGTGTGTAAGCTGGGTCCAAGCTTAGACTTGGACCACATCCCTAACATACATACACATAAACACAGATAAACATGTATACACACACACACACACACACACACATCCCTCATTGTGTTGTATATATGTCAATGTTCTTAAGTCTGAAAAAGCTGTAAATCTGAAACACTCCATTTCAAACAAGGGCTACTGAACCATCTCAAAAAAAGCCTGCATGCACACAGGTGGGTATTGGCGAGCACCCCTTGAATGTTTCAGTGGGTACAGAGTGACTTTGTCAGAAGGCACAGAGGGGTGTCTAGAAGAGGAGGGAGGATTGCCAGTGTGGTACACAAGCCAAGACCAGCAGGTTTCTTGACTGAAAGCTAAGAAGAGAGAGAGATGATTGATTGTGATCTATGATCAGAAGACAGCTTTGCAGGAACACTGCTGTAGCACATTTCAGCGATATAAAAAGTGGTGGTGTGTATGTGTGTTGGCCTCAGGTCTGGGCCAGATGCCAGGTTAAAACAGCGTAGCTGGGTGTCTTGCACGGGCCACGTCTATACAACACACCTGTGCATTTATCTTCATTCTCTAAGATGCTACTGTAGCCAGTCACCCACTGCACAGCAACAGAGCTTATTATCTGAGAAACATTTCTAAAGGCTTATAAAGTGAGTATTTTTTTCATAATTCTATTTGGGGCTTCCCTGGATGCACTATATAGGTAAAGCTGGCCTCAAGCTCATAGCAATCCTCCTGTTTCACCCTCTCCAGTTACAGGAGCAAGTCACCACACACAGCTTAAAGCAAGTATGGTTAGTAATTTATCAGGCATTTTTATATTCAGATGAAAAGAACTGCCTTTAAGACCTAACCGTGTAGTTGGCTTCTATTCACTTTGAGTCTACATCAACTGTCTTTTGAGTGACAGTTTGGGGCTGACTCTTTAATATCACTAGGACCCCCCCCCCCATGTAATTGAGAGGCAAGTAATTAAGAAATATGATGGTACTATAAAGATATCAGAGTAACATATTTGCATATTTCCTTAATCTGTAAAAAAGGAAAAGAGTCTCAAAAAACTGGTCTTTGCTGTCACACAACATAGGAGGCTGGAGAAACAGAGGAGGAAGGTCTGTGATTACTGGGTATTATTCAGTATTACACATGCATGATAAAATTATCAATGCTATAGGAGTGTGTAGAAATGGGAGATGAGCTCCATGTGTACCTGCCAGCTTGGGTAGTATGGTGCCCCAAAGACAAAGCGGACCATCAATACCCATCAAATCCATTAAGATTTGCAAGGGTGTTGGCGAGTTGTGGACTATGGTAGGGTGGGCATGATGGGGTAGAATTACAGAGACTCTAGGGAATTACTCTTCTATGCTTAGAAATGACTTGCACGAGTGACAATGGCTGTGAGGAGAACTTGGGTAGAACTCTCTATCTCAGCTTATAGGACTCCTTATATAAATTACTGACCTATGGAAAATTTTGATTTCTTTGGAGACTTGGTTGTGTCATGTGATGCTTTTCTGCAAACGGTCTTATGAGAGGATGTTTTTGCTGAAGCAGACGTTTGGGAGACGTGATGTTTTTTTTTTGATAGCTGTCTAAAAACACACGTGATGTTTTGCTAGAGCTTTGGTTGAGAAAACGCATGATGTTTGAAAAGGTTATAAACATAAACCAACAGACAGTAGTCGGCGCTGTGTGGCGCTGGTCATCGTTTGTCATGACTTCATAGAGAGAAACACACTAAAGAACTCCTGGTGGTGTCTGGTGGCTTCTGAGGACTTGGGCTGATTGGCAGAGCCTGGAGGTTTCTTCTGGATCAAACTTCCGTTGCTGAGTCGGGAATGGCATTTAAAAGTGGATTGAGCTACCGCTGCTGATTCCTGTGAACTGGACTGCTGATATTCTGACAACACAGATTAGATTTGCCCCCCAAACTATTTCTAAACAGATCTGAATCTTCCTTTGCCCTATGAACCTTTCCTTTCCACTGCTTCTCGTGGGTGGTGTGCTAGAAGAAAGGTTAACATGTTTAAGTACCCTTATCAAGCCAGGTTTTTAAAAAATGTATTAAGTTTGATTATTAAAATATTAAATTATTGATATAAATATTAATTATAATTATTAAAAATATATTAATGAGTTTCATTTAGCCTAATGGCCTTCAGTTGAAAGACTGATCTGGAGACAATACATAAATTTGAGTCCAGTAGGTTTGGATGTGATTTCTGGGTTAGTGTAGCCACCTTGTAACCACAAGTCCCAGCATAACAAGTGTGAAGAGATTGAAAGAAAATCTAACGTAGGTTCTATGTTCAGAGTTCCACGTGGAAGTCAGGATATATCTCCTCCCTTCATTAAAACTACGTAATTCAACCTTTCTTTTACTTCCAGCAAGAAATTATACTTTTTTCTGATGTGTCTAGATGAACCAACACTCAACAACTATGGAACAGTCTAAGATTATTACAGTTTAAGCCCAGTTATGACTTGTTCATCACTGTCCCTTCCCCACCCTGCCAAGCATCTAGCAGTTCCCTATTTGCTTTCAGCCCCTGTGGGTTCACCTGGAAGTGAACCACAGACACACAGTCCAGGAAACACGGACTACATGTGTCCCTAGCTTGATGTTACCTTGTGAGTGGAATCCTTTTCCCCACTGCCATTTGACCCTGGGCAGCACGGGGAAGGAAATGGTGAAAAAGTCAGTCAGAACCAACAGTGGTTAAGGGCTCACATGAGTACGCTGTCTGGAGGGACCTGGGAGAGCTGTTCTTGCATGTCAGCACCAGGACCAGTGAGAGGCCAGGGGCATGCTATCAGCAGCTTCACCTTGAATCCATCTCTTACTCATAGGTAGGTAACCACCACAGGCTGCTATGGCCACACAGAGAAAGTTAGGAATTTTCTATTTTAGGAAAGATTTTTTTTTTTGAGAATTTTGTATGAGATGTGTTTATATTCTTCCCACTTCCTTTCCTCCCCTCCTCTTCCTCACAAATTCATGGCCCCATTTTTCTTCAATTACTATTGTTGCATGCGTACACATAAATATATAAATACAACCTTTTGAGTCCATGTAGTGTTGCATGTATGTATATGTGTTGATGGCTAGGCACTTACTGTTGGATATCCACTTAGGACTTTCATGTTTGGGAGACTCAGTCTCCTTTTCTCAGCAGCCATTAACTGCCTGTAGCTCTTTATCTGGGGGCAGGGCCTTGGGAGGGTTCTCTATCCACATCAACATAAGAACTGGTATTGCCATTGTTCGGGTCTTGTTCAGGAAGCCATACTGTTGAGAGTTCACGGGTGCAACTTCCCTGTCTCATATACAGAAGACACAATCTTGTAGCAGACATTCTAACCCCCTGAAACTTACAAGAGAAGAGAGGCAGAACTTTTTAGGAAGGTGAGGTGGGGAGAAGCTAGAGTCAGCGATGACAGGGACTGATTTAAATCAGGTTCAGATGGTCCTGAACTTGGTGGAGTCTGTAGGCTTAGAGTGGAGTTGGGAGGCAGGAGGGGTAACACCGAAAGCTGGGGTGATATGTAGATGGAGCAGGTAAGAAATGGCCTCTAATGACAGGTCTCTTGTTATAAAGCTGATCCAACAGGAAGATGGAATGTTATGGACAGAGATGAGAGGTTGGAAGACTAGGGTTGTCACATCCAATAATTAATTAAATTAATTATTAATGGATTAATTAAATTCATCAGGGCAGTTCAGAGCTGAATCTGGCTGTGCCCTAAGCAGATGTGGAGGGCGGCTTGGCACCTTACTCAAGGCTGTTCATCAGAGCTTGGCATATCTGAAGGGAAACTCAGGTTTTCTGACTCTGTTTTCTTTCACTTCCCCTCCTTGGTTGCCTCCCCAGTCTACCTTTACCTCACGCAAACATTTCTAACTAGAAGAGGACACTCCCTTTTGCCTCAGGAGGTTTCCTGGGAGGTGTCTCAGGGAGTCTCAGTGGGTGGCTTCTGTTATTGATCTTTATCAGTTGAGGGAATCTGCAGAGCTCAGAACATCTATAATGGGGAGGTAGGGAGACCCACAGTAAGAAGTCATCTTTCTTATTCCAGCTCTCTCCTTCATCTGCCTCCCACAGACAACTCATGTCTGATGCTCACATCTGTACCTTTGTGCCTTCAAGCACTAGTCACTCTGCCAGCAAGAATCTCAACTCCCATTTCCTTATTCTTCTTCAAAAACCTCTTTATCAAATTTTCACTACACACAAGTCAATGCCCTTCATCCCTGAAGCAGTTCAGGGCTTCTGCAATTTGGGCAACTGCTGCTTGGGGGCTGGTGGGCATTCATTTCTTCACAGTGCTTACTGGGTGTCACAGTGTGGCAGGCTGGACATTAGAGGCACAGCAGGCAGCAAAGTGGTTACCTCAGGTAAGTCACAAGCAGATGTAAAATTGCACTCGTAGCCTACAGAGGCAGTTTCACTCAGCTGATTCAGCCCCAAAGCACATGTTTGTTGTGTTGGGATATATACCTCCACACAATATCCAGTTGTGGTAGATAGTATTATCAGTGGCCACTCTCCTTCCCTTTTCTCCACGTAGGTAATTTTCTGGTTCACACCTTCGATCTGGTTCTGAGAGTTGCTTGAAGCAATAGATTTCATCGAAAGACCTCCATAGGACTACAAACCCAAGGTCTTCAGAGGGCTTCTGGCTTCTCTCCCACATGTTCAAAGTTGAGCTACACAGAGACCTCATGCTACAAAGAAAACCCATTTGGACAGAGTGAGGCTAATCCAGGTCCCAGCTGTTACCATCCCAGTTGGCACAAGGCATTCAATTGGAGAAGCCAACCTCCCCCAGTAGACATTGTTGGTGACAAGATATCACTTCGCTGAAATGAACTCAGGTTATAAACCTGTGAAAATGGACGAACTATTGTTTTAAGTTATTCAAGTCTGAAAAGGGCATTAAATAACACACAACATTTTTCCTAGTGCTCGGGGTATCCCTTGCCCTGTGTTCTGGGCCCTTAAAGCCTTGGGGACAATGCTCTCAGGACTCTCCACCCCACCTCCACGGGAGCATTTTTAACTCCCAGCTCTCTGGAAATCTCCAGATTATGGACATAGTATCTATTCTGATCATCCTATATTCTGGTTGATTGGTGTGTGCATAGTACCAGAAAGGTTTTGAGTAAGGTTGGTACAGGGTCTTTGATCTCTTCAAAGAGACTAGAAAAGGAGTCTTAAGGAAATGGCACTCTGACTGAGATCAGAGGCATGTGAAGGTGTTAATTTGGTGACAGGTGAGAAGGCATGAGCTGTAGATGCAGCAGATGAGAGAAGGAGGTCTGAGCTCAGGGGACGGTAGCAGGAGAACCCGAAGCAGCATGGCTGACATCCACACAGAGGGCTGTGGGGGTCTGGGCCTAGTAATGCTCCTGCTGTGTACAGAGAATTGTAGGAGCATCCTTCAAGAGACGGACGGATGACACAGAGTCTGCCCAACAGGAACACAGTAGCTAGCCCAACCAGACCCTGTCTTTCAGAGTTCTTCTCAAGACATACAAAGGGTCAAGTGCAGGTTGGCAGCTAAGCCACTGAAATGGCACATGTGGGTACATGTGGGTGCCCATGGTCTTCATGTGTGCTGGTTAGTTAGTATGTATGGCATACCGCAAGTACCAGGTTGAGGAGGGGCCTGAATGCCAGGACCAAGATGGCAGGAGAGAGTTTCAAGAAAATGCTATTGTGAGAAACCAGAAGATGGCTTCCTGTGGGTGAGTGATACCCAGCACTCATCACCATGCAGATGATGAGGTGACAAAGGATTCCCCTGGGACATGAAAGCTCAGGTGGAGAGGAGGTGACCAGGGCTAAATCTCAAAGGAAGAAACAAGGGGTTTTGGTGACAGCTTAGATGGCAGGGGAAGTAGTACATGAGCTAAAAACACTTCTGGGTCCCAGGTTTTATTTCCAAGGAAGTTGGGAGAGGAGACCCATTCATCATTGAGTCTGAGGTACATGCAAAAAGTTCAGGGACTGGCTGAAAATTCCATTAAATTCTCTGTGCAGCTAGTGTGTTCCTGCATTTGCTGTAATTATAGAGATTCTAAAAGGCTCACACATTTTATTTTCATTTTATAGACTGGGAAATGGTCTCAGAGAAGTTTGGTAACTAGAGGAAAGTTGCACAGCTAGGAGCATGCCAGACCAGCTAATCCTTAAGGAGTCTTAAATGTGAAACCAGGGTTTGCTCTGCAATCTGCTCCTTTTTCAGTGGGATCTATCTAGACGGTTGGGAGACTTTGTATTGCTAAGTTTTCCAACAGGGAATGGACAACTTAGACCTGAGCCCCCAGATTAAATTAGAAATCTATCTATCTGTCTATCTAATCTATCTATCTATCTATCTATCTATCTATCTATCTATCTATCTATCTATCTATCTATCTATCTATCTAAATGGGTATGTATCTGTGTGGCCTATGGGTTACACTTGGGATCCTAGGGCTATATAGATGGCTCACTGGGTATGAATGCTTTCTGGGCAAGTTTGAGAGCATGAGTTCAAATCTCCAACATCCACATAGAAAGTCCCATTGGGCAGAGTACCCTGAACTCCCAGAATGTGTGTGTGTGTGTGTGTGTGTGTGTGTGTGTGTGTGTGTGAACAGGAGCATCCGTGGGGCTTGCTGGCTGCCTGCCTAGCTCCAGGCTTACTGAGAGAGCCTATCTCAGAATAAGATGAAGATTCATATACGAGGGTACAGAACATCCACGCCATACGTGTACATGCACATCCAGGCATGTACCACACACATACATATGCACACGTGCGCATAATTTAAAAAATATTTTATTATGTGTGTGCCTGTGATTATGTAAGTGTACTTCATGCATGTCAAGTACTGGTGGAGGGCAGAAGGGCTGTCGTATCCCCTAGAACTGGCAGAGAGTTGTTAGCAGCCATGTGGGTGCTGGGAACTGAACCTGGGTTCTCTACAAGAGTACACGGTGCTCTTAACTGCTAAGCTATCTCTCCAGCCCCACAAATTTTTAATAAAAGAAATAATTAGCACACTTAAATGTTACCATTTCCATCTCAGTGGGTGTTATTTAGTACATCGTGCCTGCCTTTGAAGAGCCTTTTAAACATCATTAAAAGGATTAAAGGCAACATTTAACACCAGCCTTTAATTTAATATTACAGGAATTTAATTGTAATTATATATTAATTGTATGTTAATTGCAAAGTGTGAGTGGATGACAGCTTCCTCACACACGTGGTTAACAATGAGCTATTTCCAGCTAAAGAGGCTTGTCTTTAAGTAATAATATTTACTTTCCCTTGGATAGTGCTCACACATTCCCACCGGTTCTTGCAGGGCAGGGAAGGGTTTTGTCTTTGTGGGGAGAAGGGTTGCGTCTGTGTTCTGACTTGAATAGCTGGTATTGCTTTCTTGTTTTTGAATCCGTGTTCCAGATATCAGAGCATGACTCCTCATCCAGAGTTTGAGCTTGCACTCAGGGAATAAGGGGAAAAGTGACAAGAGACATTTGAATGACAGGAGCTGGTCCTTGGCCTCACCAGTGCCACCTTGAGTGTGGGAGACTTAGGGTACAGGTGTACAGGGGGTGCTGCTTTCCTGCTGAGCCCTCAGCAGACTTCACAAACAGAAGAGGAACTTCTTGGAGGGAAACGTAGCAGACCTTAGTGCTCATGCTTGTCAGACAGTTAGAGCTCAACTGGGACATGTGAGGAGAACCCAGTGTGTGTGCAGCCTGGCTTCTTGTGACTTTGTTCAGGTAAGGGAGCCACAAGAAAATGGAAGTGTGAATCAGATGTATCATGGAGCAAAGGGCATCCCAGACCCTCAACAATCAATGCCCGCAGTGCTGGTCTGACCTAGGGGACAGATGTGTTTATACGAGGTAAGTTTCAGGTCTGCAGATCAGGAAAACAGGGTTGAAGAAGGTAAAATTAGATAAATTCATTTAACTAGACCCACCCTGAGCTGGGGCAATGAGTGTGCCATGGGGAAATTTTAGGACAGGTTTTCCAAGCAGAGGTGCATATGTGTGTGTGTGTGTGTGTGTGTGTGTGTGTGTGTGTGTGTGTGTGTATGAGTGATTTTTAAATTACTAATGGATGTAACAGGACTGAGATCATTGTAGGCAATGCTATCTCTGGGCCGGTGGGACAGGTAATTAAACATGAGCCACAAAGCAAACCATTCCTGCAGTGTCTCAGCTTCAGGTTCTGCTGTTAAGTTCCTACCCTGACCTCCCTTGATGATAGACTGTGACCTGGAATAAAATAAACCCTTCACTCCCAGAGTTGCTTCTGGGTCATGGTATTTATCATGGCAACAGAAAACAACAGGACTGTTTTTAACTTCTTCTTCTTCTTCTCCTCCTCCTCCTCCTCCTCCTCTTCTCCACCTCTTCCTTCTCCTCCTCTTTCTCCTCTTCCTCCTCCTCCTCTTCTTTCTTCTCCTCCTCCTCTTCCTTCTCCTCTTCCTCCTTTTCCTCCTCTTCCTCCTCCTCCTCCTCTTCTTTCTCCTCCTCCTTCTCCTCCTCTTCCTCCTGCTCCTCCTCCTCTTCTTTCTTCTTCTTCCTCCTCTTCCTCCATTCTTAGTTCTAAGAGTTGTACACTAACTTAACGTGTGTGTATGTGTCTATATGTTCAGACACATGTGCTAAAGTGCATGTGAAATCAGAGGATGACTCTTAGGAATCTCCTTTCCTCTCTTGCCATGTTGGGATCTGGAGCTCAAACTCAGGTCACCCGGGGTGTGAACACACACCTTTACCCTCTGAGCCATATTGTAAGCCTGAGCCATGTTTGTTTGTTTTTAGTCTAGGAAAAATGGGGGGGGGGGGAGGAACTCCTTGAAGATTTGATTAGATTATTGATTCAAATAAACCTCACAACTAAAAAGATTTGTAGCTCACATGTTTGAAAAGGTAGAAAACTGGTTCATTTGACGTAAATTCTTCTTCAGGGCAATTGGAGTCCAGTTCAAGTGCCTATTTGGTATCTCACCTAAGTGTAGTCTTTCCTGTAAATGGCTGAAGCTGGGCATGGTGGCTCACACCTTTAATCCCAGCCCTCGGAAGGCAGAGGCAGGCAGATTTCTGAGTTCGAGGCTAGCCTGATCTACAAAGTGAGTTCCAGGACAGCCAGAGCTACACAGAGAAACCCTGTCTTGAAAAACAAACAAACAAACAAAAAACAAAACAAAACAAAACAAAAAAAGGCTGATGTTTCCTGATTTCTTTCGCATCACTCTTTGATTTTGCCCATCTGAAGGCCAGGCACAAAATATGTATGCATGTGTGTCTCTCTGTGTGTGAGAGAGTGTGGATGTATGGACATGAGTGTGAATGTGTATGAATAGGTGTGTGAATAGGTGTGTATATATGAGTGTGAATGTGTGAGTATTATGTATGAGTATGTGAGAAGTATGTTCCTGTGTGTATGAATGTGTATATGTGTGAGTGTATGTGAATGTGTGTGTGTGTGTGTGTGTGTGTGTATGTGTGAGAGTGTCTATGTTTGTCGTTATAGAAATGGCTCTCTTCTCAATGACAAACACAGGAGCAGCTCCTGTGCCTCCTCCATGGGTATGAAGTCCTAAACACACAATGAACAGCCCAGTGCTCTGATAATTTGATAAACTGTCTGCAAACTTGGTTTGTTGACTAACATTCAATGTTTCACATCCAAAGGTCTCTGACTATACTATATACTCTTAGCAGCTGTGAATGAACAAACATCAGGATTATATTTAAACCAAAAGTTATTTGCTTTTCTTTTTTTATATGGTGCCAAAGCTTCCTTGGGAGGCAGAATAATTCATTTTCAGGGTCTTCTGATCAACATCATTAGGCAGATCTGATCTATTCAGAGGCTAGATTAGTATTGTTTTAAAATTTTATTTAATGTATGAGTGCTCTGCTTCATATACATCTGAAGTCCTGAAGAGGGCATCAGATTGCCTTATCGATGGTTGTGAGCCACCATGTGGTTGCTGAGAATTGAACTCAGGACCTTTGGAAGAGCAGTCAGTGTTCTTAACCACTGAGCCATCTCACCAGCACCTCAGATTAGTATGTTTTAAATCTAGGCCATTTATATTTATTGTGTTTAGGTGTCACCTAAGAAAATAATGTGAATAAATAGTTCACATATTCTTTTCTATTAGTTTAACTTAAAAATGTAATACACACACACATAAATTCATGTGAGGGAACAAAATTAAAAAGTGCTTCTGAAGATAATGAAAAAAATCCCATTTCCTCTTAGTGAAGTATTAAACTAGCATTGTAAGGATACACTGTAGCAAGTTTGGTAGCACACATGACTGTGCATTGTAGCAGGATGAACCTGATGGATTACATTCCTGCACAGTGTTTTTCATAGCCCTTCCTGGTAAGTGCAGCCTGGTTGGATAAACAGTCATTTCAAGAATCTGTTTCAGAGTTAGAGATGCCTTACAGTCTCTCAGTTTTTGAGTGCATTAGGAGCAGTGATTATTTTCATCCCGTATTTTATACAAAGGCAGGGGAGGAGAGCTGCTGGGGATGATAGTGAACTTACCCTGAACTTATGGACCCTGTAAGGGCTACACCGGATTCTTGACAAACTATGATCACTCCCGTTAGGAATAACCCTGAGTTGGCACCAGTGGCTGGAGACTGTGTCTTATGCCTCAAGTGTTTAAGGAGAGAAGGAGAAGTTTAAGAGCATGATTCCCATTTTTGAGAGGATTTTTATTTCAACAACCGGCTGCATTCTCTTAGCAATCAGTCTGGCAGCCCAGCAAGGTAATGCTTTGTATCTGCGACTTCTTGGATGTTAAGTTCTCCCAAGGCTTGCTCCCGAGCTGGAGAAGCTTCTGGGAGCTGATAGAACTTCTAAAGTTCGGTCATGGGGTGTGCCCTCACAGGGGATATTGGGACTCTAGTCTCTCTGGTGTGTTTCTTGGCTGCCATGAGGTAAGCAACTTACTCCTACCACATGCTTCACAGACATACCCCTCTGTATTCTTCTTCAACAGACCCAAGAGGAACAAATCCAGAACATTGGCTAACTCTTCTGAAACCGTGAGCCGAAACATAAAGTTCTTTTAAGTCAGTTATTGCAAATGCTCTGTCAAAGCAATGGGAAGCAGATGAACAACAGTAAGCCAGGACTTCCTACTGACTTCTGTTTTAACACTCAACACTGAGGTTTCTGTAGAACCTGCTTAAGGGATAGATGACTTTGCTTAATTTACCAAGAGAATTTGTTGAGTCGGAGAACCTTCAAAGTTCCACCCCTGAACAGCAGTGGCAGGGAGAGAATGTAACTTTTTCAACCCAAGGAAAGATTCAGTCACAGTTTAGTATCATCAAAGGGTGTTTTGGTGGTGGAGTCAAGCTACACTGACCGTCAGATAGCTTGACTCCACCACCACCGTTCCTTCCAAGTGGAAGATCTGAAATGCTATTACCAGCCGACATGGTCCAGACTCACAGGCGTGAATGATAGGTTTATCAGCTTTGGAGATGTGGAGACTGGATATCTAAGATTACAGACAGCTGTGGGCAGAGAGAACTGACACCCACCCTTCTTCCTTCCAGCATTCCCATGGAAGGGAATGAACTTGGAGCTGAGCTGGCTCAGACACAGAGGAGTCAAGGCTGGAGGGTTTATTGGAAAAGAAAACCCCAGAAAAATCCTGACACATCTTGCAAAAGCCTTTAAAACTCTAAGCATGACTACAGCCCAAGCCTCTGAAGCCTGGTGGGGAGGCGATGGTCCTGATCCAGAGACCTGCATCCCACATGTGGTGTTAGCTGAACTTGGCTCAGGTTTCCTGGCATCTGGGTTCCACGGAGGAGACCATGTCCATTCTGGGACACAGAGGGCAGAACCTATTATTCGGTGGTGTGGTGGTGGTGGTAATTCTTGGATGGAATTTAGCACCACTTGAGCACACAGGAAGGACTTCAAATGCTTTCCTTGGGACTCTCACGTCTTAATTAGTGCCCGTTGATAAAGCCTTTTAAAGATGGACAAATTATGTCATGGGCAAAAGCTGTAATGGCCCTTGGCATTTCTCCTACCCAATGGGAATTAAAGTGCGGGGAAAGTTGTGAAGACTCGTGTGTGCTGGGGAAAAGCTCTCCTCTCTGTAACTGAAGCAGGGTCAGGGGAGCTCAGGAGACCACACTTTAACTTCACAACCATCACAGCACTAGAGGGCTTTTGCAGAACAGGATGCTTGGCTATTTAGAAAGCTTGTGGCTCACTGCATTGCTGCACTGAGGTCCGGCATATACAGACAATGCCTCTTGTTTTGACTTCCGACCTGTAGTCAGGGAGAGACTTTCAACTGTGAAGTTACCATCCTGGTGTCAACTTCTGGTTCTCCTACTGACTGTCTGAATGGGGGCATCACTCAGTGAGCCTCAGCTGCTCTTGGGGCTGTCGACAGAGAGGGGTGGCTTTGAGAACAGTGGCAGCCACCGAATAATAGGATGTTAGTGGCTGTGCTCATAGCTGCAAAGGGGGATGTGAGCTTCTCTGCCTATCCGGAGAAACAGCAGTCCAATAAATACTCAGAGGTGATTGATGGGTATTTAGTGGCCAGTGAGGTCCCAATAGAGATGGACAGAGACCAGAGGTGATGGGTGTTCAGTGGCCAGTGGAATCCCAATAGAGATGGACAGAGAGTAGAAATGGTGATTAATTTCATTTTCAAAATACGATTGCATTTGCTTTATACAAAATACTTAAATCCAAAAAACTTTTCTGAATATAGATTTAAAAAAAATTTTTTTTGAACCAACAAAACATCTATCTTAGAAAAGAAAGCCATGTCTGCACATCCACTTGCCACACACAGCCTAGAGTAAGCTCATTCAATGGCGTTAATAATCTTGTTCATATTCTGTTATGACATTATGTCAGTGCATTTCAATCTCACATCTTGAGATTAGGACTCTCAACCTATAGCTTTGAAAGTAGATTCTGCAAAACTCTGCCTTGCCTAAAAACACAGCATATTATGGAACTGGTCCAGGGACTCCAGAACTGGACGCAGTGTCCCTGCAACCAGTAGGTGATTGTCAGCAAGCTGTGCGTCCAGCTAGCAGTCCTTAAGGGCTTTCTTAAACCTAAATGGACAGATGTGGAAAGCCAAATGCCTCTTGCACTGCAGCAGAGGATGCATTCGGGGAAACACATTGTTCTGCCAACATCTAAGAGTGTCCTGCTGCAAAACTAGGTGGTGTAAGTCACTTTTATTCACGAGACCCCAGTACTCAGCTCTCTCTGCGGCAGCCACTGGCATAACACACCACACAGTTGGACAGTAAAGGTATTTGTTATATAAGTAGGAAGACCATCCTTTAAAGTAATGATGAGAGATATCTCAGGAATTAAGGGCACTTGATGCTCTTAGAGAAGACCTGGGTTTAGTTCTCAGCACCATGTCTCACCATTGCTGAGACCTTGTATTTCCAAGGTTTCCTGTAGACTTGCTTCAAAGTGCACAATTTCTGAAGTGTAGGGGCCTGAATTAGCATATCAATAAAAGACCCATTGTGCAGGCACTTTGCATACGTTACTGTACTCGTCCCTCTTGGCAATTGGGGCACACACATATTATTACCATCTTACAGATGAGAGAACACCAAGGCCCAGAAAGGCTAAGTCACTGTGCAAGCTGACTCAGCTGGTGAGGGGTGGACCCAGGTGTCATCGACTGTGGAATCACCTTGCTCTAAAACCCTACAGCTTCTTGCATGATGCCTCTTTGCGTGTCTCTCTGTTGATTCTTCACGAACTCTGGACAGATAGGTAAGATAGCACGTGGGGGCAGAGGGAGGACCAGATGTGCAGGTAGCATGCCAGAAAGACTTCTTGTCCACCTTCTGCCACTGACAGAAGTCACAACAAGGAATTTGTCTCCAGAGATCAAACTGGTGATGCATTAAGCTTCCTTTCCTGCCTCTGCTCAAGACTGAGTCATGACACTTGAGCAGGAGGTTCTGCGGCCCCCGGGCAAGCAAACGCGGCTGCATATTGAAGGGGGATGAAAACATGCCAGCTGACCCCAGACCCACATGTGCCCCAGAGCAGCAGAGTTAATGAGGCAAATGGCCAGGTGAGGTCACAGACCAAATTCCAGACATGTTTTGCCCACACCAGCTTAAAGGTCTCCTTGTCAGATTTATAGACACATCTGAATCTCATTTTTAAGATTCCAGTCTCTAAGCCTTGATCTACTCCTTTCTAATGCTTTTCTGCTGTGGCCCGAGGAGCAAGTTAGGGTAGGGGTGGGTGGGGTTAGGGGCTTAGGGGGAGGTGTAAGAGGGGGTAGGGGCGAAGGGCTAGGGGGGAGGGGTGGGTGTCAGCAGCCCATCTGCCTTGCAGTGAACATAAACACACGGAAGAAAATCTGCACAATCTCTAAAATTAGCTTAGAAACACCAGGGATGTTGGTGTCTTGGGGACAGGGAAAGGGATGGTAATTTCTTTGAAAATGTTTCTTGCATTTGAAGCTATGCATTTTATGTGGTGTCTAGATGGTCCCCTCAAAACATCATCTTGCCAGCTGTTGCTAAAGGAACGTGAGGTCTTATGCTCTCAAAGGCTAATGGTTCAGCAATGAAACAGGTCAAGGGGACCAAAGTAGTGGTTACAGTTCTGGGTCAGATAGAGCAGGGACAGGAATTCTGAGGCTCTAAACCTCCCACTCAGTGCCCATCTGGTGATGGAACAGGAGGATGACAAACTGAGTCAGAGGTAGGGCTAAAAAGGGTAGCAATCAAAACTACAACCAAGGGGGTAGACCCCAAGTACATGCATTGAAGGAAGATCTACACTGCTGTCCCTGAGACCAAGCCAGGGCTGGCCCCGTGCTTCTGCAGGAGCTCCTCAGTGAGGGACACAGGGACAGCTTGGGACAGGCTAGTATCTCCTGCAGGATGTGTACCTGTGTTGGAGCCAGAAAGATGGATGTTACAACATGGATGTACCATGGATGGTACAACTGTAGGATCTTGTCTTTTGTAAAAAGAAAAGATAGAAACAATAAAATTTCCTCTGTGGTTTTAGATTCCAGTTTCCCCATTTATTTATTATTATACATAAGTACACTGTAGCTGACTTCAGACGTACTAGATGAGGGCGTCAGATCTCATTACCGGTGGTTGTGAGCCACCATGTGGTTGCTAGGATTTGAACTCAGGACTTTCTGAAGAGCAGACAGTGCTCTTACCCACTGATAGCCATCTCGCCAGCCCCCACCCCCCCTTTTTTTAATGTAAGGCTAAGCCTGGCCCAAAGTAATTGTACAGACAGCCTCCTCTCTCTGTCTGTCTCTCTGTCTATCCTTTTCTCTCTCCCTCCCCTTCCTTTCTCCCTCCCTCCTTCCCTCCCCTTTTCTCTCTCCTTCCCTCCCTTCTCCCTTCTTCCTCCCCTTCCTCCCCCTCTTCCCCTCCCTCCTCTCATTTGAACATCAAATGTAGATCACTGGAGTGTTCCTTGGCTGACTGGGATGGCAATACAACAACTGAACTTCAGAGAGGTCTGTGAGTGATGAGTTGTCTTCTCTGGGATGGAACCTGGCCCAGCTTTCACCTGCAGGTTTGAGCAGAAGGGCAAGTGATCCTCCCCAAAGCCTTAGAAGCTGTGGTCAAGAGATCAAGTTGATTACATTGGCATTTTTTTCCTTTGGAAAGTTGCAAAGCATTGACATTAAAATATCCTCCCCATCAATTAAGAGTTTAATATAGCTGGCGTAAAGAACTGTTAATGAGCGTCATGGCACCCTGGCTGCTGAGTTAATGGCTGAGGCAAGGGTCCCAGACTCTGGGCTTATCTGCCATTAGGCATCTCTGAGCTGGCAGGAAGAGCAAGCTGACAAGAATCACTGTGGAAATGATTGAGTTTCTCAAGCAGCCTGTGTTATTTTAATGAGAGTGGGATATTGAGAACATGGTGCATTGATCAACTGGACGAATAATGAAGGTTGTTTCTTCTCCCCCCTCTCTTCCCACCCCCTTCAAATGAAGCAATTATTCCCCTGACCTCGGGACTGCATTTCAAAGAGGTATGAAGACAGGTTTAGGCCTGCTGCTCGGCTGAATTCTGCAGTGCCCAATTACTGACCTCAGGAGTCAGCATTCTGGAGATTAGAGTCACGGGGCGGGCGTTCACTTCACAGGCTCACTTCTAATAATATACCTTCCATGCGGACACCATTAACCTGCCTTTTCCAGTTAGCCAATAACGCTGGGCTCAAGGCAAAATTGTTATCAGCTCTCCAGGGGTCAGGCCCCTGCTTTAATTAGAAACAGGGGCATCTGCAAGGGAAAGTAATGAGAGTGGACAGCACAGGGAGGCGAGGTGAGAAGTCACTGGGTCTTGGGACTTGCAGGAACAATGTCTCTTGGGACTGAAAGAGTCACCAGCATTCAGCCTATCCCGAGGCTAAACTTTCATTTTCCTGGTCAGTTTATTCCTGAAATGAGCAAGTGGTATTGATCATGCTACTTGTACCACGTATTCCCTGGTATGCCACTCAGCTTTCTGTTGCTGTAATAAAATACCCGGTACCGTTAAGGAATAATAAAAAGGCGTTATTTTGGCTCATGGTTTTGGAGGTCCCAGCCCGTGCTCTCATGGTCTTGTGGCTGTGGCCCTGGGGGACAGGATCACTTCACACAGGGAGCAGTGGGGCAAAATGCTCACTTCATGGAGGTAAAAACAGAGGAGGAACCCACAGCCCCTTTCAGAGACATGTCCCCAGCACCTAAGAACCTCCCGTGGGCCCTACCTTTTAAGGTTTCTAGGACGTCCCTGGGTGTCGAGTTAAGGACCCATCCTTAAGTCTTGAAGCTCCTGAGAGACATTTAAGATCAAAGCTCTAGCATGAGAGGCTCAGCAAACCCTTCCCCCACGACTTCCAAACTCAATAGTTTGAATTGCTCAGCTGAATCAATACAGATTTGCTAGTCTGGCTTGGCACTTAGCTGGCCCTGCTCCATGGGGAACTAACTGTAAGAGGACTGAGCTCCAGTGGCTGACAGACCTTCAGTTCATTCCAGCATCTTCTCCCTAGGTGCAGAATGACCTAGCCTGAACACCAGCCTCTGGGGGTCAAATTCATCCTACAGCTTACATGGCAAACCTCTTGAGCTTCCACAGTCTTAAGTCCTTTCTCTTTCTCCAGACGGGGCCATGTTATGGGGCTTAGGTTGATCTCAGTGCACCCTTGCCTCAGCTTCCCAAGAGCTGGGATTACACGTATGCACTACTATGTTTGATTCTATTTAATTTAGAAGAAAGATTTTTGTTAATACTTAAGTAACATTTAATTTCAACAGACAGGGTTTGAAGGGCAATGTTTGAATCGGATTCCCTATGGGAACAGTGTCCCTTGGAACTTTAGTGTCTACCTATGAGGGTTTAGTGTCTACTTATGAGGGTTTGGAGCCAGGAGCCGGGAGCAGTGTTTTGTGAAACACTGGTCAGGGAGCCCAAATGAGCATCCTTAAACCGGTAGATTAGCTTTGCTCAAGTTCGTCACAGCAGAAAAAGAGGTGTAACTGAAAGTGACCTGAGACCTGGATTAATCCAGTCTTGCTTTTCTTCCTGCTGAGCATTGGTGAGCAGTTGTGGACTTATTTAAGAGGTAGAGCGGGGGGCATCTTCAGCATGTGCATGGCAGACACCATCGTCTCTTAGAAGCTACTGATGTCTGATAGGAAGTCCTTGCACCTTCCTTCATGGCTGGTTATCCTGTGAGGTGCACCTGTGTCTGTAATCCAATCTTGCAAATGTGCTTTGAAGGTCAGTAAACCTAGAGATCACCTGGACAGACCAGGCTCTGTCTTTTGGGGGCAGTGGTCTTCCCACCATGTGCCTTGCCCATTCCTTTATCTGGGATGCCCTTTTCATCTTTTTCCCCGTGTAGTTACTTTTGATTTCTACCACCATCTTTGAGGCTACAAAGTTAACAATTGTAGTTCTGTGTAGATCGTCTCATTGTGTGCTTGTGCATTTGTGTGTGTTTGCACATGTGTATGTGTATGTGTATGGATGCCAGAGGACAATCTCACTCATCAAACCTCAGCTTCCACTTGAACACATGGCTGCCTTGACTTGAGGCCAGCCACATCCTCGTCCACACTCACACTTTGATTCTTTTTTTCTTTTTGTTATGGGGAGGTCCCCACACTGCTGTAGACATCATCCAAAAATCTAAAAGGCAACAAGCAAGTAAAAAGCTCACGTTCTCACATGTCTGTGTCATCTTCCCACAGCATTGAAAGCGTGAGTCCTTGCTATTGGTTTTTGTTTGACTTTTAGATTTTTTTTTATTATGTAGCAGAGGCTAGCCTATTATGTAGCAGAGGCTAACCTCCATCTTGCAGCAATCCTTCTGCCTCAGCCTCCTGACTGCTGGGATTATAGACATGGGCCACAGTGCTGGGGTCCTTGATAGTCTTGAGTAAAGTGTGCTTCTGTTGTGCCCACTGTCTTCTATAGCTCATACTGTTCTTGTAGTGGACCAAGGTTGGTTCTCTGCACCCATGCTGGGAGACTTACAACAGCCTATAATTTTTGCTTCAGTGCTTCTCAACCTATGGATCACATAGGTTGAGATATCCCGACTATCAGATATTTACATTACAATTCATAACAGCAGCAAAATTGCAGTTATGAAGGAGGAATGAAAATAATTTTATGATTGGGGGGGGTCTCCACAACATCAGGCATGGTAGTAAAGAATCCTAGCATCAGGAAGGTTGGGAATGTCAGCCTGAGATGCCCTTCTGTCACAGTGTGTTCTCACAGCAACAGGCATGAGACTGGGAGAGCCGGCTCTGTCTACTTCAACCTTTCTGTTGTTCAGTGTCAAAAATTAGCAGAGGACTCTTCAGTCCTCTGTAGAGGGCAGCTTCATAGTTATTTCAAAAGCATAGATTACCTTACAAATCTGACAAAACAAGGAAGATTCAGGGGAAACAAGTTTGCCTTCGCAGTTTGATTGTCTTGAACAACATGTTTAGAAGGGTGGAGGATTTCGGTTCTGGTCCCTGAATTTGTATGTTTCCTTGTGATCCAAATGTGATAGGCTCTGACTCCCCCTCCGGCCCCTTCCTGTTTTATTTGGCTATATTGAAGGCAAGGCTACATTCTTAATAGATTTTTGATCTATCTTTATATAGTTGATGTCTGGGTTTTAATGACTGGGGAAATACAGGTACTAGTCAAACTGGCTGCAGGAGAGGGCTGGGCAGAGCAAAGCTTTCCCCACAGTGCCTGAACACCCCATTGACTCTGGAATCTAAGTTCACACATTGCAGTCTTCAATTTACAGATGTTTCCCTGATCCAAAAAAAAAAAAAAAAATTAAACACCTAACGAGTCTGCAGGTCCACTGAATAGCCGTATTAAAGCTCTTATAAATCATTTATGGGATGCAAAGAAAATCTGCTGGCTGTTTGTTTTATTTCTGTGCCAGAACACTCCATTCCAGCTGTTCTTGAAGCAGTCTGGGGGTTTCCCCAAACACCCCAATTCCAGTGCGATCCTTTCAAAAGTGCATGAGACTGTGTCTGTGCAGCTGGGCATGAGGTTACACAGACACTCCGACGCGCTTTGCTAGCACGGCGGTCGCTCTCTGCTTCTCAGACGTGAGGGATGATCATGTTCCCTTGTCACGGAGGATGTGGGATGTGACTTTGAAGGGGGTTGTGGGTCCCAGCTTCCTTTTCTGGATTTATTTCCCCCGCTTGGGTGGGTAATTCTGCTCCGTCACATACTTCCACAGGGGACATGTGGCTCCTGCTGGTTAAGCCTCTAACATACTTTGTTTGAGATATTTAAGATCCAAATGTGATGACCAAGGTCTAGTGTTCTACTTGGCAGACTGTGGACTTGCCTAGTGCTGGGATCCAGCAAACGGTCGACTTCCAAGGTTTTGTTTCCCATCAGTGTAGTTCTAAGATGATAGGGTACTTCCAGAGCACAGAGTCGCACAACTCTGATATCCCTTTGCTTTGGTTAGTAAGATCTAGGTCTAGTGACTGCTCTGTCCCCAGAGGTGTATGGCCTTGGTGGCCACAGGCACTAATTCGACCTGTAGCTGTCAGTGCTGCCATGTTCATTTTCAAGCCCAGGTCCCAAGTGGGATCCCCATTCATGTATTCCCATCTTAATATTAGGTCAAATCATTCATTGTAATCCTTGGTACTAAATTATCAGCAGTGCTTGACAATAAGGCATAAAAACTAGGCCCCATAAAGAATAAACCATTTGTATGATTCCTGTAGTTTTACAATACACTTAAGATTGGTGGAAGAAACACAGAGCTACCCACCATGCCTTGAGAAGTGGCATGGAGGTTGAGACTGGGAGGTATAGAACCCACACTCACTGCTCCATCTCTTGTCTCTTTCAGCTGCTGCTGCTGCTGGGTGACTGATTCACCCTGTCCCTGACATTCTGTAGCTTGATATAAGAAAGACTCCAGCATCTGGAGAGAGAGAGAGAGAGAGAGAGAGAGAGAGAGAGAGAGAGAGACCCATTGGCTGTTGGTCAGGAGGGAGGATGCTGGTTGGTGCTGGAATCCCTCCATAATCATGTTGCATGGGTGAGTAAGGATTGGTGGATTGCCAGGGTTGGGAGTCAGCGGGCCCTACTTACATTTTATAGGATGCAAAAGTCAGCTGAGAATACCTCATTCTGTTTTAAAGTCAAACAAAATAGAACGTGGTTGTGGCCTCCGCCATGCCTGGGCACAGTGGGTATGTGGGGACTGGTGACTCTGATCCCAGTTTTCATCCTATAAATCTCTGTTCTTTGACAATAGTGTTTGCTCATGAGAAGCTGTTCTTAGCTTCCAGGATTCATATGCCTCAGACCTACTCCAATTTCTGGAGAAATTCACCGCAGACAATTTAACTAAAGAGTAAAATATAGGTCAATAGTGCATTGATATTTAGAAATAGAGCATGTTGGCCCATATTTGTACACCAGATCGGAAGATATTTTCAGACCAGTATGTTTTATAGATTGAAAAAATTAGGATGAAGCTGGGTATGCGTCATCTTTTTTTAAAAAAATAATTTTAATTTTATTTGTATAAGTGTTTTCTCTGTGTGTGCGTGTTATGCCATATACATGCATGTGTGATGTCTATAGAGGTCAGAATAGGGCACTGGGTCCCCTGGAACGGGCTATGGATGGTTAGAAGCCTCCATGTGGATTCTGGGAACTGTACCCAGCTCCCATACAAGTAGCAAGTGCTCTTAATTGCTGAACCATCTCTCCAACCTCTGTGACTTTTTTCTTTTTAATTTAATGAATTTCTCTTTAGTTTTAAAGTGGATTGAGCACCTATGAGAGGCAAAGCTGCAAGGGATCCCTTCATAGGGAGGGGGTGCTTTATCAGTAAGAGAGTAAAGACGTATTTCCTCATTATAAAACAGTGAAAACTTGCATTTGTTTTTTCCTTCTTTAGAAATTAAGCTTGCCGGCTGGAGAGATGGCTCAGCGGTTAAGAGCACTGACCACTCTTCCGAAGGTCCTGAGTTCAATTCCCAGCAACCACATGGTGGCTCACAACCATCTGTAATGATGCCCTCTTCTGGTGTGTCTGAAGTCAGATACAATGTACTTAGATATAATAATAAATAAATCTTTGGGCCAGAGTGAGCAGGGCTGATCAGAGCAAGCGGGGTTGACCAGAGTGGGCAGGGCCAATTCAATTCCCAGAAACCACATGATGGCTCACAACCATATGTACAGCTACAGTGTACTCATATACATAAAATAAATAAATAAATCTTTAAAAAAAGAAATTAAGCTTGCCTTCTTGATAACTCTAGTGTCTCTTGGAAATAGTATGTAGCTAAGACTTAATTTATCTCCCCCTCTACATTCTTAAGCTTTGAAAGAATTATTGAAGCCCTTGCTTCTATGGCACCACAGTGTTTAATATTTAAAATATAAATATTTGAAAGTATAAACCAGTGACTCTCAACCTTCCTAATGCTGAGACCTTTTAATATAGTTCCTCATGTGGTTACCCCAAACCATAAAATTATCTTTGTTACTACTTCATAAATATAATTTTGCTACTGTCATATATGGTAATGTAGATAATTCTGTTTTCTGATGGTCTTATATAACCCTTGTAAAAGGGTCATTTGGTCATGACCTACAGGTTGAAAACTGCTGTTATAAATGAATGTGTGAGTGTGTGTGTGGTAGATGTTTCCATGTACATGTGGGTGTGTATACCTGTACAGGGGGTGTGGAGACCAGAAGTTGGTGTTGAGATGTTTTTTTTCCAATGGCTTCTCTATTAGATTTTTATCATGGAGATTCCCCTTGAACCCGTAGTTTGCTCTTTTTACCAGCTGTCTGCTCTCCCAGCAGGGGCAGTTTGGACCTGTGCTACCATGGCTGGATTTTTACACAGGTTTGTTGAATTTGAACTCAGGCCATGATGACTGCACAGCAAGCCCTCATACCTACCAAGCGGCTGATGAAGATGTCTCTCCAGCTGCACAAATAAATCCTTGCAGATATTGATGCCAGAGTTTCTTGATAGAGTTTATGTGCCTGTGGTATTAAAACCACAGTGGGCATCATTCTGAAGTCTCCTACTCTCAATGTCTTTAGTGTCACTCATGGTTATGTGCATTCTCAGTCAATATGAGCGAGTACTTGGGCAAGGACCGTGGTCCAGAGCTTTGGAAGGGCGTGGCTGGGCAGTTTATGTCTGCTATATTCGGTGTCAGTGGGATGTTGGTGGGGTGTCAGTGGGGTTCTGGGGCTGCTTTCCTCTTCCTTTCAGTCCCCTCTCTCCTGGTTCCTCTGTGATACTGCTCTTCCCCCGCTTCCACGTGCTGTCTGTCCCTCATCCTTGCAGGCTGCACTTCTTTCTCCCCTGCTATAGTAGTCTGAAGAAGCTTTACGTCTTCCATGGGGGTAGGCTTTCAGGAGGAGCAAAGGTGTCTGCCTCTCATCACTATGCCCACATTTCCTAGGTCAGGGCAGACCCAGGATGTGCCATGATTCAAGGAATAGGAGAATAGACTCTACCTGTTGATGGAGAAGTGCCAATTCTCTGGCATCTCTGTGGGAGCCATCTCTGTGACAGCCGTGAGAACGGCTTGTAAATGTTTTCTATAAATTGTGTTATTTAATCTTGTCAGGACTTCCGTGAAGTAATGAACTTCCCCAGATAGCAAAGCAGAAACTTCCAGAGCCAAAAAACTGGCCCAGAGGGCTCAGAGCTGGCCGTCCATACATGTTCCTTGGACGATGTGGGATGTGGGCACACAGCTAGCTAGCTGTACAGATTCCTTAGAGGATGCGAGATGTGTGCACACAGCTGGCACTCAGTACATATTCCTTAAAAGATGTGTGATGTGGTAGGCATGCTTCCAAGCTACCTTCTTGACTGCCACACTTGATGCATCAAACTTGAGTCTGTGCATAGCCAGTCCCTTCTCTGAACATGAGACACCTCAACACTGCACACTAGACAACAGGGAAGTGACAGACATGAACTTTCCTCCCTCAAGCCACCCAGGATGTGACAGGGATGACACTGGTGCCAGTGAACTAAGAACAAAGCTACACACCTGAGTGTTTTGTGAGGATTACAGAAAAGCGGTCAGCGCTTAAGGCAGCCTAGGCATAGCTCTGAAGGCAAGCACAGTTGCTCAGCAGTTGAGCTTTGGATTTGCCCAAGATCCCATCCTGCCTCCTGCCTCCTGGTGGGAGAGGTGTTGTACCCGGTTGCTCTCTAATTTGTGATTTGGCTCTGGGCTCATCTCCAGTCCCCAGGACTCTCTTTACTCTGCCTCAGTGTTAGCCTGAATCTAGTTAGGTTTCAGGCTTTGCCTTTTATAACCTGTTGCTGCCTATGAGGGAATTCCTAAGAGGGAATCCCTCGCTCATTTTGTCTGTGTGCAAACTCAGGGGCAAAAGATATGTATTAGTGTGAATTTTGTAAATTCTGCCAAATTCCTTCTAGAAGACTTTTTATCAATTTATAACCTTCCACCAATGCATGAGAGGTCTGTTTCCCATCTCTGCCAACCATAAGATTTGGAGTCCTTTGATCTCTGCCAGATTAGTCAGTGAGCTATGCCAGCATGATGCAATTAGCGTTTCCCTTATTAGGCGGGACGTCTTTTCATGTGTTTGAAGACAATTTGCATTTCCTTTTTTTATGAACCATCTGTATATATTGTTGCCGGCAGTTTTGTGCTAGAATATTTAATATATGAAAGTCATTTTTGACAGCATACTTTGTAATAAAAGATGAAAATTGACTTCATATGCACATTTTCTAGCTTCTCACACACCAGTTTGTTTTGTTCGTGGTATTTTGTCTTCCAAAATAATAATAATAAAAAGTAAACATACACACACACACACACACACACACACACACACAGCCAAATTTAATTTGTTTTCTTGTCTTCTGTGTTTTCCCACGCTTAGATATATTTTCTCTATTCTGGGTTTGTGAGGACCATCTCCTTGTGTTCTATTTTTCTTTGTTTTGATTTCTATGAACGATACGGTCTTCCCATCCACTTGATGACACAGATTGATCAGATTGGAAGAATTTATATATAAAAAAATACAGGTTATTGGTTTGACAGACCATCAGCTCTGGTCTGCACCCCCACATGGAAACACTTGCCTGGAGATGAGAGGCAGCCCTGACCTCTGGCAGGGGCAGAAGTCTCCTCTTTGCCAGGTCCCTACCTTTCCCTTTGTACTTACTGACATTCCAGGCAAGGCCTCCCAAGCAATTAAACGTGCTGCCCCTGAATTAGAGCCTGATGTGTGGTGAGAAGAGAGGACTAAGCTGACAAAGAAACTGGGGTCTCTTTGCACAGTGCTCGGATACATCTTCACGTGTCCTGCCTCCAAAAAAAAGGGGGGGGGGCAAAAACCTCCCGTAAATTACATTTCTTTGAAACACAATTTGATTGATCCTAAAATTGGTGTGATAGGGGTGGTATGTCATTTAACTGGAAAGTTACTTAAAACACTGTTGCTAAAATAATCATGAGTTTGATTTAGAGTATGTAAGTCAGCATTTGGATGACTTTTTATCTGAAACTGAAAAATCTCCGGCTGCATCCCCTGGAGGAGAGTGCTTGACAATCCCCGAGGCTCGCACCCAGATCTGCGTGGACACAGGAAAGTAGTCTGAAAACCACATCGAGCAACTGGACTACCCACCTCCAAGCCTAGCCCAAGGGCAGCCTCTGGAATGTACACCCCAGCCCACAGGTGGCCAGAGTCATCGCCCAAAGCCCATGTTATAAAAGTGGTTGACTGTCCTGTGAAATGCACTAAATGCTTGGATTCCCAAGTACAGGCAATGTGATATGCCGTTGGCGCTTCAGTATGGAGTACTGAAAGCATCCCAGAACAGAAGGATCCATACACTTGATACATAGATCTAGTCAATGGGAGGAAATACCCTATTTATCTCATTCAATAAACACTGTGATGCAGTTACCAGCAACAGGCAGTAGTTAACCAGTTGTTCTTTCATGAAGCATTGTAGATAAGAAGGCTCCAGACACACCACTGACTTGTGCTCCTCCCAACACCTTCAAAATCTGCTCTTCCTGTTCATCTTACAAAAGATGCCCCAGGTTTCCATAATGTACACCACAGTCGGGCTCCACAGTCAGGTGTCTCTAATGTTTTAAGCCTCGAGATAGGGCCCATAAAGTTGTCCAGAAGGAAAGGGAGTCGAGTTGCCCAGCTGACAGCAAATTGAAGGTGAAGAGAAAAAAAAAAAAAAAAAAAAAACCCCACAGGCTGAAACACTTGGTGATCTAACTGCCTGTGGTTTCAGACTCTGCTCATGATGGCCAGCATGCTGGCATTGGCTACAGCTTCAAACACAGCTTCACTGTGTTCACCATGGTGGTGAGAAAGATGGCGTTGAGCTGGTTTCATTGGTGGCCAGGAATGAGACCATACTACTAATGAGCGGCAACTCATTTGGCTCAGCATTTTCTCATAATTCTTCATAATCTCATGGATAGTAGGACACAGGGTGAAGTTGGCCCACACTGCCTCTTGGGTTGCAGCCGTGTGGGGGAAAGGTAATCTTAGGCATGAGATGACTGAGCCTTCAGCAGTTGGTGGGTCTGGCATTCAGCATGTGAGAGCAATTTAGTGGAGATACCAGGATGACTGTACACATAGGTGAAGCTGCTCCTCCTCCTCCTCCTCCTCCTCCTCCTTCTGCATCTTCTTCTTTCTTCTTTGTAGAAGAAAACTGTTTGGGAGAGCTTATTTGTTGTTTGAAAAGAATGTTCTGGAAAACAGTGTAGTATGCAACACTGCAGGCTCAGTTTTTCACAGAAATGTATCTGTTTGGATAGAGAAATACGTGGAAGAAGGGTTTGTACTGTGGGAAACATGAACTGTTCAAGAGAGGCTTGTGGAGCCTGGCAGAGCCTCAGCCCATAGTTCACACAGACGCCAACATTAGAGGAAGCATCCTGTTTCTTTTTTCTGGGCCACACCATAAAGGTGTGGCTTTCAAACAGAGATCTCCTGGCTGGTTGGAAATAATTGATTTATAGTTGTTATCTTATAGAAGGGTGCTGTGGGCCTATGAGCTGTGGGAGTCACAGATACAAAACCACACACAGGCTTCCTGATCAGATTTTTCTCAGCGCACACTGAGTTTCCTGGTTTTCTCCCCTTCTATCAGTGAGGGAGTTATTTTAGCACTGGGTTTCTGGGCTCATACTCAGCCAAGGCATGCGAACAGATGCTCAAAGCTGGAAACAGCAGCAAGGTGATGGGTTGTCTGCTAATATTCCGGAAAGAAATACCCCTCTTAACTTTTTGTCCATTGAGACTGTGCTGGACTCAAAACTAGAAAACCATAAGGTATCAAGATTCCAGTGACTTACTATAGCACTAAGAGAAGATGAAGACAGTGTCCAGCTTTTGAGGGGTATGGAAAGGAGAGGTGACTGAGTAGGTAGAGGCACCTGCTACCAAGCCTGTGGGCTTGAATTTGATCCCCAAGACCCAGATGGTAGAAGAAAAGAACTGACTCTTGCAAGTTTTCCTCCAACCTCCACACAGGTACCATAGCATACCCCTTCCCTCACCTCCCTCAAATAAGTAGATAAAAGCAGAATAAATAAACTTTTAAAATTATCTTCAAAATTAGCAGTTAAAGGCAGAAATTAAGAGAATGTGCTGAAGAAAAATCTGAGCTGATGTTGTTTATGGGTTATCTCTTTAATTGGATGTAAATAACCATTTGATTACTAGTTGAGATACTTTATCTTCAGTAGTAAGTATATAAAGCCCTTTAATTGAGATGATTTTTTTCTCACTGTATTCACAGTCTAGGGATGAGGCAGAGGCTATATAGGAGAGAGGGTAGGTCATAAGACACCTGTAATCTGTAATCTATATATTAAAGACTGACATCCCCGAATAGTTATTTATTTTTACCTTTTCTTGAGAGCTTAGTATATGCTGCTAATGTGAGTCCATTTAATAATCTAATTCTTTTGTTAGGGTTTGTGTGTGTGTGTGTGTGTGTGTGTGTGTGTATGTGGTGAGCATACATGTGTATACACACATATGGAGAGGCCGGAGAGCTACCTTGGATATTGCTATTCAGATGCCATCCACCTTATTTTGAGGCAGCAGCATTCATGATCTAAAAGCTCCCCAATTACACTAGACTAGATGGGCAGTGAGCCCTGGGGTCCAGCTGTCTCTGCCTACCATCTGCTGGGACTACATGGGCCACCATGCCCAACCGTTTTTATGTGGGTGCTGTGGATTGAATTCTAGGCATCCTACTTGTGTGGTGAGCATTTTAAAGACAGCCACTGCACTATCCCATATAACCTAATTATTATAATAAACTTCTTCCTATGGACAAGAAAAGGGAGGCTCAGAATTCAGAGTTCCAGAGGTGTGATGTGTGAGCTTCTGGAAGCTCAGATCTATGGGGCTTCATCATGCTCACAGCCATGGATGGAGGTTTGGTTCTCAGCTCTTCTCAGACACTGCCATCTAGAAATGCCCCTCTTCTGAGGAGTAGCACTGCAGGGGAGAGCCACTTGCATTAGACTCTCACTGATCACTCTGCAGCTCTGAACTCCAGGTTTCTTATCCTTGAAATTCAGATGGCTACCATCTCCAATCCCTGGATGTTCTGGGAGCTGGAGACTCCTGCAAAGAGCCCACCCAGTGGAGGGTCCCAATTGTTGACCTCGGAGAAGATTCTTAAGTTCATTGCTCCCTGTGATTGTCTTAAAGTCACACCAGTAGTGCAGTCCTTGCTCCCAGTCATTTGCATTTGGGAACTATAAATGATGCTTTGTGACGGGCTGTGGGTAGGCTCATTCATTTCGATTCTTTCTGTCACAGTGAAGCACCCCTCAGGGATACCTCTGGTCCAGCCCAATGCACAGCTCTCTTCTGGCTTCTCTTTTCTTCACTCCTAACTTAAGGCCAGTTTGCTGGACCCTTTTCCTATGAGAGAACGAATAGATGCCACAGAGGGGGCTAGTCTGAGATCACATTTGTATCTCACTTCACTTCAGTTGTTCATGGTGGAAGTTCTTAAAAAGAAATTTTTGTTAGCATACAAAATAGTGAATTCATTGTGACTTTTCCTCACATGTTCATATTATACCTTTCCTAGCTTTGCCTTCCTTTCCTGAATGATTTCAGCATCTGTCAACAGCATCTCGCTGTAGCAGCTACTACTGTGGTGTTTATGGTGACTCTCTTCGTTTTCTTTTATATATTTTCATAACCATTTAGAGGGGAATTGCAGAGGAGAGTCCTAGTTTCTGGTCGATTGAGTGACTTGGTTGTTTACATATCTATACACACTCTTAGATAATTATTTTACTCTGTGGATCATGATCTGACACCATCATTATTCAATTCTTTATCAGATTCTCATGGCCCACCTCTGGTAGCCTCCTGAGCTGGGTCAGAGTTAGGAAACTTGCATATGTACAGATAGATGTTCATCATCTGTCTGTTGGTCGTGTGTCTGTTTACCTACAAATCATTTATCTATCAGTGTATTTTAATCTCTCTCTTTATATAGCCAGCTAGCTATCACCTATCTGTCGTCTATCGATCCTTCTATCCAACTATCTACCTTCATCTACCAATCTATTTTCAACTATGCATCTAGTGAGCTATTATCTATCTATCTATCTATCTATCTATAGATCTATCATCTATGTATCTCTCTATCATCTATGTTATCTACTATTTATCTATGTATCTATCATCTATTTATCTCTATTATCTATCATCTATCTGTTAATGTTTCTATCATCTATTTTTCTTTTTCTCTCTTTTTTCTTTCTTTTCTTTTCTTTTCTTTTCTTTTTCTTTCTCTCTTTTTTTCTTTTCTTTTTTTTTCTTTCTTTCGAGACAGGGTTTCTCTGTGTAGCCCTGGCCATCCTGGAACTCACTCTGTAGACCAGGATGGCCTTGAACTCAGAAATCCACCTGCCTCTGCCTCCCAAGTGCTGGGATTAAAGGCATGTGCCATCACTGTCCTGCTCTATCATCTATTTTTCAATGTATTTATCATCTACCTATGTATCTATGTATCTATCATTTATGTATCATCTATCTATCACCTATGTATCTACATATGTATGTATGTATCAATGTATGTACCTATCATCTTTCTATGTATCTATCATCTATGCAACTATTATCTATGTATCTATCTATGTATCATCTCTATATCATCTATTATCTATCATCTACCTATTATCAATCTATTATTTATCTTTCTATCCATCCATTCTCTATCTCTCTATCTCTCTATCTCTCTATCTATCATACACCTATCACCTGTCACCTACCTGGATGAATATGATTTCACAGTAATCCTAGTCTGACATGCAGGACTATCTCAGCTTCTCCTTTCCCGTCTCTATAACTACTTTCTCCATTGGAGGGAATTTGTCTCTTTATCTACCATTATTTACTGATCAGAGAGTAAACTAACTCACTGTTGATTTAAGCCACACAACTCAGACCTTCACAGCAAAAGCTTCCAAACTCCTGTCTGTACTGTGTGAGTCCTCGGCTCACTTCCACATGATTCACTCACAAACCAGCCACTCTCAGCTTCCCACTGATCCTCCCAAAGGGTAGGCTGGTGGCTTTGTCCCTGCTGAAGGCTGTGGTTGGGTCTGTGGCAGGTTGTGGCAGCACTCTGGCCAATGGAGACCTCATCAGGGAGATCCCGGTGCTCACTCCATGGTGCTCCTGACCCCACCGGGAAAATCCCTGTGCTCACTCCATGGTGCTCCTTGGACCTCTCTCAACGTGAATTTCATCTTTCTGGCAAATTCTTTACTGACAACGATTGTATTTTCCCCTTTTAGAATAATTTGGAAAAGGAAAGTTCACACTTGTAGAAAAATTAGGACTAGACTGATGACCTATTAATGATTATTCTGCTGCTGTTGTCATGTCTACTCTTGTACAGTAAATGGCAGAACAAGATTAATTTCTTCAAATCTGCAAAGCAAACAACACTTATAACCAGCACAAGGTCTCCTCCGTCAGGGGCCAGCTATGGCGTGAAACTCTAGGGGAGAGCCAGAGTCTTGCACAGATGACGTTCTCGAGGTGAGGCTGACAGTCCCTAACTGCAGCATGTGGCCAGGTGCTGCCATAATAAAAGGTGGCAACCGTCCAGGAGTGTTCACAGCTGCATGCCTGAACTTTATTAAATATCTAACTGCAGTTGGCAGGCCCTGGCCAGCTCATAACTCATTCCTGGCTGACACATTCCAGGCCATAATTAGTGCACTCCTAATATGGCCCTTACTTTTTGTTCTCCCGTGGAATGAGCCTGTTCCCAGAGACAAATGCACGTCCCATGGTGGTGGGAGGGTGTGGGAAGCCACTTCTTTTTGTGTTTGAGTGCGGCGGGGCTCTATGGAGGAGGAAGTTGGGTTCAGATTTCTTCTGCTTCCCAAATGAGCAGCATGGCAGTCTCTGGGTTTTATTCAGCAGGTGCCCTCAATCTCTCTCTCATAAGATCTTGTTCTCCTTTGACCTGAACATGTGTAGACAATGGATGACCCTTTTCACTTTATCTCAAGTCTCACAGACAAGAGTAGAGGCCGCCTTGTACCTGGGTATGCACTGACTATATACTTCTGAAACATTCTTGCTATCATTCTATTACCACTGGTGTTGCTGCTGCTGTGGCGGCTGCGGCTGCTGCTGCTGTTGCTGGTGTGTGTGTGATATGAGTGCCATGTGACACATCTTTTGGTCAGAGGATACCTTTCTTGTTGTGAATCCATTTTAATGTGAGTTCAGGGATGGAACTCAGGTTGTCAGGCATGTATGGCGTGCCTACCCACCGATCTATCTCACCAGCCCTGATCCCCATAAGCATCAATAATAATAATAATAACAATAATGATAATAATAATAGGAAGGACAGTTTGGCATTTATTAAGGTCTGAGGATTCCTGTTTATGACATAGGAAGTTAATTTTGTACTAACCACCCCTGCACACACTGCCACAAATAAGTACAAGAAACTTCAGCAAAAGGAGTGGGCTTTAGCCAGGCCAGGCTAGAAGCCTGGTGGAGTCCAACTGCAGACTGGGGAGAGTTCATGTCCACTGACATGGAGACAATGGATTGCAGAACGGTGTGTTTCATGGTAGACTGCTCATGGACAGACTAGTAAAGCAGGGCTGAGTATTTTCCATGAGCAAAATATGTCACTTAAAAGACACACACACACACACACACACACACACACACACACACACACGGTGGGGGGAGGTGGGAGGGAGGGCACTCAGATTAGGATGAGTATGTTAACTCACATGATTTTTGAATTATTTTTATTAAAAATGGTTTCATTTTTGTGTAATTTGCGACCTGTGTAGTTAAAAATTTGTTGTTAAAAATAATGGCCACATGTTCGAAAGAATAGTCATAGTATTGCATGCATATGGTATCTTTAAAATAATTTGGTACCATTTTCATTTACTAGAGCAGGAAATTGGTACCCAGAGACAGGAAATGATCTTATGGAGGAAGAATCTAATAAAGACTTAAATCAAGAGTGTGAGTGTGTGGGGAGAATATAATGGAGTTTCTGGATTTATTTGAAAACACCTGGAGGCACCAGCTTGTCCTGTGTAGTGCCTAGTGAGGGCTCTGGAGCATTGCAGTGTCATGGTGAGAACTCTGGAGTGTGTGCAGTGCTATAGTGAGAGCTCTGGAGCATTGCAGTGTCATGGTAAGGACTCTGGAGCATTGCAGTGTCATGGTGAGAACTCTGGAGTGTGTGCAATGCTATAGTGAGGGCTCTGGAGCATTGCAGTGTCATAGTGAGAGCTCTGGAGCATTGCAGTGTCATGGTAAGGACTCTGGATCATTGCAGTGTCATGGTGAGAACTCTGGAGTGTGTGCAGTGCTATAGTGATGGCTCTGGAGCATTGCAGTGTCATAGTGAGGACTCTGGACTATGTACAGTGCTATAGTGAGGGCTCTGGAGCATTGCAGTGTCATGGTAAGGACTCTGGAGCATTGCAGTGTCATGGTGAGAACTCTGGAGTGTGTGCAGTGCTATAGTGAGGGCTCTGATGCATTGCAGTGTCATAGTGAGAGCTCTGGAGTATTGTAGTGTCACCTTGGTGAGGGCTCTGGAGTATTGCAGTGTCATGGTGAGGGCTCTGGAGTATTGCAGTGTCATAGTGAGGACTCTGGAGTATGTGCAGTGCTATAGCAAGGACTATGGAGTATGTGCAGTGCTATAGTGAGGGCTCTGGAGCATTGCAGTGCTATAGTGATGGCTCTGGAGCATTGCAGTGTCATAGTGAGGACTCTGGACTATGTGCAGTGCTATAGTGAGGACTCTGGTGTATGTGCAGTGCTATAGTTGGGACTCTGAAGCATTGCAGTGTTATAGTGATGGCTCTGGAGCATTGCAGTGTCATAGCAAGGACTCTGGAGTATGTGCAGTGCTATAGTGATGGCTCTGGAGCATTGCAGTGTCATGGTGAGAGCTCTGGAGCATTGCAGTGTCATGGTAAGGACTCTGGAGTATGTGCAGTGCTATAGCAAGGACTCTGGAGTATGTGCAGTGCTATAGCAAGGACTCTGGAGTATGTGCAGTGCTATAGCAAGGACTCTGGAGTATGTGCAGTGCTATAGTGAGGGCTCTGGAGCATTGCAGTGCCATAGTGAGGCACTGACTAGTGAGGGAGTTAACCTCAGAAGTTTGGTTGCTTAATTCTTGGGCTGATGAATAGGAGGACTTCTGTTCTCTTTCCCATTCAACTTGGTTTTCTGAGAATTGATTTCCAATGTCTGCAGGAAAGGAATACTTCCCCGATGATGTGAAATAATATCTCTAAAGCATTCACTAAAAGTGTAATGTGAGCTACTCAATGAGCCACAGCACTCAATGGCACCAGAATTTGTGATTTAGACTCAAGGACCTGAGACCTAAATTTTCTGTATCAAATCCCCAAAGAGGAGGTCACACAAAGTAGCACCCAGCCCGAATGCCACTTGTGATCCTTGCTCCTGCAAGGGAGGAGCAGAGAACTCTCCTCCCCTCCTCACACTAGTTAGGCTGAGGGCAAGCCGTGCCTTCTCTTGTCTTCATACTCTCTGTTCTTCACATTATGTATAACCTCAAGAGCCCAGGGCAAGAGACCAGCGTCTAGGGAAAGACCTATCCAGAGAGAGAAATTTCCATTGCTGGTCACGAGTTAAGTCTTTGCCTCTATTGACGATAGCTTACAGCTAAAACAACAGTGTTCAAGGAATACCTTGTGCTGCCACGGACAACTGCTGAGGGTCAAGACACAGCTTGGGGTATAGCTCAGTGGTAGCGTACTCACCTTGCACACAGGAGGCTTGGGTTCAATCTCCAGCACTACAAAACAAAACCTATGTGGAAGGCAGACAGGGAAGAGAGCAAGGGGCTGAACGGCTGGTGATTTCCGTTTCAAGATCTTGCAAATAAGAACAAGAAAATGGGACTGGAAGTAGAGATCATTTCCTGCTAGATACTTCTGTGATCTAGAGTTTCATCTTCCTTAGAAATGGTGAGACACGGAAGACAAAGAGCATCACACATTTTTTAAAAAGTGATTTATTTTTAACTACGTATGCATGTGCATCTGTGTGGGTTTATCCACATGAGTGCAGCTGTCTGCAGAGGCCAAAAGAGGTCATTGGATCTCCTGGAACTGGAGATACAGAGTGAGGGTCCTCTGGGAGAGGACCACATGCTCTGAGCCACTGAGCTGAGTCTCCAGCTCCAGCATCACATTTGCTTGGTTCAGATTCACAAGTTGTAAAATGTTAAAATGTTTCTTTATTTACTTTTTTCTCAAAGAGCTGAGAATTGGCCTAGGGCCCCTGAGAGGGCTACACAAATATTTATCACTGAACTATACCCTCAGCTCTTTGTTGTGTTATAGTTAGTGCATGTCATAATACATGCATGTGTTTTTGGTGCGTGGTATGGTGTTGGAGGTCTGTGTAGGGATCGGTGTCCAGTGTATGGATCAGTTCACATAGTTGTTCATTTGTGGTATGAATGCTTGCAGCATTTGCCTTTCCAGATACTCAGGAATAGTCAATGGAATATTGTCAGCCATTGTCACCCTGCTGTGCGATACAAATCAAATTCGTAAGATCTGCCTGCCATTTTATTTTGTACTCTCTGACCACTCTTTTTCTGTCCCCTTACCCACTTCCCCACCCCTCTTCTGCTTCTGACAGCCACTGTGTTATTCAGCTTCTTCAGATCACCATGTAAATAAGATCATACTTTTTTTTTCTTTTAATCTGTCACTTAAAGGGAAGGGACTCCCCAAATCTAACTGATTTGCTCAAATCTTCCAGGGAGTGACCTCTTTTTCCATTACTGTTCATACTCCCTAGCCATAGCTTGGGAAATCAGGGCCTAGATTCTTAGCAGTGTTAAATTCTAAGACTACTTGGCAATGAAAACCCGATCTGAAGGAGTCAGAAGTTTGGATTTGAGTCTGGGCCTGCTGCCTTCCAAACAGGTGACCTTGAAGAAGCAACTGCCCCTTTGTGGTTAAGACTGAAAAAAAATTGGTTCCGATGATCTCCAAGCTCCAGCTATCAGACCCTGTGATATCCTTTACCGAGCCAGGAAGTTATGCTCACATCTTTCTCTCAATGTAATTCAGTCCAGTGTGGGGGAGCAGCAACAGACAGAAACAACTTCTGTTATCCCCCTTCTATCCCACGAGTCAGCACCAATTCCGTGCCAACCGTGTCCTTCTGTAAAGGATAGAGATCTAACCCACCAGGCTTCACCCGTCCTCATGAAACACGGAACAGAGGAGAATAGAGAAGGGTGCGGGGAGGGAAGGAGGAAGGGAGGGAGAGAAACAGAGGGGGAGAGATTATGTATTCACACTGAGCAAACCAAGCTTGTCTCATTCCTGGGCCCTGTGAACAGCTGTGGCCACAGCTGAAATATTCAACCCTACCAAATGACGACTTTCCCAACTCGGCCCCTCGCGTGCACCAGTGAAGTCACCAGCCGCTCAGTTTCCCAGCTTAGTAATGTGCGGGTCAAAGCCAAAGACATATTAAGAACAGATGGCCCAAGCTGACAGGGACAACTGCTCCAAAATATACTCATGGGGTGTGAGCTCTAATGCAAACAGGGGTAGGATGCTCCTCAGAGCATGCTAAACGTGCCTTTGGCTCTTTCCAACTCTCCACTGTTCCACTAGCATGTGACTGAGACTGTTGTGTTCCTCCACTTTGCTAATTACTGACCCCCCCAGAGAGCTGATCCAGAATGGTATCGAAAGATGGGGTCCCCAGGACCCTTGGAAACGAAGAGCATGATTCAGGTTGGCTTTCATTACCTATTCACTCGGTCAGTGACAAGTTGTTTAGAAGCCAATGACAAGCACCCCTAGTACCTACAGCAGTGTCATGCACTCTCACAGTCCTTCAAATGTTTACTGAGAATCTTCTATGAGCCATTATCTCAAAGACGGGCCTGTCTAATCTCTAAGAAGAACACATGCAACAAATCCAACCTCCTAGTTGACTTACCCCTCACTTTTGTAACACGGGAGTGTTTTATATCATATTCTTCAAATTTTTAAATGTTGCGTTGCCCACACAGCCGAAGTCTGTGCAATACAGACTGTGTCTAATCCAGAGAGCCTTGGTTAGCTGTTTTATGCTGAGACTCAATTAGTCACAGCATAGGGAGGTAGGTGATATCCAGAGCCAAAGCTGGGTCTTGCTATCATTCTCAAGAGGTTATGGGTACTTGGGGCCTTTGAAACAGGTACAGCTTTGTTATGGGTAGGCAGCGCTTAGATTAGAAGGTTTCCAGAGTGAATATCCAGGAGGAGGATGAATGGAGGGTCGCTCATATCACAGCAGGCTCCTTTGTGTGCACTGCTTGTAGAGGCAATCCTTGTGAGTAATTCCAGGCTTGAAGAAAGGGTTTGTGGGATAAAGTCTGACCCGTGGAAGGCTGCACTTCAGCGCCTACCTGTTGGAGGAGGGGCAAATACAGAGTTGGTCCTCTGCATCAATAGGTTCCACGTTCTCAGGTTCAGTCAAGCATGCATGACAATATTCCAAAAGATCAGGTCTGTACCAAGCATACCCACACACCCTTGTGATGATTCACTGAGCAATGCAGTGGCTGCTTACATAGTCTTTGCATGGTATTAGGCATTAGAAGTAACCTTGGGACCATGACAAGTCTGTGGAGGATGTATATAGGTTGCGTGAAGAAGCCAGAAGCTTCTCTGAGTGTGTCCAGCTGGACTGGGCAGGATATGCATAGGTTAAGAGAAGATTGGTAGCTGCCCTTCCTTGCTGCTGCTCAGAGCTGTGTTCCACTGTCTGCGGTTTCCACTTGTCCTTCTTTATAGCTCTGCATGGACTATGGATGTCTTGAAGTCAAGAGTCAGAGTTTTAGATCAGTGCCAATGTTTTCTGCAGTGAGCACTGTTGAGTAGGTTTCTCAGGAAGGTGGGTTTCATTAAATAAAAGATCTTTGCACTGGGCCTCTGATCCCAATTGCAAGCTCAGCTGGGTAGTAGGGTAGTGATCCCCTCCATTATTGTTCATCAGACTCTAGAAACTTCTTCTTCAGCACAGGGTGTGGCCGAGAGACCCAGGCCTGTAGTGTGGAGAACACAGCCAGCTGGATGAACAATGCTTATGTTTTGAAAGCACTGTGTCCTCTGTAGGATAATGTGGGCTTTGCGAAAACTCCATGCCCAGGCTCTCCAGGGGGCGAGAGACTTGGACACTGCTTTCTCCCTAGAAGGCTTCAGAGTCAGACTGATGGCTCCAACCCAGCCTGCACCTCCCAGATCCCTCCCAAGGTACCTCTAGCAGACCCAGATGGGAAGTGTCAGACCATCACAGAAACACACCAGCATACGCTGAGAAGTCTACGTTCCCATACGACAAGAGTTGCTCTTGTGTTCTTTAAGACACAGATTCACTCAAAAATATGATTGCTACCTGAAACCCCAGCCCCTATCCTTGTTTTCTCTTCATACTCACGTACCCTGCTAAGTCTAGCTTCTCAATTAACTTTGCAAGTTTCCCTTCAATCTGTGTTGCCAGTTGCTTAATAAAGACACCTGGTTCCCCTTGCCTGCTAGCCCCGGAGTCTCTACATTACAGCAACAATGACTATCCTCAAGCAACAAGACTCAGACCTCCATTCTTTCTGCCTTTTAGACGTTCTCTGCTCTGGTTCCAGAAAACCATGGTGGCTCAGACCTTTGTTACACTCTGGGCCTCTGTGACATGACGTACTATTTCCTCAAATTTTCTTCCAGGTTCTCTCTGTCAACCTTGCTATGTACTCACCAACTGATCAAGCTCAAATACCCTAGCCTCTGTGAAGCCCGCCTCCCAGTCTTCCTTTATCCATCAAGCTACTTATTACGCTTGTCTTGGACACCACAACATCCATGTGGCACTGCTTGAGAATTTAGCACGTGGTGGCGGGATTTTAGTGTCTGCCCTTTCGTTATTGCCTACATCTTATTCAGATTTAGGTCCCTGTAGCCTTGACGGACAGGTTACATAACTCCTTTCAGCTTCGTTTTCCGTTCATTTAGAGAGGCTACAAGACTGTCAAAGAGCTAAATATGATGAATCATAGCATACATTGCCTGGAATGTGGCAGCTCCAATAGACAGTAAACTGATACTATTATCTACTAGCATAACATTGGTGCAGAGAGGCACTGTCTTCTCGAACATACCTTCAGAGGGAAGGCTTCTATGCTCTGGGTTTGAAGGGATAGATTTTGAGGGGGGAGTGTAGCTGTTGGCATCAGATACTCAAGGGAGCAATTCACCACAGGGCTGGTGGCTTTCCTGGAGAGAAGACAACTTTGATTGGAACCTAGCCTCAAGTTGCTTGGGTGATGTGGACAGGTACATGGAAATCGACTGGCTTTTATTTTAGTCAAGTGAAGACAGATAAGAAGTGGACAGGAGTCAAGAGAAATCTATTTCTGTGAACGTCCTTTATAAATGTGTATTAACCTTTTGCGTGATCTAGTCTTAGGTAGTTCAACACCCACCCCTATAACAGGGAGAGAAAGCAGACTTTTATTTTGGCGTGAGCACAGAATCCCAGGTGCAGTCTCCTTTCTGGTGTGAAACAGACCCATAGTCTCTTGGAGTTCAGCAGAAAGTGATGTCAGCATGCACAGAGATTTGGGAGAAAACAAACCAATGTAAGGTCCTGCGCTGGGAAATACTGTTCCATTTCCTTCTGAAAGGAGCTCTCAGTGGTTCTGGAAAACCATCTGGAGAGATCCACTCCTCCCCCTTGGCTTTCGTGCTCCAATGCTCCTGATTAAAAGGGGGAAGGGGGAAAACATGGTGTGTGTTATCCTCATAGGCAGCCAGCACGCTGTAACCCATGGAGGGTTCTCCTGGATTGTTTTAAGAGCACTTTGCAGAGGCAGTCAAATGAAAGGCATGTGTTTCTTCATCAGGGAGACCTTCTCTTGGGGATATTTTATTTGCAGTTCTCTAAAGAGGCAAAGTCTCCACGCTTTTAATCTTCTGCACAGGAACGTCTAAACATTGGGAAAGCAGCACCAGAAAGCATGACCTCAGTGTCTCCGAAATCCTGCTAAGTCTGGAAACTTCTCCAGCCTGCTTGACCTTAGCAACTGGACTGTGTTGGATTTTGCCAGCGACAGCAAGTTTCGTTACAGTGTGGACAGTTCACTGAAGTGTTTTTGTCCTTGGGTTGTTTGGTCAGCCTCAGAGGAGCCAAAGCCATGCTGAGAAACTCAGTCTTGAATGTGGAGATGTCCAAATATCTCCTGTGACATCAGAGTCACACGGGCGTTCAAGGGCCATAGTCATTTACTTCTCTGGGAAAGATTTTCTACAAATTAAAAGTGGCTTAACGGGACACATGTCTGCAGTGTTCTTGGTCAAGAGGTGTCAACCCATTGTAAAAATTATGTTTTGACGCCACAGGATAGGTGGAGGAAGACTTCCCAGTTCCTTACGTGGAGGCTTCAGAAGGTTGTGTGTAGATTTAAGAATCAACAGGCACTTTTGGCCTTAGTTTAGGACATAGGAAACAAGGTGAGCTGCTAGGTAGTCAGGTGCAGTGCTCTATGATTCTGTGTGCTCAGAGCGACTACACGTAAAGTCTCAGAGCGCTTGCTATGTCTCCAAGTCTTGAGAAAGTGGAACAGAACTTTCATTTCCTTGTCCTAGTTGGTTTTGTGACTGAGTGGAGCAGTAGAGAAATGTCTGCATCCATTACTGCTTTATAACAAAACAGCCCAGAATGTGGACAATTCAAGCCACAAATAGCTTTCACCTCATGGTTCTTGTGGCTCTGAATTGAGGAGAGACTTAGGTAGGTAGTTCTGCTCAGGATTCTTAGTTGGTGGCAGGTCTCAGTTGGGGCTGGAGGCACCTGAAGGCACAAATGGGGCTAGAGATTCTGCTGACAAGATGGCTCTACTGCACAACTGTTACAGAAGCCCTTTGTTCCTTGCCTCATAAGCCTGTCACCCTGAAGAAATCCTTGACTTTATGGCACAGCAAGTGGCTTCCTCAAGGGTCAACTCTGTGTATGGGTTTGGGTGTGGGTGGGTGGGTGTGTAGGTGGGTCGGTGAGGGGGAGACAGAGCAAGATACCATATATTGGCAGATACCATAAATGTTGAGCCTAATTTTTTGTCCCTTTACAAAGTTTGGAAGTCATATACTGTATTGCTTTTTTATTGTGATGGACATCATGACCAAGGAAACTTTTAAAAGGATATATGCCTTTTTGTTTTTCAGTAATGTATTAGTCAGGGTTCTCTGAACTTATAGAATATTTCTCTCTATATTGAGGGAATTTATTGTGATGGCTTTCAGTCTGGAGTCCAACTAACCCCACAACGGTCAGCTGTGAGTGGGAAGTCCAAGGATCTAGTAGTTGCTCAGTCCCATGAGGCTAGTTGTTTCAGCTAGTCTTCTGTAAAAGTAGGTTCCAACAGATGTGCTGGCAAGTAAGTGCAAGCAGGCAAAGAAGAGCAAATCTTCCTTCTTCCAATGTCCTTATGTAGGTCTCCAGCAAAAGGTGTGGCCCAGATTAAAGATGTGTGCCACCACACCTGGATTTGGGACTTGGTTTGTCCCAGGCTGACCTTGAACTCAAGAGATCTCCTTGCCTCAGTCTCCTGGATTAAAGGTGTATACTACCTTGCCTGGGCCTAAGCTTTTCATGGCCACTATGCCTCAAGATCTCCAGGCCAAGATCCAGGTCAGAAACTTGTGTCTTCCAGGCTCAAGATCTGGATCACAGGTGAGCCCTCCAATTCTGGATTGTAGTTCATTCCAGATATAGTCAAGTTGACAACCAGGAATAGCTATTACAAGTAATGAATTGAGTTACTATTATCTGTAAAGGGACAAATATTAGGTTCAACTTTTTTATGAATTAGATTTGTTCTTTGGACTATTTCATACATGTGATGTATTCTAATTACTCTCCTTCTCACATTCTGCTACCCTCTCCCTGTAATTTTCCTTTCTTCCCTACAAATCTCTCTCCCATAAGCACATCTTTTTGATTCATTGTTCCCTGGATTAATTAACACATGATCATAATTAATATGATCATGGCCTGGTGGACTCACAGTGAAGACAGATGGAGGAGCCTGTGCACCTGTGTCTTAGAAGGAGCTCAGTCAACAAAGTAGTTGCCATGGAAATAAGAGGACCCAGGCTTTGATCTTCAGCACCTATCTCAGCAGCTGGAGGTGGGTGTGCATTTATAACCCTAGTCTGGGAGGCTAAGACAGATGGCTCTCACTGGACAGCTAGGTTAGCCACACGGATGAGGCCCAAGCTCAAGAGGAGACCCTATCTCAAAAGTTAAGGTGATGGAGACGCCCGATAAGACTGTCTCATTGTAACTGTCCTTAATCACAGCAACTGACTGGGAAGACGTTCCTGACAGAGCACGTGCTACTCTAGTTCTCTGGAGCAGCCACAGCGAGGGGGGTTGTTGTTGTTGTTGTTGTTGTGAGAATGTTTAAAATGGAAACACTGGCCACCCCTGCCCTAAGCACTCAAATTGCTAGAGTGTACCTAATTTAAAAAATGGAGCCACATAAATATGTCCTCATCCAAAGGCAGCTAGCTTTTCTGCGTAGCTCAGTGGTCTGAGTTAGCAACCGCTTCAGGACAGTGTGCCTTCAGGTGGGATTTATAATGTCACCTGAGTACTCACATGCACACATACACACTCCCACCCTGTCACCAAGTGTGACATCTGGTCTGTGGATGCCATATGAAAATAATTACCCATGGGTGGTGGTGTGATCGGATGAGAAAGAGGACGAAAATGCCACAGAGGGAAAGAGGGGAGGTGGGAGGGAGGCCCTTAGTGGAGAGGACTTGACTCTTTCAGAAGGAGACTTAGCTTGGAGACCAGAGGGATGTTTGATCTGACAATGGGGAGCAACACTTGTGTGCACAGTTACTTCTCAGGCAGTCAGATCTCTCTCAGGCCCTGAGCTCAGAATGGTACTAGGGTTGGCCCAGGGGTTGCTGCTCAAGGACATTTTAACCGAGCTAAGTTCTGTCATTCCTGGCAAGCAAGGGTCGTCCATGAAAGGCATGCTCGCCCCCACTAACTTCAAGGCTCCTGGGCTCATGTCATGTAAAGTCTGCATGAATTTGGGGAGCAAGGGAAACATCGTGCCAAATGTAAGAAGAACAAAGAAGAAAGACCATCTTCCAGCCCTGGAGAGACACCAACCTCCCTCCCTTCCACCTCCTTCTCAGTCCCGGGGCAGGGGTGGGTGGAGGGGGGAGGGGGCTCCAGTTTTTCCTGGAATCAATTGTCAAAACTTTCCCCTGCGGCTTGAGACCCTGCCTCCCCTCTGAGATGCTCAGCATGTCGTCAAACCAGTTTTAACTGGAGAGACAGATGGCATCAACATGAAAGATGTCTTCTAAGTCCCATCACCACTGGGTGAAGGATTTTTCGAAAGATGTTAGTTACATCCTGCACTGGGCGAGGGGGTGGGGGTGGGGGTAGGCAGGGAGGCTGTGAGAGTGGACAATCCTGTGGGCAGAGCTTCCAGGGTGGCAGAGACACCACCTGCAGAGGGTCCTAGCTGCCTGCTGCAGAACAAATGGAGAAGAAAAACCATCCAGAGGGGGAAGTCGGAGCACCAAGCAGGCGGTTGGGAACAAGTCCGTTTTATGGAGCTTGCAAACCTGAACTCAAATATTAAAAAATGCTTTCATCAGTCCTCTTAATCCAGAGAAATTCTTTTGGCTTAGATGCAAGGAAAAGTCAGTCCCTTAAGGGGAAGGCGGGCGGAGAAGGACGTAATGAGGATGTGAGTCAGAGGCTGGAACTGCTGGCAAATGCCGAGGTGAAGGAGGCCAGGCAGAGGGGCCTGCAGACCAGGGATAGCTCTCCCCTGCTTTTTATTGATCTCTCTCTTTAGTTATTAAAATGCTTGACTCTGCTCAGTGGGGGAAAGGTGAGAGAGAGAAAGAACAATTCTGTTCTGGTTCACTTTTTCTCCCTCTGGGGAATAAGGGCCCTCGGTCTCCAAAGCTGTGTTTTTCTTGGGGTTTTGCCTTTTAATAGGGGTTGAAGAAAGTGGTTATAGACATTTGAGGGAAATAAAGCCTGTGGTTTATTAACTGCCCTGGTTTTAATCAGTGGTGCTTTGAGCAGGGTAACATTAGGATTGAAACAATGACAAACGATACTGGGATTTTCTGTGCTTTTAACCCCAAAGTGAAGTCTTGTGGATTCACTGACAAAAATACGTTTGTTTCTCTGGCCTGGCTGGGGGTAGAGGGGAGGCCGTGGGGAGGGGAGGCCGTGGGGAGGGGAGGCTGTGGGGAGGGAAGGTTGTGGGGAGAGAAGGTTGTGGGGAGGGGAGGCCGTGGGGAGGGAGGCTGTGGGGAGGGGAGGCTTTGTGAAGCCAACAGGGAAGGCAGGTTGTGAGGGGAGAACAGAGCTGCCATGAGGATTCTTGTCAGCTGGGATTTCAGCTGCTAGGGAGGAAGGCTGAACCCCTCAGTGAAGCGAATAGGAAGGAAAGGAAGAGATGGGAAGCAGTGGCCAGCATTGCTGTAGCTGCTCCAGTCCAGGATGCAGAGCATCAAGTGCTCACAAATACATCTTCACAGACAGAGGCAAAAACCTCAGGGTGGCTGCCTTCTTCCTCTTGCAGACCTTATAAGCATTATAAACGATACCATTTCTTCTATTTCGAAAACTAGGAAGGAACAGGCCTCTCCCCGTGGAAGGTGGCTTTTCAAGGTGACCCAGCTTGCCTTTGGAGGGCTTTCCCATCCCATCCCATACTTAGCGTGGCCACGGATCATCCAGCAAGGCTAGGCTGGTACGGAAATGCAGATCAAGCTCGCCTTTAGTCTACGTCTTGATCTTGCACCACGTGTGTGTAGCAATGGGATCTCCTAGGAGTGTTCTCTTCAAGAGCACCGCCCTTGAGTTTCAGGGTATGTATCTGTTTAGGAAGAAACAGGCTCAGTGTTAACCTGTCTCCTGCTATGGGGGCCCGAGGGCTTCTCAGATGAACAGGACACACTCGAGAGCTCATAACTGGAGGACATATCCCCCCACCTGTGCTCCTGGGTTCAGGGTGGTTTACAGTTCCCAAGAAGCAGAATGTTAGCATCCTGTTTTCTAAGTTCGCGTGGGATTTATTTATATTATAGAAACTGGGAGAACCAAAACCACAAAGAAAAATGAGATGTGTGAACATTTCCCTATTTATACTACTACTACTACTACTAGTTATTATTACAACATTAAATACTGCATTCAATATGCTGTAGGCAGAGGAAACAATAGGATATGACACTATATACTATATATGTGTGCTCATCTGTGTGTGTGTATATATATATATACACACACACACACATATATATATGATACCATTTTGTGTTATGTAGTAGGTAGATACTATATTGCGTATATTTTCAGACTCCCTTAGTGTTATTAGACGCGTTCTCACGCCCGGCCAGGAAGAACACCACAGACCAGAATCTTCTGCGGCAAAACTTTATTGCTTACATCTTCAGGAGCAAGAGTGTAAGAAGCAAGAGAGAGAGAAAACGAAACCCCGTCCCTATTAAGGAGAATTATCCTTCGCCTAGGACGTGTCACTCCCTGATTGGCTGCAGCCCATCGGCCGAGTTGACGTCACAGGGAAGGCAGAGCACATGGAGTGGAGAACCACCCTCGGCACATGCGCAGATTATTTGTTTACCACTTAGAACACAGCTGTCAGCGCCATCTTGTAACGGCGAATGTGGGCGCGGCTCCCAACATCTCCCCCTTTCCTTTTAATAAGAGCAAATAGGCCACCCATATTAATGAGAGTGGAGATAGAGGTCAAATCCCCAGTGTGTAGGTAAAGGAGCCATGTACAGGATTAGCTCTTAGGCTCACAGGCTTTTACCCAGAGCAACCCTGACCTGCTCCCGTGTCGTTTTGCCTGGAGAGAAGGACACTTGGACACTCAACCTTCTTGAAAGATGACATGTCTCCCTAGAATAGGCTCATATATGCCGCAGAGCCTTTCTACTGCAGTGCTTAGCCGTGCAACTCTCTCGGGCTGCTGAAGCACACTCACTCTATCCCGTGCAATGAGACTAGCCTCATGGGATATAAGAGCTGAGTGGCCAGCGACCTATTGCCTAAGCATAGATATATCAGGGGAAGCTCCATGTTCTAGTCCTGCAAGCGCCTGGGCAATAACCACCTTGTCTCTCCTAGTTTGGGCCTTAAGCTTACAGACCAATCAAAGAAGCAACACTAATCCACAGCAAAGTGTATCTCCAAATAATATTAATCCCACCCATTCTTTAAAGAAAGAAAATGCTGAGGAGATCCAATTGGGTAATCCTTTGGTCAGCGACAGGTCCAAGCGCGTGGAGTTGACCTGAAGTCTCAATTCCCGAAGGGATCTGTTCAAATTCAGCCATCCAATTCTGTAACATATACTGAGAAAGACTTTTTGACAAATTAGCTGCCCTAGTAAATTTAACATACTGAATGGAAATAACACACAATCCCGGAAACTTTTGTTCACATCCCTGCTGAGTTATTTGTCATAATACATCTAGTTGTATCTGGACAAGATCTATAAGTTGATTAACCAGCATGAGACCTCTCTGTATCTTGACATTAGCTGAGGCCTGTTCATCTATGACTGTAGTCACTGAGGCTGACAAAGTGTTAATGGTGTCAGTTGTCTGGACCTGTCCAGACAGAGCCAAGGCTGTCTGAATTAAGGCCAAACCCAGTTCCTAGTTAGTGGTAAAAAAGCAGGAGAATACTTGAGCATTATACATCACCGTCATTGGGAGTGGAAATGTCGACATTATCCCCCAACGCTGCTCTCTCTTTATTATTGACGCCCTGGACATCACCAAGACGAGGGACATTAGTATTCCCTTGGTCAGTCTGGATTTTTCGGGTGAGTCTTTCTGGTATCCAAAATGGGTTGTCTTCATTCTGTGGGAAAACACAGATAGCTCCCCTGGATCTTATCAAAATAGGATCCGGGCCATACCATTTATTATCAAGGACATTTTTCCATTTAACCATCTCATTGGGCCTATCTGGCTCTGAACAATGACGTTCAGCCGCAGTATGGCCATGAGCATCAATATTTAAAAAATTGAGTGTAAAGAGTGCCATAGACACAGACACTCTTGGTGCTCGGGGTACAGTCTCCTCAAAAGTTCCCCTCTTCTGTTTTATAAGATAGGTTTTGAGGGTGCGATGCGCACGCTCAACAATACCCTGTCCTTGAGGGTTGTATGGAAGTCCAGTCAGGTGGGTCACGTCCATCTGACGGCAGAACTGCTGGAATTTTTGAGACGTATAAGCTGGTCCATTATCAGTCTTAAGGAGTCTGGGTTTCCCCCAAGCACTCCATGTCTCAAGACAATGTTGAATCACATGTGAGGCTTTTTCTCCGGTTAACGGAGAGGCAAACATGATGCCAGAACATGTGTCAATGGACACATGGAGATATTGAAGTTTTCCAAAGGAAGAAACATGTGTAACATCCATTTGCCAGACCTGTAGAGGTCGAATACCGCGTGGGTTAATTCCCACATGAGGAACTGGCAAGAACTCACAGCAGCTTTGACATTGAGTAACAATGTCACGGGCTTCTTTTCTTGTCAAGGAGAAACGACTGCGTAATGTTTCAGCCGTCACATGAAAATTGTTATGAAAATTTCTTGCAGCCTCTACCGGGGATGATAGGGCAGCAGCCATCACTTTAGTGGCCTTATCTGCCAAATCATTTCCCAGAGCCATGGGGCCAGGTAGGCCTGAATGGGCTCTAACATGAGTAATATAAACAGGAAATCTTCTAGATAACAAAACTAATTGTATCTGCTGAAAAATATTGGCAACTCTACTGGAAGGCTTAATCACTCCAGCCACTTCTAAAAGATTTACTGCATTAACCACATAACAGGAATCTGACACAATATTAAGGGGTTCTAAAAAGGTTTTTAAAACTTCTAAGACCACTAAACATTCTACCACTTGAGGTGAATTTTCATTATATTGTTTGGATACCACTTTACCATTAGCCACATAGGCACCTATGCCAGTTTTTGATCCATCAGTATATACCACAATCCCATTTTTAAGTGGGTTTCTTACTGTTATTTGTGGAAACACAACAGATTGATTTTGGGCAAACTGTAAGATTGGATGCTTTGGATAATGGTTATCTATTTTTCCTGAAAAGGAGGTAACTAAAACTGCCCAATCATTAGATGTGGCTGCCAAGGTTTGAACCTGTGCAGCGGTATAAGGTACAATTAAAAGATATGGACTTCGCCCAAAGTGGGTGATTGCTGCTTTTAGACCTTTAAGGGCAAGCTGTGCAATTGCATCAGGATACCAATCTATTATTTTAGCTGGGGATACGTTTGGATGGATCCACAACAATGGCCCATTCTGCCACAAAACTGCAGTTGGCAATTGTGCTGTCTTAAAGACACACAAACTGAAAGGCTGCGAATCCTCAATACGTTGTAATTGTGCATTCTGTAAGGCTTTTTCCACCTTTTGTAAGGCCTGGTTAGCAGCTAGAGTAAGAGTCCTAGGGGAGGAGATATGAGGATCTCCTTCTAAAATACCAAACAAAGGCCTTAACTCAGCGGAAGGAATCTTTAAAAAAGGTCTGAGCCAATTAATATCTCCCAACAGCTTTTGAAAATCATTTAAGGTATGGAGGTGATCTCTTCTTATCTCTACCTTTTGGGGCACAATCTTATCTGGGGACACCACAGAGCCCAAGAATTGTCCTGTATCAGAAATTTGGACCTTTTCTGTGGCTATCTGTAAACCCCACTGACTTAAAGTTTTAAGTAGAAAAGGATATGCCTTTTGTAGCATGGTAAGGTCTTTATGGCACAGGAGGATGTCATCCATGTAAAGGAGCAAAATTAAAGAGGGGAATTGTTCCCTCACTGGCAAAAGAGCTTCTTGCACATAAAGTTGACACATAGTAGGACTATTGGACATTCCCTGTGGTAAGACCTTCTATTGATACCTCTTATCAGGTTCCATGTGATTAATAGAGGGGATGGTAAAGGCAAATCTGGGCCTATTCCTTGGACACAAAGGTATAGAAAAGAAACAATTTTTAATATCTATAATAATTAAATTTCAGCCACGTGGTAAGGCGGAAAGTACAGGGAGACCCCTCTGTACTGGGCCAAATAAGTTCATTTGCTCATTAATGGCTCTGAGGTCATGGAGCAGTCTCCACTTTCCTGACTTTTTTTTAATTACAAAAATTGGAGTATTCCAAGGTGAGGTAGAGGGTTCAATATGGCCTAGTTTTAATTGTTCCTCTACCAGTTGAATCACAGCTTCCAGTTTTTCAGAGGATAGGTGCCATTGAGGAACCCACACTGGGTCCCCTGTTTTCCATGGTAAGGGTCGTGCTGCCCCAATGGCCGCTATGGAAAACCCAGACCCTGTCTGTCTTGGTTTCCATTAGGTAAGATAGGCTCTATCCTTCCCTGTTCTTGATGTCCTAACCCTTTTCCTTCTTTATAACCCATCTTTGCCATGATATTTTTTGCTTTAGTTGAATACCCTCTCGATGGGGCGTTTTCATTGGACAAAATAAGGCCCAAATGCTGCATAATATCCCTTCCCCAGAGGTTAACCGGGAGTGGGAGCACATAAGGTATGAATTTCCCTTGCTGCCCTTTAGAGGATTCCCACGTCAAGGCAACGGAGCTTATAGTGGGACATGATTGATATCCTAGGCCCTGTAATGAATGAGATGACTCTGTGGTGGGCCACGCTTTGGGCCACCAATGTGTAGAAATTATACTTTTATCTGCTCCGGTATCAAGGATGCCTTCAAACTCTTTTCCGTTGATCTTAAGGCAGAGCTTAGGTCTATTATTCAAAGATACAACCAAATAGGCAGAATCATTTTCTGAGGAGCCCATTTTCTTTATCTCAGGTCCTGCAGATTTCTCCCTGGTATTATCAGGGAGGAGCAGCAGCTGAGCTATCCTATCTCCTTTACTAATAGAAAAAACGCCTTTAGGGCTTGAGCACAGGACCTGTATTTCAGGGGAATGTTGACAATCCATAACTCCAGGGTGGACTACTAAGCCCTGCAAGGTGAGTGAACCCCGGCCGAGAATAAGGCCCATGGTTCCCGGGGGCAAGGATGGTATAGGCTCCACTGGCACCGGCTGAATACTCATTTGAGGCATTAATAGGAAGTCGGAGGCGGCACGCAGGTCCACTCTTGTGGGTCTTCCTGGGTCGCCTCTCTGACTGCTTCCTGGGTCCTGACAAACCGGTTCCCATATCTTTGAGGGCCCTGGGACCGAGGGCCCGATGACCCGTTTTTTGGCACATCAGTTGATTGACTATCAGGTGGGGGAAGAATTCTGCCCTTTATATCCCTCACAGAGCGACACTGGTCAGCTCTATGATAACCCTTGCCACACTTAGAGCAAAGAGTGAGAGTCCCCCCCTGTTTATCTGGAGCTCTGCAATCTTTCTTAAAATGCCCAGGCTTTCCGCAATTAAAACATGTCCTCTGATTATTTCTGCCCATGGAGCGGTTCTGAGATTGGAGGATGGCGGCAGCTAAGCCTGCATTGGTGAGAGGTCCCCCAAGCTCTCGACAGACCCTGAGCCAGTCTTGTAAGCCTTTGTTCTTTCTTGGGGCTATGGCCGCTCGGCACTCCTTTGTGGCTTGCTCATAGATTAGCTGTTCTATCAGAGGCGCAGCTTGCTCTGACTCTCCAAAAATACGCTCTGCTGCCTCTGTCATTCTGGCCACAAAATCTGAGAAGGATTCCTGAGGTCCCTGGATTATCTTTGTTAATTGACCAGTGGTTTCACCTGCTCGGGAGAGCGCCTTCCAGGCCCTAATAGCCGTGGAGGAAACTTGGGCATAAGCTCCCCAATGGTAGTTTGTTTGATCAGCAGAATAAGCTCCCTGACCCGTTAACAAGTCAAAAGTCTAATCTCTCTGCTCTGGAGTCAAAGCAGCTGCGTTTGCTCGGGCCTGCGCTTGTGCAGTTTCATGCCAAAGAGCTCTCCATTCCATATATTTGCCCATACTAGGGAGAGCGGCTTTTACAACCGTTTGCCAGTCGGCAGGAGTTAGTGCCATGCCGGCAAGCCTGTCTAACTGCACCAAGGTAAAATTAGCATTGGTTCCATATTTACGGACCGACTCGGCAAGCTCTTTAATTTGTAAGTATTCTACCGGAGCGTGGACACGCCCACCCTCGGCTCCTTCAAAGACCGGAAATGCCTGTTGTATTTTCCTTTGTTCCTCTCTGGGAATGAATGAGTCTGCGCACTGCCTCTCTGCGCACTGCCTCTCTGCGCAGGGCTGACACACTACGCAGGGCGGGGACTCCGCATAGGGCGGACCTTGAAGCCGACTGCCCTGAGGCCAATCAGCAAACTGGCCTTCGCCAGCCGCTTTTGGCTTCCTTAACTGATTAGCTAGCACTTTACCTGGCTGGTACCCTTTTTTCTCATAATGAGCTGCTTCTTCCTCCCAGTCTGTTTCTTCAGAGGAGAATTCATCATCTGATTCAGAGCTACCAAGAGCTGGCTCCCCGAGCCCATCCAGCGATGAGCACAGGCTCCTTTTCCTAGAGACCTCCGCTAATTGATCTTTCTTCTTTTCCCTTTTTCTTCTTTTTCTTCTAATCTCTCTCCAGGTATTCCTACCTAACCTTAACTTTTCCTCGGGTTCAAGACCCTTGGAAAGGCCTGTATACTTATTTTGTGTACCATATTTCCTCTTTGTTCTTACTCTCTCTCCCCACTTTACTTCTGATAGCTTGTCCTGAATTTCCTCTAGAATTTTCAGCCCTATCTTAATCACTTGATAACATGTGAAAAGGAACAAAAGGGCTCCTAACATTAGAAAAAATTCAAGGCCAAACATTTTCCACTTTACTTCTGATAGACTGTCTTGAATTTCCTTAGAAAGTTCAAGGCCAGGCTTACCTCGTAAAGCTGTACTCACTGGTACTCTCGTTCCCCAGCTGAAAAGTTCTGAATTCATGCAGTTGAATCCTTCTTAACAGTCTGCTTTACGGGAACCTTTATTACCGCGACCCGCAGTTCTGGTTCTGGAATGAGGGATCTTCCTTGCGCCAGTCCCGAGTTTTTTCTCGTCCCGGGTTTCGGCACCAATTGTTATTAGACGCGTTCTCACGCCCGGCCAGGAAGAACACCACAGACCAGAATCTTCTGCGGCAAAACTTTATTGCTTACATCTTCAGGAGCAAGAGTGTAAGAAGCAAGAGAGAGAGAAAACGAAACCCCGTCCCTATTAAGGAGAATTATCCTTCGCCTAGGACGTGTCACTCCCTGATTGGCTGCAGCCCATCGGCCGAGTTGACGTCACGGGGAAGGCAGAGCACATGGAGTGGAGAACCACCCTCGGCACATGCGCAGATTATTTGTTTACCACTTAGAACACAGCTGTCAGCGCCATCTTGTAACGGCGAATGTGGGCGCGGCTCCCAACACCTTAGGTATGAAGGACTAAGTATTTAATAGGAGAACAGCGAATGAACCAACGCATGCTGAGGTAGGGCAGGGACACTGCCTTTCCTCTTGGTAAGAAGCAACTTGTGAATCTTCACAAAAATTCAAAAATTTAGAACAGGATGGAGTAGAAAGTCTGATCTCTTAAAAATGAAATGATATTCTAATTCATGCTGACCTCATCTCCAGAGCACCTCTCTCTCTCTCTCTCTCTCTCTAACACATACACACAGACACACACTCATATACACAATCAGACAGACAGACACAGATATAGACACAGAGATATACATGAACACCCCCCCCCCAACATACACAGTCACAACACAGACAGACAGACAGAGATATAGACACATAGAGACAGACACATAAACACACACAGAGACACACACTCATATACACAATCAGACAGGCAGACACAGATATAGACACACAGAGACACACACATGAACATACAAACACACACCCCACATACAGACAGACAGATACAGTTATATACATACATAGGACACACACATGAACATACACACACACCCCACACACAGTCAGACAGATAGACACAGATATAGACACACATAGAGACACACATATGAACATACACACACACGCCCCACACACAGACAGACAGATACAGTTATAGACATACATAGGACACACACATGAATGTACACACAGAGACACATGCATAGTTGTCATCTCTACACTGTCCTTCATAAGTAATCCACCCATGGGGGAAATCTGATAAATCTGTCGATGTAGACATTGCTTTTGTTGGGCTGAGTCTTAGGTGCTACTGGCTGTATCTTCTTCCTGTTTTTCTTTTTTTGGCATCGTTATCGTCTTTCTCCTCAGGGATAAACCCTGATTCTACAAAGCTTTAAATGAAAACCTGCCAAGTTCTCCTTAGGTCAACTGCCGCTGCACTGGCTCAAGCAAACTTCAAATCGCTGTGGGGCTTGTAGTCCCACTGCCTTCCGAACACTGCAGACAGAAGAACAATGCAAAAACAAGGGAGAGTAAGAGAAGGTGGGCTAGGAGCCAATCCCTCAATCTCCCTCTCCCTTCTTCGGTTTCCTTGGAGGCTGAGAAGACAGCTCTGTCGGAAAGATTTGGCTTGGGTCCTGGCTAGGTCATGTGATCTGTGAGTATTTATCTATCTTGTTCTCAATAATAGCAATTAATAATAAACCGCCTGGCTGTGCCCCGGAACAAAGGATTGGATGTCTAGCGAAACGTGTCCACAGCAGTTCCATTTTGTAAGGCTGCTATCAGATCAAGCAAGATAAAATGTGCTCAGTACTTGAAGGAGCAACAATCTCTTCAATATTATTATTTCTTTCTCTTTGTCGCTCCCTGTTTCCCTCTGAGTGCCGTAAGCATGTGTGCTGTAAGCATGTTTGTGCAGGTCGGCACACCATGTGCTCATAGAAGGGTACAGGCTGATGTTGGGATGTCTTCCTCTATCATTGCCTACCTCTAAAAACAGTACATTTGCTTTTGTCAATTGATTGATTGATTGGTTAACTGATATTTATTGAAGAGGGGTGGGCTGTGCCTCAGAAGGTCAGAGGATAACTTCTGGGAATCTGTTCTCTCTTTCTGTCATGGGGCCTGGGAGATGGAGCGCAAGACATAAAGTTTGGCAGCCAGTTCCTTTACCTGCTGACCCATCTCGCCAGCCTCCCATCTTATATTTTGTGAGGCAGAGGTCTCCCACTGAACTAGGGCTTGCTAGTCTGGCTAGACAGACTGGCTGACAAGCCCCTGGTGTCTGCCTGTCTTTGCCCCCAAGTCTGAGATTGCAGATCTCCAAGGTGAATCCTAGCCTTTATGTAGCCACTGGGGACGCAAGCCGGAGCTCCTCCTGCTTGTGCAGCAAAGATCTCACCCTCCGAGCAGCCATCTCCTCAGTCCTGCTAGCGCTTCCTTTATGTCACTATTTCCTCACTAACATCAAACTAAAAACAAATTGTAGAATGAGCCGAGAAATCTGCTAGAAACTCTTCTTTAGATAGACCTTTAATTTTTGTTTTTTTAAGAATGATTGCTGCCAGGCCGGGCGGTGGTGGCGCACGCCTTTAATCCCAGCACTCGGGAGGCAGAGGCAGGAGGATTTCTGAGTTTCGAGGCCAGCCTGGTCTACAAAGTGAGTTCCAGGACAGCCAGGGCTATACAGAGAAACCCTGTCTCGAGAAACAAACAAACAAACAAAACCAAAAAACAAACCCAAACTAACAAACAAAAAAGAATGATTGCTGCCACGGGTAACATCTGAGGAAGCCATCAGGAAGGATTCAGATAATTATCTGCTTTAAAAAGGAATCTAAACACAAACAAATAACGCACACAGAACACAGACCTTCCCAGGCTTCTCAGCCCAGAGTTCTGTGTTTGCTTTGGTACCCAGCACAGCCAGCATAGCTTCATAAGGGCGCTCGTGAAGAAGATCTAGTTCTGTTGGAGGCTCAGTTACAAAGGCGAATGTCCAAGGCACCGGGGTGTGATGCTGCCATGGGATGGGGGTTGAGCACCAGGAAGCCGATGCCCATGAGTCATCTGTCCTACAGTATAGAGGAGGGGAATGGGTCTCCTGGAAGTGACATTAGAATTGTGACTATTCTGGAAGCTGTGGGCATTGTATGTTTTACTGAAACTCTGTAATTCAGGAGGCAAGGGCATCAGAGCTGAAGGGGGTAGTCTTTCTTGGTAATGTTTTCTGATGTGTTCCTGCTAGCAGAGTTTGGGGAAGTATTCTGCGTATGTGGTTGACAACGGGATGGAGTGTGCTGGTTTTGCCCTTCCTACGTCTAGACAAGTATCCACTCAGTCCAGGGGACTCACCGATGGTCGGTGAGAGGGGGATGGGCATGGGGTGAGAGCAGTGTGGGAACACAGAATTCCCCCAAGTGTTCTCTAACAGTTGAAAGAAGACCTAAATAAGAAAGAGAGACAAGGAATGGAGAGATGGAGAGCAGAGCCGTGTAATTGTTCATCATGAGGGGACATCTGCAGTTCCCAGTGATGGTCTACAGCATTCCTTTAGGAATCAGCCACAAGGGAACCCACAGAGTCTGTCCACAGACTGAGCCACAGGTGACACTGTTATCATTTGTGATTCTCCTTCATACACCTTCTGGCCATCGTGGGCTGCTTTCTCTAGTTGTCAGCTGATGTCACGCTTTACTTTAGGGCTCCCATTCTGCCTTTGGCAGTGGTCTGTTCCTGAGGCGGGCATGGCAGAAACTCCCACAGACCGCTCCTTTGAGAATGTAGTCACGTTCGTAGTGAATGGGATGGCATCTTTGCTTGAGCGACCATGTCTTTGTGTGCATATATGTATGTATTAACATTCTCAGAACTGTGTTTCTCATCAATCACAAATGTCTTAAGTTGCTGGTGAGGGATGGACAGCTTATGGGTCTACCTGAGAGTCTAGTGGGAGAGTCCTGGTTTTTCTCCATGACTTTCTCATGTGACTTCACAGCTCAGCAACTTAGCTTCTTGGATTCATGGGTGGAGGTGAGAATGAAGTGTCTCTTAGCTGTACTTTTAAGTCCAAATGTTCCAGTTTTAATTACTGTTCCACACTATACATTTGACTGTATGTATGGATAAATGGATAAACAGATACAATGTCTTTGTCTTTAATTTTTACTTCTTGATGTGTTGAGAATTGAAGATGGAAGTTCTTCCAAGCACGGCTGTTGTGTTGGGGACCCCCAATAATGCGACAAGTGAGCTATAAAGTCTGTGTTCATTGTAGAAACGCATAAGCTCAGGCCATCCTGACATACAGACCCTCATCTGAGCTTGGTCCTTGTGCCTGAACATGAGGCTGACAGAGTCCAGCCCCTTTCCTTGTCCATGTATACCGCTGCTGTATACATGACTCCCCAAAGCTCCACATCTGGTTCCATGGCAAGGTTTGGATGGTGCGCCCGTGGGGTGGGGTTGTTTGCTCTGTCATATGACCCAGTCAACACAGGAGGGTGAGAACCACTCCTCTCGCTGGGAAAACATTGGAAGTGGATTTCTTGGCAGTCTGATTTAGTCCTTGGAATGAGTTCTCCTATGAGACAGTGTTTTGCACAGTGCAGGGAACCATGGAGTTGGCCTGGCCTAGCTGCCTTGGGAGGCATGTGTCATAGGTTGTTCAGGCTGTGGCTCCTTGGGTAGTGCGTGCCTTCCAGTTCCTGGGAGACTTATGTACTCTCTTGAACAGGGAAGCATTCAGACTTTGTGGTTCTCTGTATGTTCTCTTAGAAGTCGAGGGAGCATGGAAGCTTGTCTACCCTGGATAGCTTGCAAATGTCATTGTGCCCTGGCAACTATGTATTGATCCTGGCAATTGCCGTTATATTCTGTTTCTGATAAGGGTATACAATGTCTGGTTACTCTCAATAAAATGGCCACAGGTTAAGTTTTGCTGCAAATCCTCCAGCTGGTCTTCTTTCATTCCTCATGGCCAGATCGGGTGACCTTGGATTGACAGGTCAGTCATCTACTCCAAAGTCTTACACAAGTCAGGAGGGAAACACATGGTACTGTGGATTGGGTAATTTTCGAGTCTTGTGGAAGAGATGTTTACTGAGATGTGGGCAGGGTGGTGAGCAGTCACAAGGCCAATACCCTGGAGAATGGCCATGGCAGGAATAGTTATCAAAATATGGGAAAGCTTTTGGGAAGGTCACCTTCAGTCAATCAACACATCTAGACAACCTCCATCAGAATGGTCTGTGGGCACATCTGTTAGAATTCTCTTGATGGATGATTGGTGTGAGAGGGCCCCACCCACTGTGATGATTGATATGAGAGGGCCCCACTCACTTCGGGTAGTGCCAACCCTGGGCAGTTGGTCTAACGTGTGTGAGTAAGCAGGCTGATGGGGAGCAAGTCAGTGAGCAGTACTTCACCAGGCCTCTCTGTCCTAGTGTCAGCCTCCAGGTTCTTGTTTTGCCTTCCTGCTCTGGCTTGCCTCAGGGATGAACTATGCTGTGGAACAATAGGGCAAATGACTCTTTTTTTTTCCCACAATGTTTATCACAGCCGTAGGGACCCAAGACAATCCTGGAACACATCTTTGTTTAGTCTCATGTCAACTAACACCTTTCTTGTTCTACCCAGTTTGAGTATTTTCTTTCTGGCTTTACCACCTGCTCTGGAGACCTTCCATGGTGGTTGACCCTACCACTATTATTTGTTCACTATAAATATCCACATAACACAATCAAATGTTCTGTCCATCACATCTGGGCACTGTAGCTGGGCGTGGTGGCACACACGCCTTTTATCCCAGCACTTGGGAGGCAGAGGCAGGCAGATTTCTGAGTTCGAGGCCAGCCTGGTCTACAGAGTGAGTTCCAGGATAGCCAGGGCTACACAGAGAAACCCTGTCTCAAAAAAAACTAAACACTAAAAACAAAAACAAAACAACCACAACCACATCTGGGCACTGTTATCTTGGTGCTTTTATCTAACAACTTCCACTTCTGAACAGGACCTTTGGAGTCCTGTCCATTCTGACAGGCAAACCGTATCATATCAGCAGAACTTCCCCCCCCCCTTCCCCCGATACTGAATCTAAGTCTCCAAACTCATCTCCCATTTCACAATTAAATGGGGAATGGATGGCAGAAGAGTAGTACAGCCCTCTGACTCTGTCTTCCCGTTAAATGTATTACTCATGCTGCCTGACACCCACCACGTTCCACAGCTTCTACAGAGGCATCACTGTTCATGTGCATTTTCTAACTGGATTGTAAGAACCATTAGGGACCAGTGCAAATATGTTCTGATAACTGGAGACATTGCAAGTCCTGGAGTACACACATGACTCTCTGGGTAAGCAGATTTGCATAGCTTGCTATAGTCTCTCTGGCCTCCGTTGAAGCAGTGCTTAGAACAGTCTGTACTCGGTGGTTTGATTCAGCACTGCACCAGAGGCATAGACTTGTGTTCCATTTCTTTCAATCGTAGGCTCACTAGGTGAAGAATGATAAACTTCCTACGTGAATTAGACTCTGAGAACTCTCCCAGTGGAAATGCCATCTGGTTCTGATACCTCCTAAGCAGTTGACCTAGTTTCTTTCATGGTATGGTTTAAAACTGACCCATGCATCTTTCCTTCCATCTCTCTTGCCTGTAATTATTGCTGTCTTCCTGCTGGACTCTTCATCTTCCATGATGGTTCTAGTGACCTATATGGCACCTTCTGTGTCAGTAGTGCAGTGGAATCATGGCTGTGATTCAGCTCTTACCTCTTACTCACACGAGTGAGCTGCAAGAGATCCTGGACTGTGTGTGCCATGGCTCAGAGCTGGAACAGGCTTTGATCTTCCACCACCACCACCTTCACCATCAGCCTTGACTCTTTGTTGTTGTTGTTTAAAGATTTATTTATTCTATGTATATGAGTATACTGTAGTAACTGTCTTCAGACATACCAGAAGAGGGCATCAGATCCCATTTTAGATGCTTGTGAGCCACCATGAGGTTGCTGGGAATTAGACGCAGGACCTCTGGAAGAGTAGCCATCTGTCCAGCCCCTGAGTCTTGATTTTAGTGGGGGAAGAAACAGAAACTTTGGATGCTCTTATCAAACAATGGCCTGAGTGTCTTACTGTACTTACTGACTTTCCTCTTTGGCTCTTGGGACCATCTCATCTTGAAGTGTCTAGAGATAGGCCTAACAGGGAAGATCTGTGGCTTGCTTGTGGCTGGGTTGGCTGGGGAGGTAGGGGTGGGGGTAGACAGAAATGTGAGTCTTCCATCCTGGGCTCACCTGCCACCATGGTCCTAGCTTTTGCTGGACTTACATCTCACCACACCAGGACTTACTTCTTCCAAGTCTCTCCTTGGTATTAAGTCACAGCTAGACTTTCTACCCTGGAGGTTTCTCCACTGAAGGTGTCTGGTTTCAAAATCTGGGCTGTGTTTTCAAATAACATTTCAGCACCTCAGGCAATGACATCATGGCAAAAGTGACAGCGTTAGCTCAAGTGTTGGTACAGCGGGCAATGGCAAGAAATCACCCGCCCAGTGAGTGGGCTGCTTAGAGAAGGGCAGCAGAGAGAATGTCACCTCTAAGTGGTATTTTTCCACAAAAATTTAATTAAAAACCATGGCTGTGTCAGTATTTATAGCACGCTGCCAGCCTCTTCCTTTGGATGGAACATTGCTGAGTGTCAGTCAGGATTCAGGGGTGGATGGAGCTCCCAGGAGGGAAAACAGCTTTGAGAGGTGCTGTGGAATTCCTCCACAGGAAGGGCGTTCAGTGCTGAGCGTCCGTGTGGTGGAGGGTGTCCCACTTGTGAACACTGGCTTTGTAAACTCAGATGGCTTAGGAGAGCCCCTTCAACATTCATTTCCTTTTCTATCAGCTTCTTCCTTCCTCTCAAGAAAGAAATGCCAGGGTGGACAGTGGTTTGCTGCCATTACTCAAATATACAATGTTGCTACCATTACTCAAATATACAATGTTGCTACTGTTATTCAAATATACAATGGGTTTGAGTTATAACTCTTTTATTGAGGCAACTATTAATAACATTGCCGGCTTTGTTTTTATTTACTGAGTACCCATCTTAGAAATGAGACTTTAAACCTCATCTCTCACCTCTACGAAGCCCCCAAGGAGGTGATGCTCTTACTTCTATTTTAAGTGGTTGAGCAGACAGAGTAACTTGCTCTTGGCCATTCAGCCCCACACATGAGTTTGACTTGGTTGTGTTGCTTTCCAAAATAACAGCAATAACAATAAAAAATAATCATGGCAATATATAGTAAGTACCCAATAAAAAGGAGCCATTATTCAGATATTAGATACATGTACATGGGCATGTGGGTACCTCTCTCTTCCTGATCTGGGGCCAGGAGGCCTATCATTACAAGGCTGGCTTTGCATTTTTAATTGGATAAAAAACGAAGCTGTGTCTCTTTGGGTGCTGTTAATTCTTAATTCTTGGTGCTGGAGAACCGTGTCCTGAGGGGATGACAGGGTTAGAGCATGAATTCACAGAGACCATTTGAATAAGAAAGAATGCCAGAGTTCCAGGTAGGAAAGAGTGCAAGGTCTCACGCCTCCCCTTGTTTTGAGGAGATGCACATGCCCTGAGCCTAGGTACTTGCTTCTCACTGAATTTTGTAAATGCCCACCATATTTTCTGGCCACCCTTTCAATTAGATGGAGTTGTGTGACTTGTTCCAGCCAATGGAAATGGGAATACAGAATCTTTCTTCCTGTCCAAGAAGAGGTTTGTTGTCTCTGTTCCCTTCTGTCCCCTATGATCCTGAGAGCTTAGAAGGCTGAACTGGAGGATGCTTGCCCAAATCCCCTCACACATTATTTTATTATCCTTCTGAGGGTCTGGGCTTAATTATTATTGCAGCAGAACCTGACTGATTCTGACTTCTATACACGTGTACTGATTTTCAGGCCTCTTCACAGTCAGCATCTTTAGAGGTCTGTCTGGATCTTGCACAGGTTGTGTGATTACTGTCATAACCATTGTGACTGCATATGTGCAATTTTCATTTTGTGTCCAGAAGACAGTCTTGATGTAGTCATTCACTAACCCTGGCTCTTAGAGTCTTTTTGCCCCCTCTTCTGTGATGATCCTTCAACCTTGGGAGAAGGGAGTATGATGTAGACATCTCATGTAGGGGTGAGCAATGTCTTCCCCTTTAGGATGAGCAATGTCTTGTCCTGTGGGGTGAGCAATGCCTTGTCCTCTGCACATGAACCAGTTGTGGCTCATTGTGTTAATCACCATCTGCTGCAAAAGGAAGACTCAGTTTCACATTGACTTCTCCTTCTTTGAATCTCAAATTTAAGGTACTCCCAGAGTATATACTGTGACCCGCCATTTCTGGGGCTTTCAGAGCTCACCTTGGCCCATGGCTTTAGATGCTAGCCATTTGTCTAGGCCATTCTAATAAACATGGAGAAATTAGTATGTGTTGGGGGAGAGAGACAGCTCAGCAGATCAGAGCACCGACTGCTTTTCTAGAGGATCTGTGTTTTATCCCCAGCATCCACATGGAGGCTCACAACCATCTGTAACTCCAGTTACATGAGATCGGATGCCCTCTTCTGGCCTCCATAGGCACCAGACGGTCATATGGTATACAGACATACAGTTAGGCAGAATACTCATATACACTTATAAACTAATTTACTACAAATAACTTTGTGTACCCATCATGAGCCGTTGGCTATCTTACCCCTCCTCAGATTCCTGTCTTGTCAGTGGCTCCACTCTCTCTGAGATTCATCTGTGAATCTTCACGTTTGGCACAACCTATCATCGAGCTCTGTCTCGTCTCATGCCCAAACACCCCAGGTTTCACATGTCATCCCAGTTCACAGCTGCTAAACTAATTCCAGACATTTCCATCACTCACATGTGTTAAGCCTCTTGTCTTTGGTTCTGTCTACTGTTCCCTTACATCACAGTACAGGGCACCAGTTACAAACAGAAATGAGGTTGCCCTGTACCTAGTGTCCTGTGGTGGTTTGAATATGCTTGGCCTAGGGAGTGGTACTATTAGGAGGTGTGGCCTTGTTAGAGTAGGTGTGGCCTCATTAAAGGAAGTGTGTCACTGTGGTCATGGGCTTAAAGACTCTCATCCTAGCTGCCTGGAAGTCAGTCTTCTCCTGTTTGCCTTCAGAACAAGATGAGGAACTCTCAGTTCCTCCAGCCCCATGTCTGCCTGCCTGGACACTGCTATCCTTCCTGCTATGATGGCAACAGACTGAATCTCTGAACCTGTAAGCCAGCCCCAATTACATGTTGTCTTTGATATGAGTTGCCTTGGTCATGGTGTCTGTTCATAGCAAAACCCTAACTAAGACATATCCTTTTGTGTTACTTCCAATAATAATTCAAATACCATGAAATAACATTATCTGGGTAAGACCCCAGATCTGCTGCTGGTTATGTCTCTGCCGCCCCTCCTCTATTGACTCCATCTGTGCTGTTCACTAGCTTCAAGTCCACTAGCTTCATTTTCTCCCTAGTTTAGCGTCTTTGTATCTGCTATTTCTCATGTCCTGGGTTTTCATGAGGCTTTGCCCTTTGTGATGCTTATGCTTCACCCCAGATTTCGCCTTCTCAGGTCTCATGGTGTTTCTAGGTTGAGGAGACTTAAGTTCCTACTGCCTTTTCCTGCTTGCCTTATTTCACAGTCCTATCATCTCCCAAAGCGATAACATGTATGGTTATCACTACATGGAGCAAGGACATGGGTGTAATGGATGCAGGGAATTTACCTTTTCACTCTTGTCTCATCACACACAAAAGCACTCTTGAGGTATCAATAAACCACTCACCAATAAATGAGCGAATCTGTAAGTTACTTTGTTAAAGCATGTGGCTTATCTTTGATCACCGTGACAGAGCACCTTACATACATGATCTACCTGACATACATGATCTACCTGACATACATGATCTACAAGAAGGGGAGGCTTATTTTGGCTCACAGTTTCCGACATTTTAGCTCATGGTCATGCCACCCTGTGTCTAGACATGTGGGAAGACAGAATGTCATAGCATGAAGTGTATGATGGAGTTAAGTTGGCCATCTCCTAATAGACACAATGTAGAGGGCAGGGAGCAGGACCTAGACCACCTGAAAGCTGTCATCCCCAGTGGCCCCATGTCCCAGTAGCACCATCAGAAGAGGACCAACTCTTTAGCACACAGATTTTTGGAGGACATACACCATGGGAATTCCATTTCTCAGAACTAATCTGTAAGCTTAGCCTGACATGATGTTGCCAGGAATGTGGTTTGAGTAAGAATGGCCTCCATAGGCTCATAAAGCTGTAGTCTTGGAGTAGGTGTGGCCTTGGAGTAGGTGTGACCTTTAAGTGGGTGTGACCTAGAATAGATGTGGCCATAGAATGGGTGTGGCCTTGGAGTGGGTATAATCTTGGAGTGGGTGTGGCTTTGGAGTAAGTGTGACCTTGGAGTGGGTGTGGTCTTGGAGTAAGTGTTGCCCTTGCTGGAGGAAGTGTGTCACTGGGGTGGGCTTGGAAGTTTCAAAAGCTCACACCCAGCCCAGTGTTTTTCTTCCTCTGTTTGAGTTTGGATCACGAGGTAAAGCTCTCAGTTATGTCTCCAGCACCATGTGTGCCATCATTCTCTCTGTCCTGATGACAAAGCCTCTAAAGCTCTAAGCCAGCCCCAGTTAAATGCTTTCTCTTATTAGAGTTGCCTTGGTCTCTTCACAGCAATAAAACCTGGAATTCTGTACTATTCCTGGGTCCCTTCCTGGGTATGGCCATGTTCTCACCTCATTGTAGTTTTTCCTTCTCACCAAAAGATGAGGTCAAGAAATGAGGAACTGCTGGAAGGATGGCTCAGTGGGCAGAAGACTTGCTGTGTAAGCACAGGTTCCTCAACCCTCACATAAAAGCCAGCAGTGGTGTAGACAAGCTCTCTGGAGCTTGCTGGCCAGTCTGGCCAGCCAAAATATAGAGCTTCAGATTCAAGGAGAGGCTCCATCTCAAGAAAATAGGGTGAGGAGTGATACAGGAGATCACCTGCCATTGATTCCTGGTCTCCATGTGTGAATTCTTATGTACATGGGCACACACACACACACACACATGTATGCACACACATAGATAGACAGATGATAGATAGTTAGATAGATAGATAGAAAGTAAGAAGATAGATAGATAGATAGATAGATAGATAGATAGATAGATAGATAGATAGATAGAATATGCTTTCCTACAGTGCATTCCAGTCCAGAAGGGTGTATGTTCAACCCTCTCAGCACACCCTTTTAGAATGTCCTCTTGGGACTTCAGAATCCATATCCAGGGCCTTGTGGGACTCATTCACTCCTCCTTTCAATGGCAGAACAGCATGTAAATCTCTAGGTCTGGGGGTGGCCAGGGTCAGCTGCAGAGAGTTGGGTACAGGTGGGTTATAGATGTGTATGTTGGCTCCACTAATTTGCATCCAAGACTTCTTGCATTGCAAAGTAGAACCTGGAGTGGCAAAAAAAGAGGATAGGTGACCGTGGAGGGCAGGTGACCACCGTGGAGGGCAGGTGACCACCATGGAGGGCTGCCTTCTCTTATGCCAGCTGCAGCACGAACTTCAAGAAACCTGCAAATGCTACACTGAGTCCTCACCGTCTAGCCCTGATAACGGACAACAGGGAATAATGCAGAGGCAGAGGCAGGTCTTTCTAAAATTGAACCTCTCTTTCCAATCTATGACCATGACCTTGATGAATCCAGATTCAAGCAGGTGAGGTAGAACAGTCATTTCCAACACCCTGGGCCCAGTGGTCTTTAATAAGTGGTCTCAACCCTTTGGTCTCTTGGATACATCTGTATGAATTCACTGAATCAGAGTGGTGCTGCCAGACCTGGAAGATTTGGGGGTTTATTTTATCTTTAATCACGTATGTGTATGCTCAGGAGGTACAGGCACATGTGTGTGTGGGTATCCATGGAGGTGTGAGACACTGGACCTGGAGCCAAGGTGGTAGTGAGCAGCCTGGCGTGGGTGCTGAGAACTGGACTCTAGAAGAACAGCAAGTGCTCTTAACCATGGACCCAGCACTCCACGCTCTGCTAAAAGGTTTTGATGAATCCACTGCTGATAGAAAGCCACTCGAGTCCTTCCATTGTCTATACTCTAGAAAGTGATATCATGGCCGTTGGGGGAATTTACAGAAGAGCTGACTCTGCTGGTTCTTGTTGCTTGGATAAATGCCAATCTTGGGTTGACTTCTTTACTTTGCATCTGTCAGTTGGTCCTAGAGAATGAGATAAGTCAGAAATGATTCTATACTCCAGTTTTCAAATGTAGAAAGTTCAAAATCAAATCTCCAAGCTTCCAAATACCAGCGACTTACAATGTTTCTGAATGTAAAATCGAGACCTCAGCCCTCTCTGAAGAACTTCCTGGGACTTCAGTGATTTCAAATGAAGGGTTCAGTGTCTATAAAAGAGATGACTGTATTTAGTTATGTAAAACTTCTCACAAAGTGAGAAAGATCGTCTCTCTTAAATCCACCTTTTAAAATGTTCTTGGACTTTCTCAAATTTGCATGATGTACAGCACACATGACCTCCTGAGTGTCAGCAATATACTCCCACCTACAGGGCCCATGGGCCACCTTTGTTCATGAAGTACATTATAGGCACACTCAGTCAGGGCATTGCAGACCACTTGAAATTGACACATCTTAAAAAAACAAAACAACAAAAACCTGTGAGGGTAAAAATATGTTGGAAATCCTAATAAGTGCTTTCCCAGTTTAGAAAGTAGACAGTTTAGTGGCTGAGGTAACTATGGTAAAGTGCTTGCCATTGAAGCATCGGGGCCCAAGTTTGACCACCAGCACTCGTACAAAGCTGGGCATGATGGTGCCTGCCTGCAATCCCATTGCTTGGGAGTGGGTGGAGCACATGAATCCCTGGGGCTTATTGGCTAGTTAGTCTATCTTCATCTGAGAGCCCCGAGTCCCAGAGAGAGACCCTGTCTCAAAAAGCAAAGTGGATGGCTCCTGAGAAATGACACCTGTAGCTTACCTGTAACCTCCATGTACACACACACACACACACACACACACACACACACACACACACACACACACACACACACAGAGAGAGAGAGAGAGAGAGAGAGAGAGCTAAATAACTTAAGTTTGGACCTGCCAGCTTTATGGTATAGGATATTCAACCCCTTGTTACATGTTTTAATGCAAAGTACAGCATCGAACACAAGTTGCTTCTGGCAGGAAACAGCCCTGTACTTACCTGTACAACTCAGTTTTTACCTCTTCCTTTGCAGAAATTGGCCCAGCTTCAGTGTGTCTATACCTATGTGGCACACCTGCAGCCAGGGCACCTCCACTTTCCACGTTCCCAGGCAGCCCTAGGCCAGAGAACAGAGCACACTCTATTTCCTGGTAAGCCACTCCTACCTTTCCCAGAGGCCAGATGTAGTCTTCTGTCTCAGCACTATCTTGCCCTGGCATCTTCCCAGCAGAGAGCAGTGGCTTTGGTACCTAGCAGATGGGGACTGGTGTGCATTTAGCTGTCCCTGCAAGGAGGGAGTTATGGAGGTGATTTGGGGCTTGTAATCAGGATTTGTAATCTGTGAGCTGAAAGGACCTATCTACCCACTGACTTGGCCAGTAAACAACTCTGCTAGTCTCCTTTTCTCGTTTACATTAATAACACCAGAGCATGGGGTGGACACCCAGTGGGAGAGCTGACACAGTGTAACTCATTCACTAGCAGATGCTCCGTAAAATCTCAGCTGTTTTCTCCAGTGACAGTGGTCTGACAGGGAGGTATTTGTTCAGATGATAGGCCTAAGGCCCCTAGATCTATCCGTCACTCCTGCGAGCACTCTTTGAGTGCCGAAAGACATCAGAGTTCCCCACAAACGCCTATCCTGCCTCAGTGCCCCAGACCCAACCCACTCTTCACAGTAGCCGGTTGAGGTTTGGGTAGCCACAAGTGCTCATTCCCAGGAGCTTAAGCAGGCACACACATCGGGAAAAAGTGAGTCTGAAAGTTGCTAATCACAGCCAGGGACTTCTTGACATTCTCTGTTGTGGTTCAAGTCCTGTGCAGGTGGACTTTGTTCACCTTTTGTGATGATGGTTTCAAATCAGAAACACCACTCAAGAGACAATACCAGGTGGCTCTTCTGCTGATCCGATCACTGGAGTAGTGTCTCTCCAGAAGACGTAAGCTTTATCCTTCTCACATGTTTAACCGTATGTCTCGGTGGAGGTGCTTTGGAAGGTCCGTCCATTCTGGCAACTGTTCAGTCCTTTCTTCCTCAGATCTGCCCCTTTACTTTCCTATTTTGCAAGTCTTGGCTTTCTGCTCCAGGATTCCTTCTTGCCGGCTTTGCCCAGCTTCAGCCTGGTGACGGCCATCTTGCCAGAGTGAATGTCTGTAGGAACAGCTGTTTGGTTTGCCCTTCTGCTGCACCTGCTTACGGGATAGCATATTTCTCCCTGTATTCCTGGGCCACGTTGCTAACCAGCTAACCTTTTACATCTCGAACTTCATCTTCCTTTGATGGGAAGAGAAAGAACATTCTCCATCCATCTTAGCTCTTTGGAGCAAGAGAAAGACAATGCCCCTCCAGACATGGGGAGGGCATGAGGCATGAAGGGTTTGGAACTCATCCTGACAGGGTCACAAAAAGGCAGTTTACACTCTCTTGGGGGCTGGTGAGATGGCTCAGTGGTTAAGAGCACTGACTGCTCTTCCAAAGGTCATGAGTTCAAATCCCAGCAACCAACTGGTGGCCCACAACTACCTGTAATCCTGTAATGAGATCTGACGCCCTCTTCTGGTGTGTCTGAAGACAGCTACAGTGTATCTTAAGATATAATTATAAATAAATCTTTTTAAAAAGTTCTCTCTCTCTCTCGCTCATTTTTTATTATTTCTTTGAGAATTTTGCCCACCTCCTTGTTTATGGGCAGGGTAGGGGAGTTTACACATATGATTCGCAGCACCCGAGACAGCAAAGGGAAGATGCGTACAGGCTCAGGCCAGACAGAATTGCAGCTTAGCTTTTGGACTTCCAATTTTTAAGGTTCATATACTTTATAAAACCAAAGAAATACCTAAGTTTCTTAGACAGAACTACCTCATATATCAGAATTCATGTTCTGGAAAGAAGATCACGCCCCACGTTCTTCTACTCCTGGATTCCTCATTGTTAGTTAGGCTTGTCCCTTGTGACTCTGTCTCTTGGGAAGAATTTTGTCTTGCATTTCCCACTGACCATTGACATGCCCCAGCATAGCACTGCAGTGTTGAGGGAGAAGCTGAGCTGGCGATGGGCACACTGATCACCCAGTAGATCATTCTTAATCCCCGCTAAGCTTTATCCCCAAAGTGAAGTGGCTCTTCTGGCTCCCGTTTATCTCCCACTAGCCATTTGTGATCCCCGTGGCCTGCACCGAATCATCTCACATTGTATAACTCTGACAATTATCTTTATTTTTCCATTCCTACAATACTCAGAGACAGACACGTTTCTGACCTGGCATTCATGTGGCACTTGAAGGCTGCAGGGCCGGAACCCCATACCTAGCAGGAGTCCAGCCCTCTCTTCACCCTGCTCTTTGAAATGGCTTTTTGCACAAAGAACAGCATCTCCCGGAGGTGTCAAGCATCCCGCTCTGTCCATCACTGCTCAGCTTGAGATATGTTCCTTCCATCTGCAAGTCAAAGCAAGACTTTTACAAGTGTCAGCAACACAAGCTCGAGCTGGTTCTTGGCAGCAATCTGGGTTTCTTTTGCCCCTGGCAGGGCATTAGTAACTCAAGCACAGCTTCCCCAAGCCGTGCTCCACCAGAGGGCTGGAGCCTCCCAGGTGCCAGAGAGCACAGGGTCCCAGCCTGCCCGATCCTCTTAAAGACATCTATCTATCTGCTGGTCCCCGGGGCTCAGAGTGTGCAGTCAGGAATGACACATATGTTGTAATTATTTTTAGAGCAGAGACAAGTTTGTTCTCCCTGCAGCCTGAGGGGATGCATGTGTGACAGTCAGGGAAGCAACATCTGTCAGAAAACTGGACCAACAAGAAGCAGAAGAGACCCGCAACAGAGGACCCCCACTAACAAGCCAATGTGCTGAGACTCATCACGGTCTCCTTAAGAAACCTCTGGCAATCGGTGCCACCCACGGGCACCAGGTGTCAGAGACACCTCTCAGACCTCTGGCCACAGCTCTCGAGATAGAACATCTGTCGTCTGCAGGCACTTCTGACAGCAGATTTCAGAAATGACTCTTAAATAACTGTGGGGCACGATCCTCCACCTGGAAACTCGGAGAATGCGTAATAATAGGGGGTGTTAAAAATATGCTAAATTGAGCCATTATCACCAGTTGCCTGGCCTTCTGTGAAACTATGTAGCAATATGTAGCAAGATGCCCGGAAGAGTCCCCTTCTGTTTGCACGTTATCAGTGCAGTCTGACTGAGGTTTTCCCAAGAATAAAAGGGAACAAAATCCAGAAAAAAAGTCACATAGAGTTAGACTCCTTAGTAATTTTTTTCTCTCTTTCCTCTTCGGGGAACGGATCACAAGATTGTAATTTTAAATAATCCCACAATTAATTCTTGAGCTACACCATCAGGTTAGAACAAATGCTTCCTTTCTGGGTTAATTACACAGGAGGACGCCCTATGAGCTTATTTGTAGACAATAAGTGCTCATTAAACAAGGTTTGGATCAGCTTCAGCCTGTCAGAAAAGCCATGAAAAGGGATCACTCCACATCGCTGGACCCTTAACCCCTTCTGTGCCAGAGTTAATTTTTAGTTGGTCTCCTGGAGCTGTGGGTGGACATATACATTGTGCCATCTTTTAGCCTGTTAGCATCCTACTGTCTTTCTCCATGCCACAGGAAACTGAAAGTCAAGTGTGGTTGGGGTGGGGTGGGGTGAGGAAGGACACCCCAACTGTAGAAAAGCAGGCTTTAGAGTTACCCCAGTATCTTAAAGTCTCATCACTTGGAGAGGGGACACCAGAGCTGGAGATTCAGAATGTGAGGCAAAGGACATAGCTCAGTGGGCAGGCTGCCTACCTGGCACGCCCGAATCTGAGCTTTGATCCTTAGCATCATATAACTGAGCATCATGGCATTTGCCTGTCACAGATAGGAGGATCATAAGTCCAAGATTGTTTCCAGCTACATCCTCAGCTCTGTTCCACTCAGATGGGAGACAACTATCTATGGAGCATGGATAAGGCCTATGGATGGAGCTTAGGTTACTAAGGGAGGAGAACAGGAAGTCAATGAAGAAGCAAAGATATTACCACCAACTGGCTGATCATGAGCACCAGAAGGTATGTGTGTGTGTGTGTGTGTACATGTGTGTGTATGTGTGTCTGTGCATGTATATGTGTGTATGCTCCTGCTTGTATGCTTGTGTGTGTGTGTGCACGCGCACATACACACACACACACACACACACACACACACACAGGCCATAAGACCCTGCGTGCCTCAGCAGCCTGGCCTATGTAGCACTGAGGAACTTCCCCTCTAGAGTACACACATGATGAAGACAACTAGAGCAATGCTTTAATTCCCCCCCCCCCCCATGTATTTTCTCAGAAGGTCAGACTTGTTATTATAAAATGACAGCACAGAGGTAGTTGCTAACAGGCCTTAGGACACCTCTGCCCTCAGTACTCGCCCACTCCCCATGCAGCCTTGCAGGGGGATACCAGGATCTTCTGTGCCACTGTGAGTGCCCACTACAGCATGGAGCTGGGCAAAAACAGTTTTTATACACTGTCCTCCTATCCCAGACTCTGGGACTAATGCCACTGTTAAGCGAGACACATAAAAGAAGCCAGACAGATAAATTGTCATTAATGAGTCTTGCAACTGGCTGTGTCGACATGGTACCTGGTCCCATTGCTGCCCTGGTGACAGGCAAAACCCGCTGCCTTTACCATGCCCTCTCCTCTACACACTGGCTACCTGTGGTAACTGTGCCTGAGCACAGCTTCCTCAGGCAGGGGCATGAATGAGAGGCTACTCACTGCAATGTGGCAATGTGGCTCACTCAGAGGACTACCTGGCTACCTTGGTGGAGCAAGGGTGACATCACAGTTGGTTTTGAGTGGGGCAGAGGGGACTATGCTTTAGAGGCCACTATTACCTACCCTGGAGTACCAAGCACAGAGGGAATATGTAACTCAAATGGGAAAGTTATTTTAATCTATGTACTCGAGGGGCCTACATAGCAAGTCTGGCATGTTATGTTATGTCTACAATGTATGTTATTGCTGGTTGTTTTTCTGTGTGCTGTGGCAGTTATTTGGTGAATGGTGGCTTCAGGAAAGACTTGTGGCCAATCTCTTGGACTTTTGGATCTGTAGACTCCTGTCCCTTTATTGGAAAAGGGGTCATTGCAGCTGCAATCAGTTAAAGAGGTTGAAAAAGATTCCCCGGTGGGCTCCAATTCAGGGACAGCTGTCTTCATAAGAGAAAGATGATTGAGGCATACATGAGAGGGGAGTTGAAGACATAGGCAGAGACCAGGGTAATGCTGCCACAGCCAGGGAGACAGACAGACCCTCCCTGGAGTGTGCATGGGAACATGGACCTTCCCACACCTTTCTGGCAGCCTCCAGAGCTGTGAGGGAATTCGGCTCCCTTTCCTTTTGTTATCTTGTTTAACTCTGGTCTGATGCTTTTCTGGGATGGGTGAGCCTGGCTCCCATGGAAGTGTGGCTCTGTGCCACAAGTGCGAGGGAAGAGAGAGGAGGGAGAAGGAATTCAGGAAGGCAGCTGGGCTCAGGAATCTTTCAAGGAGGGGGAGTCAATGTGGCAGAAGGGAAGTTTGTGTGTGGTGACAAGGTTCGGGGAAATGTGCTTTCTCTGGCCTCACTAGCTAGAGAACCAAGTGATTAATAACTTAAGGCCATCCAGAGAAGGATTTAGCACCTTTATTTCAGACAAAGAAATATGTTTTTAAAAAATGTCTCTCATATTCATAAGAGTGGAAACTGTAGCTCTGATGAGCCCCAATTTAAAAAAAAAAAAAAGTGGACTGCTGACTCATCTGAATGGAAGCAGCTTGCCTGGTCTTGAGGGCTCCATTCTTCGCTAGTCTGCTCAAATTCCAAGGCAGCCCAAGTGCTCTGGTGTGTGTATCCTCTCTGCCAGGATGAGAAGCCCCCAGGCTCTGTGGAAAATAAAATATTTTCCTCATTTGACATGACAACGCATGTGGCTCTTTAGTAAGAAGAGCTGGCACACAGAGCTGGGCACTGTCTTACCCCACCCACACAGTCCCCAGTGGGCTCGGGTCTCCAGCAGCCCACTCATGCAGCAGGGTGGGATAGTGGCCTGGGAGATGGCTGAGATGCCCCCACCCCCACCCCCGCCGCCTTCCCAGTGTCCTGACTGGGGCTTGGCCACCTGAGCGCCACACTCACTATGGTTGGGTGTAGCCTCTCCCAGGTGCTCTCAAGAGTTCCCAAACCAGGAAGAGCTCACCCACGAGGATACTGTCATGTGCAAGGCTGGGACATTTGTTTCCCAGGACTCACACTGTAAATAAGCCTAGGATTAGCAAGAGGACAACGTTCCATGGGTGGCCTTGTCTTCATGGTGGGATGTCTCCCCAAAGCACACAATACCAGGGCTGCCTCTGGATTCAATGAAGCCACGTCAGCTCTGTGACTTGGCTTCTGATGCCTCAGTGCCAAGCCTGTTCCCTCATCATTAAAAAACACCCCCCACCCCCTGTGATCTCAAGAAAGTTCTACGCAGGATTTGGATCTCTTACCGATTGGTAGAGATGGAGTTCGGTACACGAGGAGTTCTATGTCCTTTGTGGGTGGTGTAGGGCGTGTGAGTTTGTGCAAATGCATGTGAGTGTGCTGATGTCCGTGGGTGGATGAATGTTCGTGTGCCTGTGTGTGTATGGGCGTGTATGGCTCTGTGTGAGTGAGTGTGCCCATGTGGAGGTGGGCAATGTGCCTGTGTGGCAATGGCTGTGTGTGTGTGTGCACGTGCATGCGTGGCAATGTGTGAGTGAGTGTAAAGGTGTATGTTCCCATGTGTGTGCATTGATGACTGTGTGTGAATGAGCGTGCCTATGGCTCTGTGAGAGGCAAGTCTGTATGCTTAAGGTTGAGACTGTGAAGTGTGTTCATCTGAGGATGAGTTGTGTACTTATGAGGATTTTTCCATATAAGTGTATAGGTGTATGAGTGTGTGTGTGTCTCTGTGTGTATGTGTATATGAGTGTGAGTGTGTGTGCGTGTGCGTGTGCGCGTGCGCGTGCGCGTGTGCGTGTGTGTGTGTGTGTGTGTGTGTGTGTGTGAGAGAGAGAGAGAGAGAATGTCACCTGTGCGGATGTGTGATTACACACGTCAGTGTACCTACATTCAGAAAGTCCCACCAAGTGACACTTCTGACCCCTTGTGCTTACATCCCAGTGAGTGCCTTGGTGTTCTCACCACCTGAACAGAGGCAGGAAACTCCCTACCTGTTCTTGGGAAAGGCTGAGACCCCAGTGCTGGGAGTCACCGCAGGAGGGAGACCAGAGATTCAGCACTTGTGTGCTGGCTGACAGGGGACATTGTGGAAAGTGAAGAGTTGAGACATCTGGCTATCCTACTGGCCTACAAGGAGGGAGACAGGTGCCTTTATCCACCCTCAACAAGGAAGAGATGAGGGGATGAAGGGACTATGCTGCCCCAGCAGCTCATGCGATGGTAAGAAGACAGGATGAATAGGGATGCAGCCCCTCCCCTTAGGGAAGAGCCTGGCTTAGCCCTGGAAGCAGCTGGTGATCAAACTTTCTCTCTGTCCGGAAGAAACCACAGGCCTCATCTGTGCCCCAACAGCCATTTGTCTTCCATTTGTGTTTAGGAGTAAATGAACATCCTCTGCTAGCCAGGGTCCCCAAGCAAAGCCCGGCCGACGTCAGTGTGCATTATACAAAGAGAAGATGAGGCCACAGAAGTGATGTGACTTGATCGTGAGGCCAGGCCTTAGTGACAGGAAGTTCCAGTTGTGTTCTCCTTGGGTGGCAAGGGAGGGGATCTTCTTACTGCCAAGGGTCCCCTTGCTACATATGTGACTCTCTTCTCTGAAAACTGCCCTAGGCATGGACACCCTGCTTCACTAGTATCTCTCCATCCTGTGGGAAATGGCTTCTTTGTGTAGGGCTGTGGGATGTGTGCATGCACGTGGGGGCCAGAGTGTCTTCTTCAATCACTTTACCTCTCTCTCTCTCTCTTTCTGTGGTGTGTGTGTGTTCATGTGTCCACACGCATTCTAAAGCTGACCTTGAGATCTCTACTTCAGTATTGTGCAACAGGGTCTCATTGAACTTGGACCTCACCATTGGATGGAGTGACCCTCTTGTGTGTCCTCCTGGCCAGTGGTGTGATATCAGGTACACCTGACCTGGCTTTTTATGCAAGTGTGAGGATGAGAACGTGGGTCCTTACATTTGTGTGACAAGAACTTTATCAGCTGAGACACCACTCCAACCACATAAGTCACACTTTTACTTTATTACCCAAATGGGGAGAACTTCTCCAACATCGCACAGCTCAAGGATGCCAGAATCAAGATTTGACCACAATTCTCTGCCCCCCCCCCCTCCCCCGCCAGTCTCCTCTTCCAGTTACCCATGTGCAGCCACTCTGCAGAGGCGGTGAACTACACAGTGCTCATTACTCATGGGCCTCCCAGGGTTTAAGCCTCAGAACTTCCCCCCGGGTAGCGGGTGACATCATTGCATAATTAAGGTGACTGTGATGCCTAACTGTGTGCGCCAGACAAAGGTCCCTTGTTTTAACTGATCATCCATGCTCTGCTTGTGCAAGACTGGGCTCCCACTGGTAATTAAGGAAGATGGTTTAACCTGGCTAAATGAGAGAGGGGCTCAGGGTAAAGTGGCAGGAGGGGGCGATTCTATGTCACTTCTTAATTTGCTGGAGTAATGAGGGTGCTAAGAGAAGGTGAGGGGCAAGCTTGCTCTGAGGCAAGGAGGACTCGGCACTGATCTGAACCCTCCCTCTTATGTAACGTTCTTCCAACCTGCTAAATAGACTCCTTTTTGTCTCTCTTTATTTCTCAATTGTTTCCACTGATGGAGTTGCTACAGAGTGGTCACATGACCTGACCTTGGGTACTTTCTATCCTCAGTGCCTTGTGCTAATGGCTATTTGCAAATATATATATATATATTCTGTAGCACACACTACAGGGATTCAAAGCCACTTTGCTACTTAGGGGCTGCCTGACCTCAGAAGTTACTTAAATACCCAAACCTCTTGTTATCAGCAAAATGACAGCAAATGGCATTAGATGGACCTACCTCAGAAGGTTAGGGTCCTTGTCTTTGTGATTTTTGCCCCCTTTTTTTGAGACAGGGAATTACCTTGTATTTTAGGCCACCCTCAAACTTGTGATCCTTCTGCCTTGAGCTACAGAGAGCTGAAATTGCAAGTGTGTGGCACCACTCCCAGTGTCTACAATCTCACAGCAAAACCTCACTATCCTAATGCCCATGTTTCTGAAGAGGAAACTGAGCCCCCAAAAATGTGAAATGAGGTTGGGCAGGAGGCTACCTGTGAATATGATCAAGCTACTTTGTATGCTTGTATGATATTACCTAAGAATAAATAAATACTGCTCTTAAGTAAGTGTTAGCTTTAAAGCATCCACCCATCCTACTGCATTTGCCTGGCAGGGTTATTTGTTTGTTTTGTTGACATTGAGACAAGGTGGCTGCCATCCGTAAGGGACTCCTGAATTTTCCCACCCTGGTCCTCCCTCCCACAACTGGGAACATCTGGGCTGCATTCCAGGTTTAGCTGCTTGGGAAGCAGTGGCCTGGGCAAGAATTCCTCATATGGGACAAGATTGTTGTGGTTTGAGGCCATCTCTGTAGATTTCTCCATACTGCAGAGGACTCCATCTCTTCTCCATAGCCCACTATATATATTGTCACACTATATATGACTCCATCTCTTCTCTATAGACACTGTCACACTATATATGACTCCATCTCTTCTCCATAGCCCTTGTCACAATATATGTGACTTACTCTCTTCTCTACATATGGGAATATGAGTGAGCATACACTGTTTCTCACAAGTGAAGTTCAGAGGACAGCTGTCAGCAGCTGGTTCTCTCCTTTCACCCTGTGGGTTCTGATTATCAAACTCAAGTTGGCAGGCTTGGCAGTAGTCACCTTTAACTATGAGCCACCTCAACAGCTACCAGCCATGTCCCTCCCTTAAAAGACATCCGTGCTTCAGGTGTCCAACTTGGTCAGCTTTTTTTGTTTGTTTGTTTTTTGTTCTGCCTTGGAGCCTCCATTCATGGAAGCCTGATGAAGTGGTAGATGGAATGTCACGGGATATATTTTTAATGACACGTGGCAACCACAATCACCTGGATGCCTGGACCCAGTTCAGGAGCCCAAGTTTGTCAGGCAGAGTGGCATGAGCTCTGGGGATAGATGGAAACTATTCTCCAGGCCTGACCAGAATGCAGGTTACCCAGCTCAGCAGTCCTGAACATCTCAGACATCCTTGTATTTGACAATTTGTATTTCATATTTTGTGCTCCTCTCGAATAATATGCCAACCAACACATGCCAGATGCCCTCTTTTCCTCTTTAGCAAAATCTTCCAAAAATATTTTCCAAATCCATCAATTCCCCCTAGTTTTTGGGTAATCACAAACATGCTACTGGCACCCAGAAGTGAGGACACTCAGAGACCAAACTCTTCATTAATGTCTAGCCAGAAGCTCTGACTGAGTCTGGTACATCTGTCCAGAGGATAAGGCTAGTTTTTAAAAACAGTCTGTTGGTTCTGAATTCTGTTTTAAATATAATAACATTGTTAAAAGGGAAAAAGATGGGGTGAGAAAGGAGAGGAGCAGGAAGGGGAGGAGGAAGAAGAGAGGAGGAGGAAGATGGGGAGGAAGTAAAAGGGAAGGAGGAAGGGGAAGAAGAGGAGGCCACTGGAAACCAAGCAACCTAAGTCTTCATTCCAAAGGCTAGCAGACACCATTGTGATCTTGCATGAGTCCCTCCACATTGCTGACTTCAGCTCCTTCCTTACCTACAAAGTTGGGGAAAGGGCATTTTCCAGTTCTAAAATTCTGAAGTGCTCCTTAAGAGATTTTTTCAAAACAAGCAGAGATGCCCTGTATACTATGGAGTTGAAAACAGCAGTTTGTGGAGGAGAGAGTTGTTAGTTGATGGAACCAAGAGGTATGTATGAGGTGACTAGCCCGGGAAGACTAGCCAACAACATTTGGTGGACCATCTCCTTAAATGTAACATCTGTGTGTTTTACTAAAGTCTCTTGTGAAGTAAGGATAAACCTCTGCTTAAGTAATCATTGGAAGATCTTTTCCCCATTCAGTGAGCTGTCAGAACGGTAGCTTCAGGTACCTCAGATCTCTGGTATTCAGGAACATGAATCCCAGCTTCACACTCCCTTCCAAAGGAACAGGCATCCTCATCAGGTCCCCTCTGCTGATGAAGACACTGCTTTCGAAGGGCCTTGCCCAGGCTCACACAGTTGGTAGGTGGTGGTGCTAGGATTCCAGCTGTCTGACCCCCAATGCCCACTCTGTCCCCTTTGCCAGTGGCATCCTGGGGAAGCTGAGGGAAGGCTCTGTGAGTCGCTTGTCATCTCTCCAAGGATCTGGACATACAGAGAGCAAAGCACAATTATAAACTATCTTTGGACTATAGCAGGGTTCATGGGGCAGGCTTATGAATTATGAGCCGCAGAGTGTCTCAAGAGGAAGGAAGGCCCCAGCTTGGACCACTGGGACTCTGGGACCCAGGGGAGTTTTCTGAACACATGGCTGACTGTTCTCCAGGGTGTGGTTTTCTGGGCAGTCTCCCCCTTTGGTCTTTATCAGGTCTCACGGCGTGGCTTCTGTGTTGTACTTTTCTGGTCCTGGTTGCAAGACTGAGTTCTGAAGCATCATCAGATTGGTGCTCCCCGAACTCGGGTTCTCTTGGTTTCTTCTGGAGCCATAAACAGAATTACGCAACTCAGAAGTGACCGTCAGACACCAGTTTCTATTCTCAGTCTCTCTCCCGAGGCAAGGGGAGAATGACACCTCTTGCCAAGTCTCAAATCTGTCCCACGAGCCTCGTCTGAAACTGGGTCCTGACTCAGGCCTTTTCTTGTTTTAATTATTTGTTTATTTGTGATGGGGACTTGCTGCTCCTAGGAGGGTCCCATTAAAAAAAAAAACCCTCCAAAGACATCAAAACGTTCTAACAAAATAGCATCTTGATGATTTAAGTGTAAATATGTCAGGGACACATGGTTTCTATTATTCTTGAAATAACACATGGGTTTAGAAATCAAGGGGAAAAGTGTTTGGTAAAACACATTAAGGACTTGGCTAAATGTTTTTTAAAGACCGTCTCTGAAGCCTCAAGGGAGAAACACAGAAGGAAATAAGCACAGGCGCCTTGGTCCCTCGGCCCTCCCTTATTTGTCTCTTTCCTGGAGTGGAGATGGATTCTGTGTATATTCCCAGCAGGTGGCTCTTTGATGAGGCTGGAGGCAAGGCTCCACCTCATGGTAGGAAGCAAGTAGCAGGGGAAGGTGGTCACCTCACACCCTTTATGAAGGGGGAGGGGAGGGGGAGAGGGAGAGGGGAAGGGGGAGGGGGAGGGAGAGGGAGAGGGGAAGGGGGAGGGGGAGGGAGAGGGAGAGGGAGGAGAGGGAGAGGGAAGCAGGGGTGGGGAGCAAGAGATGCTCTTTCAGGGCACACTACAGTGACCTACTTCTTTCAGCCAGATCTCACCTGGAAGTTTCTGCCATTATGGGATCAAGTTGTGAATTGATCAGTGATCAGCCCCTTGAAGAAAACTGATCCCATTCACCTTCTGTGGGTCTCCTCGGACCTCTGCAATCCTCCTGCCTCAACTCTGCCTTTGTTCCTTACCTCTAGAAAGCCACTGAGCCCCTTCTCTCACCGTAGATCTGCTTACACCCTCTATAATTTTATGTAAGTGGAAACATACATCCATTAGATTGTTGCTGGCTTGTTTCACTTGGTAGTGTATGGAGAGGCTAATCCTGTCATCCTAAATGCAGATAGTCGTTTGTTTGCAGTGTTAGAAAGTATTCCATGATCTAGACATACTGCAATTCTCTACATGCTGCTGATGGGCACTGTTTTTATTTTATTTTACTTTATCTTTGTTTCTGTTTATCGAGTGATGAGGCTTTAACCCAGGGCCTCAGACACACTGGACGCACACCCAGTCACTGAGCAACACGGCCAAGCTTTTAGAGTACTGTAAATATTATTGCTATGAACATGTGTATAGAAGTCAAGTTTCTTTTCTTATCTCATGAAGTACCTAGGAATGGAAGGACAAGATACTTTCTAAGGGATCCCTTGGCTTTTCCAAGCCCGCCCAGCTGTTTTCTAAGCTGGTGTACCGTCCATTCTCCACCACCCAGAACAGCACAGACAGCTGCCATTCTTCTTGCCAAGTTGGGGGGCAGGTTTTCAAGTCAGTTAATCTGCTGTACAGTGGTATGCCAATGTGGTTTGAGTATATATTTCTGTTTGTGTTGTGGGTGTGGCTGTTGGAAGTCTTTTCTGTACTTACCTGACATTTTCAGGTCTTCCTCAATGAAGTTTATGCTCAACCTTTTGCCCATTTTAGCTTCTCGTGACTAATTAGAGCCACAGGGACAGTATGGTCAAGGGGTAGTAGGAGAGAGCACCTTTATGTGGTTCCTTGTCTTAAGGGAGCTATCCAGTCTTTCACTATTGGGAATAATGCTAGCTATAGACATTTTGTAGGTGTCTTGCCTGATCAAGGCTGTTACTTTATGTTCTTGGCTTGGTGAAAGTTTTGTTGTTGTTGTTGTCGTCATCAGAATTCCATGCTGGGGTGGGGCAAATGCAGACACTGACTGAATGGGTTTTCTTTTTTGGCCTTTTAATTACACACACACACACACACACACACACACACACACACACACACACATTGGCTCTCTAATGTTGAGCCATCTTTGCATTGCTCTGTTGAATTCAGGTCTGATGATTATAGAGATCATTTGCACGTGAGGCCATAAGGAGGGGTCATGAGGTGGTGAGAAGAGGTTGTGAGATCTAGAGGTAAAGTCATGAGGTGAGATCACGAGGTGAGGCTAGGAGAGGCAGTTGAGAACGAAAGGTCGTGAGATCTCGAGTTCGCAAGGTGAAAGGTGAGGTCAAGGGATTGCGAGGTGAGGTAGTGAGGTGAGGTCTTGAGGTCGTGATGTAGCGAGGTGAGGTCATTAGGTGAGGTCGTTGTGAGATCTCGAGGTCGTGAGATCTCGAGTTGGCAAGGTGAGATCTCGAGATCTCGAGGTAAGGTTGCAAAGTGAGGTCTTGAGGTGAGGTCATTGAGAAGAGGTCTTGAGATCGTGAGGTCTTGAGATCCCGAGTTGGCAAGGTGAGGTCTTGAGATCGTGAGGTCGTGAGGTCGTGAGGTGAGATATGAGGAACGTCAACACTGCCATCTCCTGCCTTCATAGGTTTTGATGCTCTAATGCCCACCTCAGAGTCAGGCCCGGAAAGCTGGGTCATTCGTGTCATGAGTCTGAGAACTTTCTCCTAATAAAGACCTCTAGTGCTATTTCTTCTCCTCCATATACAACTTGAGCTCTATTGTGCAAATCTGATTTTCTGTGTTTTTGTTTCTCATTTTTGCTCCAGTTTTCTTTCTTTCTTCTTTAATGTTGACAGTAGAAATGGGGGGGAGGGGTGGAGTTGAAAGGCAGACTTTTCTAAAATTGAACATTAGCAACAACATCCGCTGTGATTTCCATTTTTTTTTTTTTTTTTGTGGAGGGGGAAGCTGATTTAAATGTTTTAGTCTGTTTTTTGGTGTCATGTAAATATTAGCTCACTGTAGTGTATAGTAAACATGGCATATCTAGTTATGTCATATAGATTAAATATGGGGAGGTGTTTATCAGGAGAAAGTCACACATTTGCTACTTTAGTATTTTCTCATAAGAAGGAGGAGGCAGAGAAGAGAAGAAAGAAGGAGGAGGGGGAAGAAGAGGAGGGGGATGCTCTTGCTCCCGCCCTTACCCTCTCTCCCCATTCCCTCCCCACTCCCAGCTCCCCCCCCCCCCCCGCCCATTCTCTGTCTCCACTACCCTCTCAACTCTCCTCCCAAGTTCTGAATAAACTCTATACTAAAAAAAAAAAAAAAATAGAAGAAAGGAGGAGGAAGAGGAGGAGAAAGAAGCACCATTGCCACCACCAGGACTAGGGAGTTAGCTCAGCGGTGGGGAACTCACCACCAGGTACCATGGGCATGCAATCAATTCCCAGCACAACAAAAAGTAAACCTGAAAGGAAAAGAGACTGTCATTAAATAACATAAACCAAAGAGTCTGGCGACCTAACTCAAGTAGGAACTGCACACAACAGTTTGTTTGCTGTGAGGATGCTCTTGGCGTTTCTCTGCGGCCCTGTGTGGCTGAGCCTCCTAGGCAAGTTCTGTCACCTGCTATGTTTGCTGTTTGCTTGTTTGTCTTTGCACATTCAAGCGTGATTAAAAAGGAGAGAGGGGAAGCTGTCCACCGCCCGCTTAGCCCTATAAATATTTGTACAGTGTTTATGACAGATGTTTTCCTGTTGTGAAGGAATCTGACCTTCATTAAAAATCTGGGACTTTTTAAATGTCGTGCCAAAACATCAGAAGCAACAACAGGGGCGGCCAGTGATTCCGTGTGTTTAAAGGGGCAAATTCTTATTGAGCCAAGCAGTAATTATTACAATGGCCGTTATTAGTTGGAAAAGTGGTCTGGGGGCAGAAGATCACAGCCCTTTCCCTTCCCTTGTTCTAACCGCTCTCGCATGCCAGCGTGCTACAAGACGGACTGCTTCATACTGTTGCTTCATGAGCCAGCAATGTGGTTTTCGTTAAATCCAGTGAAGTGTTCTTCCTGATGTTTGGCACGCCAATTAAACTGCATACAAATGACCCTAAATCTCAAGCTGATGTATTTCTCATTGCTCATTGTTAAGATAGTGCAAATGAGTGCCACAGCCTGCACAGCAGGCTCAGTGAGTGCCCTTTGTCCAGAGTGCTTCTGACTTCAGTGGCTCGGATCCGGGGATATTTCCACAGACTTCACCCAAACATCCCCAATCTGAAAAATCTTAAACCTTGAAATGTTCCAAAGACCAGTGTTTTGAGCATTGATTTTGGAGGTTACAGATGTTCGGATTGTAAATGCTCACCCCGAACTTCTCCTCAGATGGAGCTGCCCTGGTTTCTTAGGGTGCACTGACTACTTTTAGGCTGAAGGGTAGGGGTTGATGCAAGGCAGTCAGCTAGTGGATTGTCTCCTTAGGGTTTCTGGGATTTGGGGTCACTATGACTTCCCTTTGTGGAGGTGGGGGTGGGAAAGAGTGGGGTGAGGGTGGAGATGAAGGTGGATTTGGGATGAGTGTAGAGGTAAGGATGGGGGTTAGGTAGGGGTGGAGATGAGGATGGAGGAGGAATGAGGGTGGAGGAGAGATGGGGTGAGGTAGGGGTGGGGATGAGAGTGGGGTGGGGTGAGGGTGGAAGAGGAGGGGTGAGGGTGGAGGAGGGATGGGAAGGAGGTAGGGGTGGGGGGTGAGTGTAGAGATAGAGGTGAGGGTGGGGATGAGGGTGGGGGTGAGGTAGGGGTGGGGGTGAGGGTGCGGATGAGGTAGGGGTGGGGATGAGGATGGAGGACGGGTGGGGTGGAGGAGGGAGTGGGGATGGGAGTGGAGGGGGTTGATGGTGGAGGTGAGGTGGGGGTGTAGGAGGGAGTGGAGGTGGGGTGGAGATGAGGGTAGGGGTAGGGCTGAGGCAAATATGATTGTTCTTGCTCAGGATGCCCAGAGCCCAGAATGTGCCAGTGGTAGGAAGTGTATTCTTATGACAATGCAGCAAGATACAGGTTCAGGAAGAAAACAAAACAAAACAAAACAAACAAACAACCCAAAAACCCTGGACTTGGCTGGTGGTACGCATTACCTCCTTAGAAGGTTTTATCTGAATTTTTAGTATTTTAAAATAAAAATTTAAAAACAAAAAATATAGCTAGGCTTCTTGAGGGAAAAAAGCAATTATAGAAAAATATATGTTGTCTGATATAATATATAAAATACAAACCAATATAGAAAGGGGCATTTCTAATACATAAGAAATTGTAATAATAGAGAATTAGGACAAGTGGCTACACAATAAATTGTTGTTTGTGGATAGCAGCTGAAGAGAAGGCGGAATTGAGTGAAGAACATGGGTAAATGGGTATCTTATTTTTCTTAATTCTTCAATTTTATCAAATACACACGATTCACATTTTTGCAGTTTTAAACATCAAAAGGCAAATCTATGCTCCTTTTAGGAATTGTGTAATACCAGTTATACTGTATACATAGTCTGTAGGCCCTGGATCTAGAACTTTCTGGAGTCTCTCTACAGGTCACACCGGTCTGTGTTTCTCAGTCTTGTGATTCCAAGCAAAAGCCAAGAAGCCTTGACTCACTGGCTCCGCTGGTGGAGAGAGTGCTTGGGAAGACCGAGCTCACACAGGGGCAGGCCCACAGCTTAGGGAAAGTGTGGCAAAGACACTGGCTTAGGGTCGGCCAATGCCACCAAGGCACGGGGTCTCCTTGACTGAACACAAAGCTCGGAGAGACTGTGAGGGGTCTGCGCAATGCCCACGGAGTGTAGCTCTGCAAACACTTAGCTCCCTCGCTCCCTCTTCCTTCCTGATACCCATGGCCTCGTGTTAGGTGGCTCAGTTTGCCTGGGAAGACCCTAATAGTTTCCTGTATCTCCCAGCCTCCGATGGCAGAGATACTGCAGGACCCATTGTTACCTCCATGGATTTTGTCGGGCTCTGTGACTCACTCACAACCGGAGCACTCAGCCACCCTCCATGTAAACTTTAAAAGCTTACCCCTACTGTGTGGCTTCAACTCCCTCACAGAGAAAAGGCTCTGGTCTTTCCCACAGGAAAAATAAAAGCCTATCTACGTTTGCCCCACCGTGTCTTCGAGTGCTCGTCTCTCACGGCCCCTCCCATCCCTGTCCGCTGCAGCATCAGACGCCTCTGTTCTCCTTGCTCTCTCTCCCCTCCTTTGTCAGCTTGAACACGGACTCAAGCCACCCTTCTCTAGAGCTCTTCTGCTCTAGCATGGGGGTTGAATGTCCACCAAAGGCTCTGGGTAAAGATTTGCTAATGAAGGTGGTATTTTGGGAGGAGACAAGAGCTATTACGTCATCAGCGGAAGGAAAGCGGACAATGGGGATTGAGAGGCTGCCCCTCCTTGGATCTCCCATGCATTTCTGCTGTGAGATGCTGCCTCACCTCGGGTCCCAAGCAATGGTTCCATAGATCCCCAAGATTGGGAGCCAAAAGAACTCATGAGCTGGCCATGCCATTGCTGCTGCTGCTGTTGTAGTATAGAAACGACTCAGCATGTCTTCCGTTGGGAATTTCTCAACTTTGATGGCCCAGCTTCCTGTTTAAATTTTGCTGTCTCTTTCTTCTTGTATCCAACTGTATGGAGCTTGTCCTGCTCATCCATTTGATGCACAGTATTCACCCTTCGCCTGACTTGCTGAGAGACCGAGGCATCCAACCTTTCTCACCCACCCCAGATTTAATCCTGTAGCTTCTTCCGGAGGGAACTCTAGACCACGCCGGGCTTTTTTTGGAAGGTACAGGATGTGTCCTGACTTGCTGATTGAGGTTGATGATGGTGGCTGGCTTCAGTTCAGTCACCAGCATGGGGAACAGTCGATGCTGTCCTCCATAGGTAACCTGGGGAACAAGCTCACCTGAAAAACTGTGACTGCTCCTGAAGACTAACAAAACTGAAGCCTGAATTTCAGACAGGGCTTAAGCCATCTTCCCTGCATAACAGTAATCCTGGCATCTAGTTCTAAGAAACATGGTTCTCTCCTAAGTACAAACCAACCAATGGTCCAGTGTCCGCCCCGAGGACAAAGAACATCATAGTCCAACATCCACTCTTTCCTATGATGCCAGAAATCAGTTTAAGTCCAGTCTGTCAGATTGCTAACAAAGTCATCTCTTAGTGACAATTATCCTTTTGTGCTTTGACAGTGTGTCTGGGTCTCAGGATGCCAGGGGACTCAATCTAATTTATCTAATAGTTAGACAAAGCTGGATTCAGGTGCTGTCACCATTGCTGACTAATCCTACCATGTGGGTAAGGATGTAATTTGGAACTCAGTGTTCTCCACTGTAAGCTCAGAGAGGAGCCTTCCTACTTTTAGAGGTGCAGGATCCATAGCAAAAGACTGAGTAATGACGGTCTCACGACTAGGAGGCACACGTTATGGTTGGGGCCATTGCTGTCTAGCCTCATATTTCCCTGTGGGGAAATGGCTGTTACTCTACAAGCTTCAGCCAGGGCCCCCCTTCTACCCCTCAGTTTACTGTGTGTCATCTGATCACGTATTGAAGGATGCATTAGAGTGGCTGACCTTGAAGCCTGCCAGCTGCAGGTCTCTCTTTAGAAGACAGAATTTGTCATGGACAACAGTTCTATGACCACGTGACAGAAGACTTGGCCCTCTGTTCAGTGCCAGACGGAGGCATTGTGGGATTAAAGGCTACTAGCATGAGCAGAAATGTCATATGGAGAACAAATTTTCTCTCCTCCCACTCTTTCTCTTTCTCTTGGGTGTATGTGAGAGAAGGAAAAGAATAAAGGCGAAAGGATAGAAGAGGACATTTGGGAAGTCTTTGAAGGTCCTCGGCAGCAAATCCTGTAATTTCTGGGTTGGGAAGGGATCACCTTTACAGGACGTGAGGCACTTTGTGTGCTTGGTGAGGCTGTGCACACACAATGCAGGGTTCTGCAAATGCAGCTCAGAGTGACCGCCACCAGAGGTAAAGGCTGGGAAAGCCATCCCCAGATTTTTATAGATCAGGAGAGCTTTAAAAAAGGGTGACAGGATGTGCGGGAAGGCAAGGGCAATGGAAATATGAAAAGCTTCAGGGTTCTATTGAAAGTTCAAAATGGGCACTGTTTGCTTTTAAGGGAAATCAAGACGTGAAGAAAGGAGGCATTCTTGGAACAGTGGAAGATTCGTCGCAGAAAGTTCAGTGTTAGCATTATAAGTCATACATATTCTTTTCATCATCCTGCTGTCCATCTGTCTGTCTATCCATCCATCTGTTTGTCCGTCCGTCTATTCATCTGTCCATCATCAACTCATTAGTGCTTTTATCTTTATCATCATTTCTCTACCCAATCACCCACTCATCTATCCATCCATCTATCCATTATCTATTTACCCACCCATCCATAAATGTTCTGGCTGTCAAGTTACCTAGCTACTAAATATACACCTAAATGCTTGTGTGCATATTATTGTATTTTCCCCCTAATTTCTAGGGAACTTTTCATTTTGTGCTAGGACACACCTACTTTAGAGCTGTGTCTTGAAGGTTATTGTCACAGCCTTGGTTTAATGATCAATAGGGTAAGATACACACACACATAGACACACACACACTCACACACACACACACACACACACACACACACACACACCAAACCAAACCAAACCAAACCAAACCAAACCAAACCAAACCAAACCAAGAAAAACAAACAAACAAACAAACAAAACAAGAGAAGAGTTTTTTACTGTCACCCAGCCAGTGGCAAGTCAGAACTAGGCCTTATCTTTAAAATCCTTTCTTGTCTTACAACCAAGTATTACTACTTTACCCAACTACCAGAATCAATACCAAGTAGCCCAAGCAAACACATGCAACAATGGGAGCAAGTCCACAGTCAGCCTCCAAACCTGAAGGCAGCTGTTTTAGCTCTCTTAAGTTTCCTGCATCCTTCTTCCTGTCTCCACACATCTCCCTCCCTTTCCTGCTGTGAACTCCTCTAACAGGGCTCTTGCTAATTATGGCTACCACTGCATTCTTGGTGCCTAGTCCTAGAATGTGGGAGCCACTGTGACTTGCTGTTCCCTCTCCCTAATTCCTCAGATACACTATGCAGCCAGCCTACCTCTGAGAGGGCCGGGCCATCCACTCCTCTTTGCTGGTCCCACAGACCACATTCAGGCATTTAGCTTTCTCTTTCTTGGACGGTGGCCGTACCTCAGTGGCCTTCCCGGGTGCTTCCTGATGCTTCTTTGGACCTTTCTATGAGACTGCACCAAAACAGTAAATAAAATTAGGATGGCAAAAGTAAGCCAAGTCCCTACTGTTCCTATGAACAACCCTACCTCACATCCAAGGACTGCTTGATATTGGTTATTTTAGGCAAACTGAAGCCATATTCTTTGTGGACACACAAGACCACATTCCTTGATTCATCTCACTGAATGATGTAGACAACTTCAAACCCAAAATCTGATATTTGTTTTGTTTGACACCGTCTTTTGCTGTGTGAAAGCTGGTCTTAAACCTGTCTTGGGCCTCAGGAGAGCTGGCAGCATGGGTGCCCCAACATGTCACATCTGATTCTCACAGCGCTTGAGACATACTGGTCCCCAGGAGTGGTTCTTAGCTCCTTCCTTATAGAGCGGTATTCCCTTCTCCTTTATCTTGCCAGCAGGGTATGGATGGAATCAGAGCTGTAGAGGATGGTAAAGCCAGCAGCAAAGCCTGGGTTCCTGAGCCACCATGGGGAAGGCGACTTGTGAGAACCTTAGGATGTGGAAACCGGCTCCTACTGTGTTCAACTTCAAGGAGGGCATGGCAGTTAGCCCATCTTGGCTAGTGCTCAGAGAAAGTATCCTCACGATGATTCTTCTTATTTGTCAGATGCTTCCAGAAGACTTCCATTTTGAGAGTTCATATTCAAAAAGACAAGAAGAACTTAGAGGGGAAGGAGGTAAAATTACTTAGCCTGGAGAGAAAATGGAAAGCATTGCTACAATTACTTTAGAAAAAACAATGGTCAAGGGCAACTGTTTGAATCTGTTCTGCGGAGAAAGTCTTGACCCTCCCTGGTGAGTTCGTCTGATGCTCTGTTTGGGAGTCAGAAGCACCTGGTTTGAAGCAGTGTTGCGCCTGACCAGCTGCTGACCTGGAGGAAGGCACTTAACTGCCTTTGATTCTCTGTCTCCTCAGCTGTGTGATGACGATTCTCGGCTGTGTGGTTGCAGGGTGTGCACACATCTGGAAACAGACTAGATAATCTGCCAGTGGTAGTCACTGTCACCCTTTGTGTTTATGAACTAGGAATGCCAGCTCGCTGCTGCTGAGGAGACATGCTGGACCACGGCTACGGGAGACTGTAGTGAACTCCTAAGTGTTCATTACTATTTTAGCATGCATAAAATTCCACAGACCTGATCTTTATTAGGTGTGTTATCTTTACTGCCTTCATCTACTGGGTATAAAAATATTTATAAGGGTCACTGGCCTGCAAATTGTTTTCTTAAAATGTTCCTGGTATCTTCAGCTCTAAATTCTTCTTCCAAGTAGGTTAGCCTCAAGTTGGAAGCCGAATGCTGAGTTTTAAAGGTGAAGGAGGATCAATAGGTTTTAAGAAGACCTTTGAAAATATAGTAGGAGATGCTGAGGGTCTCCAAGAGCAGGAGGAGAGTGCTCGGTCCAGCAGGTGGACCAGTGCAGGCTGGCACGCCATAGGCACTGCTACCTTCTGCTTCACGCCTTTGCATAGCAGCAACCGATGCCAAATTCATGTGTGGTCCCTGCAACAGGGGGGCTCCTCATCCAGAGGTGATGGGATATCGGAGAAGAGGAAGACTTGGAGTTTGATGATCAGAGAATTTCCAAAGGCAGATTCCTGAAGGAGAAAGTCCCATGTTCATATCGACAGAATGAGCTTGGGGGTGGGAGAATACAGGGCTGCAAGAGGGAATGACCCCTGTGTATCTGGAAGGGAGGAGCAGAGCCAGTCTCAGACACAGAGGCAGCTGGGGCCAGCATGCAGCTGTGGATTCCTTTGCCCTGCTTGTTGGTGTAATGGCTTTATATTCATCTTGCCATCCTGCTCGCCCTGTATGCCAGCCATCCACAGTGTGGAAGACGGATTGGTTTTAAGTTACTAATTTATGTTTTTATAAATATGCCTCTTGGGAGCAGGAATTCTGATTTTTCACCATGGTTTTATTATGTTAGATGCTCCAGTTTGACACTTTTTCCCACTGAGGCAGTCATGAAGAAGACTCACCTACATTGTTACTCCCAAATGAAACACTATGGGGAGTATTCTGGGATGTGCATCCACCATATTGTACTGACTGAGCTTCCAGTGACAGGGACCTGGCTCAGTTCTAGTTCCTCTCAACAACCCCTTTTGAGACAAGAGCCTTGTTGGAATGTATACCTAGGAAATTAACAGCTTGGTTGCATTCAGCAGTCGGTTAATTTAAACTAGAACAGGTTGTGGCCTAGCCGGGCTACACCAGCCTGGCCATCCCTACAGGACAAAATGGGTCTAGATTCCTGTATTTATTTATGTCCAATGACTTGCCTCCTGTGGACTAATGACTACAATCACAGTGTTTCCCAAACTCATCTGGACACCTAGTGCTGTCAGAATGATATAAGCAGCTAGGGTCTTCTGAGGCAGTTAGCTCTGGGAACGCCACTGTCAGGAGTGGGCTTGGTGCCTTGACAAGGGGCCTTTCAGGAGCAGGCTTACTCTCTTGGCCTTCTGTTTTCTGCTACGAGCATTTAACCCTTCTCTCCAGAGGGATGAATGCAAGGCTCCACCTTGCAAGGAAACATGACCTCTGCAGATACCAGGGCTGCCAGCACCTTGACTTCAGTTGCCCCAGCCTCCTGAAGGGTGAGTCAGTTATGCTCTTTGTAAATTATCCAGCCTCAGCCATTCAGCACAGGATGGGCTAAGATACCAATTAAAGATGTTGATGTTTTAAAGAGAAAAAAATTAAGATTAGAAAACGAGGAAAGGATGACCCACCCGTGTCTACACGGTAGTAAATAGAACGAGGAGACAGGAGAAGAGAGATTGTTACTCTCAGAAGACTGAAACTCGGGTGGTTGTTGGAACCCGTGGAGTCTGTGTTTACAGTGAAAATAATGAGCAACACTTGGGGCACTTGCTGAGAGCCTGGTGCTGTGCAGGCTCATCACTCCCACGGTGGTTTTCCATAGCTCTGTGGGTTCATGTCATATCTCCAGCCCGTATCAGGGGCCTTTGAGGCTCAGAAGCCCCAGAAGTGTCTCTTAGGGCTGTGCCAACAGCCTTGAAGGCTTTGAAGATCATCTGAAGACATCTGACACGGGGCCAGAGGACCATGACTGTCTTCCATGTGTATTTTTGAACATGTTTAGGTCCAAAGGGAATTCACTTGGAATGAAATAAAATGAAGGCCTGGGCCTTTGGAGGGGCCATCAGCTGGAATGAACCTTTTTGTAGCCCTACTGACAAGGCAGCCAGCATGGAAGATGGACTCCTTGGCTGCAGAAAGCCTGGGAGGTACACAGCCAGATAATCATTCCCAGAGGGAGCATCTCAGGCTTTGTTCTTGAGTTCCCATGGTGCACCAAGGCTCTTCCTCCCCCACCCCCCCTCGTCCAGGCCTCCCCTCCTCCTACCCCCTCCTCAGTCTCCTTCTCCCCCTTTCTTCCTCTCTCCCCTTGACTTCCTTTCTTCTCTTTCTCCTCCCTCCCCTTCCTCCCCCCTCTGTTTCTTCTTCTCCGTCTCTTCCTCCTTTGATTCTTCTGCTTCCCATATAAACCTATAACTCCAGCTCCAAGGAGGAAGGAGACAGAAGAGTCCCTGGGCTTGATGGCTTCCAGTATAGCTGGGAAGACAGAAGAACTAGGTGAGAAACTTGAATATGCAGAGGGATGGAGATGGGCCCACCAACCTTCTGACTTCTACACATGCCTACAGAAGCACGCTTGCACACACATGTGCATACACACATACACACAAATAAACAAACAAACAAACAAATAAATATGGAAAAATAGAAAGAAAAAGAGAAAGGGAGCGGGGACCTTTAGGGAGACCTGAAGGTCAGACTGGACTGTTCTGTCCTGGGCCAGTTTCCTTGGTTTTGTTCCTAACCCTGTTTGGTTTCACTTTGATTATTTTGCTTCATTGCACACACTGAATACAGAAAACAGCATGTTGACACGTTCACATCCAGCTAAGAGGTAGAGAGGTTCACACAGACCCGTGCACAGCCTCACACACGTGTGCACATCAGGAGCACCTCCAGAAAGACTGGAAACATTCTTAGCTTCAGCCGTCACACCCATGCTGCCTGGACCTTGTCCTTCTTATGGGTGTGTCCTTTGGCCTGAACCTCCCATCTCACCAGTGGACCCTGGTAACCATGCTGCTGCTCTCTGTTTGTATGATTGGCAGGTTGTAAAGATTCCACATCTAAATCAGCGATGCTCCCTACATTCAGCATCGGTCACTTGCGCTCACGCCCGTCCTGGTAGCAAGATCTTAAGATCTTGTTTTCTTATACACACACACACACACACACACACACACACACACACACACAGACACACACACATGCCTCACACTTCCTTGTATTCTCAGTGTCTCTGGCTGCAGCCTCCAGTACTGCTGATGGTGGTGTACCAGTGTGGGGCTTTGGTCCAGTGGAAGAAGGTTATGTCATCAGGGGCTTGTCCTTGAAGATGATACTGGAGCCTCAGACACCCCCCCCCCCTTGTTCTGCTTCCTGGCTGCCACAAGTTGAGCATCCCCCAGCTCTTTTCCACAATAAGTTCTTTCTCACCACAAGACTCCAGAACAGTGGAGCCAAGTGACTGTGTCTTGAAGTCAAAGGAACTAGGTGCCGAATTGATCTTTTCTCCCCACAGGCTGACCTCCTCAGGCATTTTGTCACCTGAACTGAAAGCTGGCTGATGCAGTGACGGCGGTTCTATGACATCCATGGGACATGCTGATCCCTCTTTCTGTCTGTGGGTGCTCAGAGGAGGGTACGATGTGCTGTGCTCTTTAGTTTTACATTTGCTTATGTTGGGAGCCTCCAAACTGTTTTGCACAGTGAACTCATTCATAGGAATTTCAGCCACATTGCAATGTCTTCATTAACCTATAAACCCAAAGGAGTTCAAGTGTACATTTGGCACAGTGAAGAGAGAGCTTACGCTGGTGGCTATTGAGATGACATTGACCCAACCTTTGGAGCCCGTTTCTAGCCTTCATGTGCATATGAAAAACATTTCCTCTCTTCCTAGTCCCAAAGACACCCAACAGAGTGTGGCAGAAGAGGGGCAACTGCTCTGGGAGGTAGAGGGGTGTCATAGAGGGGTGTCATAGTAGGGTTGCCATGGGATCGGGTCACATTTGCTGAGCCTCTTCGTGGGCCATAGTAAGTTTGCATGATGTGGGAAGCAGCCAGGTTGGTCCAACTGAGGAGATGCTTGCAGGTATCTGCAGGCTGTCAACCTGCAGAGTGGATCATCCAAAGGACGTTTCTGCAGGCAGGACTCAGACCTTCAGACCTCCACCTTTGACTTAGAGAGCAGGAGTGTGTGTGTGTGTGTGTGTGTGTGTGTGTGTGTGTGTGAGAGAGAGAGAGAGAGAGAGAGAGAGAGAGAGACTGTGAACTTACATGAAGCTATATGTACTTTGGAACTGAGACACCCCCTCCCCAATTTAAAACATCTCTCAACGAGATGACCCTGCCCAGCTATGTTGTCCATAGCCTTGAGTCCATTTTTTGACATAGTAGAGATAAGGAAGGTATGTGCCAGTCCCAAATGAAAAAAGTCAGGAACAGTGCTACATTAAGGAGGTGGGGGGGGGGTAATACCCCTAAAATCTAGGGGGAAAGTGTAGCGTGAAATTAAAGGCAAACTTGCCTATGATCCTGTTTCCCCATCTGAGCCTGGGAGATAAAAAGTGTAATAAATTCACTCATGTACACTCACTTTAAATATCAGAGCAGATCGGCAGTCTCACTGATGTGTGGTCAGACTTTGAAGTCTATCTGAGCTCCCTGGAATTCGCCCAGCCACTTTCCAGACCATGTAATCCATTGCAGATCCGGCCGCGTTATGCATTCCAGATGGTCACTGTCACTCTTCGTGGGTTCTCTCCCCTCTTTAGGTTACTGGGGTAATTGGGGAATAAGGAACGCATGCCCCAAAGTGAAAAGTGACATACCGTCACTGCCCTGCGTGGGCACCAGAGAGCCAAGAGAGTTAAACACTGTGCCTGGATGGAAGCATGGGGAGAGGGCAAGGAGGGAAAGGCCTCCAGGGTTCAGCTTGCAGCTTGCTAAGCCAGGAGGCTCCAGTGAGCTGGGAGAGCCAGCATTGCCTCAGGTCTGGGAAAGCAGAGCAGAAGCCCTAGCTCTCTTCCTTCTCTGGGTCTTACGGCCAACAAACCATTTCCTTGACTCTCAGATCAAGTGACCCAGTGATTGGGCCTCAGAGTCAGCATAATTATAACTAGAGGGAGCACTGGTTATCTTTACAGCTGGATAAGGGGAAAAGCTTTTACACGTCAGAAACATCCTCTACCTAACCTGTAAGGAGAGTCTAGGAAGCTGGAGAGCTGGGTACATGCTCACTAAGTTGAATTTATCTTTCTGTTTAATTTGAGGAAAAAAAAAGTCTCATGTAGCCCAAGCTGGACTCAAACTTGCTCTGTAGCCGAGGGTGGCCTTGAACTTCTGATCTTCTTGCCTCTACCTCTTGAGTGCTGAGGTTCCAGACAGGTGCTCTGTGGCCTTTTTATTCAGTACTGGGGATCAAATCCGGGGCTTGGTGCATTCTACCAATTGAGCTACACTCTTCCCCAGGCCCGGGCTTGCTTGATTTAATTCATTGTGAAAGGCTGCCAAGTGTCTTTTAACCCTCATGTTTGTGGTGATTGGACTCTCTAGTTCCTCACACAAAGTCAACATATGTGGTTAATAGGCAAAAAAAAAAAATGGTCACCAAAGGGACTGGTTTTTTTTTTTTTTGTATCCCTTCCTCCCCTGCCTGGTCCAGCTTGCCTGATTGAGTTATGTGGTGGCCTGTGTCTGTGACTGAATGTGCCTTTGAGTTACATTGATGTTTGATTCAGATTTATGAATGAAGTGAAATAACAGCACAGTGTGTATGTGAGCATGTGGGTACATGTGCATGTATGTGTACACATGTATACATGTGTGCACATGTATATACATGAATGTAGACCTCAGATAACCTCCTTTCTACCCAAGGAGGCAGTCATTCCAAAAAAATAACACCAGGGCTATGTAAAGTAGATCTCTCCTGCTAATGCTATGTATAGTTTTTCCCTTTTGTTTTTAAAGATTTATTTGCTTTGTGTGTGTGTGTGTGTGTGTGTGTGTGTGTGTGTGTGTGTGTGTATGTGTGTGTATATGCCACATATGTGGAAAAGTCCATAGCAGAGAGTAGACAGCATTGAATCCCATGTGGCCTCTAGAAGAGCAGGCAGCACTCTTACTCTGAAGAGCCAGATCCCTAGTTCTTCGTTGTCTTTTGAGACAAGGTTTCACTATGAAGCCCCGGCTGCACATGAATTCATGATTCCCCTACCCCCACCCCTGTCTTAGCCTTTGGAGGTCTAGAATTACAGACGTCATGTAGTATCATCCTTAGGTGAGAGAGGACATGTGTATGTGAGCATGTGGGTGCATGTGCATGTATGTATACACATGTATACATGTGTGTACATGCATATACATGCATGTAGAGCTCAGATAACCACATCCAATGTCATCTTTAAATGCTACCTTGCCTACTTTTCTTTTTTAAATTGAGGCAAAGCTGAGAACTCACCCAACTAAAAACTAGGAGGTCAGGCTGGTTGGCCAGAGAGAAGGTCTGAGTGGTATGCCCCGCAAGGACTGGGATTACAAGATCACAACACCTCACCCGACATTTTTGTTTTTGCTTTTCTTTTATGTAGGCTCTGAGGTCAAATGCAGATCCTCGGGCTCTATCACTGAGTTCTACTCCAACCCTATACTTTCTCCATTAAATCACTCTATCTTGCGTGTCACCTCAGAGGCCACCCCTCACCTTAGTAAGCACCAAGACCATCTACAAACCTTTTCAGGAGGTGAAGGACAACCTGGGTCTTTGGAGAGTCTGACTGAATGGATCTCAGGAGCATCTCACAGATCAGGCCACCTGCAGGGACCTAGAGGAGGCTTCAAAGCAAGCAAGCAAGCAAGCAAGCAAGCAAGCAAGCAAGCAAGCAAGCAAGCAAGCAAGCAAACAAGCACCTGTGCAGACTTCAACTGTGACTCTCTCTCATTTTCCCCACCCTAAAATTCTCAGTAAATCCACAACTCTTCCAGGGCAGTGAAGAGGGGACACCCTTCTTCCAGTCATCTGCTGCCTCCAGCGAGGAAAAAGAAAATGTGTTTTCTGAAGCAGCGAGCAACCAACCATCACAGACATCTGGCAGCTTCTTTCAGCCACTCTCGTTTTCGGGCCAGCGTGTCGAGGCAGCTGTGCACAAGGTTGTGTGCTCTTCCAGGAGGCAGGAAGCTAGGAGTGTCCTCCCTTGGGGGCTGCAGTTTGCGTTTCACAGACGCAAATGCTCGCAGACTGGGACATAGTGACTGGAAGTGTGCACTGAGGGCCAAATTCCCAAATATTCCAGGGCTGTGGAGCAGAGGAAATGAGAACAGCATGTGCATCTAAGCCTGCTCCTCCTTCTGGGAGACAGAGATGGGCAGACATCATGGATGGATTCTCAGGGAAATCAGCCCTCTGTCCGTTCATACAGAGACACTGTGAGGTTCAAACAAGCAGCCAGGGCAGGGCCACTCACTGACAGGAAAACACAAGCTCTTGTTAATATTTCTTGCCTTCTTTCCAACTGTAAAAAATACTGTGTGCTTATTTTTAAGCAGTTGGAAGGAAAGGGCAAGCAGAAGCTACTTCTCAGGGACAATAGATATCAGTCTTTTAGATTGCTGCCTCTCTAGCTCCATCTTCCCTAGTCAACTTCGATGCTCAGGGACCTTCTGTGGTCCGCTGTTGGTCATCAGGTCCTCATTTGGTATGTCTTAAAATTTTCTCTGAATTGTTAAATCTTTGAGCATTGGTGTTTTTAGCTTTTTTTGGTTTTAGCTGCAGTGGAAAGAGACTTGTGAAACATCTGACACTGAGTGTGTCTCCTTGTAGATGATTGCTGCTCTTCTAAGTCACTTTAACTAGAAATCCCCATTTAACCCCACTGTCCCAGCTTCATTTCTGCTTTTGTGATAAAAATGTCCCAACAAAAAGCAGCTTGTGAGAGGGAGGAATTTATTTCAGTTCACAGTTGCAGGCCACATACAGTTCACCGTGGTGGGGAAATCACAAAGATGGGAGCCTGAGACACCTGGTCATGTGATATCCACAGTTAGGAGCACAGAAAATGCATCCATGCATGCTCTCTCGATTGTTTGCCTGTGCTCCGGGCAATTTCTCCACTCTTAGATTGTTCAGAATCTCTGCCTAGGGAATAGTGCTACCTGCAGTGGACTGGGCCTTCCTAAAGTCATTAAGTTAAGATAATCCAGCCTCCACCCCCAAAATGCCCACAGACCAACAACAATCTCTCGTTCATACTCTCCTCCGAGATGGCTAGTCTTAACAATTAAAGGTAACTATCATTGCAGCAATTCATCCAACAGGCCGTAGTGTTAATTGCCAATTAGAACCTGGTACCTTAGCAGCCATAGCTGAGGTATACCTCAAGGGGGACCTGCCCTTGGATTAGAAACCATCTCATGCTCACGTGGATGCCCCAAGACCTAGTTAACTCCCTACAAGGGCTGAGGACTCGCTAATCCATGCCTGCCTCTGATTGTAGTTGCTTCTTGTGATGCATTTTAATAGCAGAAGCTGAGAATTCTGGGAATTGGAGAGTGTGGCTGGGAGCCCACAGCATTCCTTTTAAACATGTCTACATATTAACCAACCCATGGATCAAAATAATGAAAGAGGGGCGTAGCTGCTGTACGAGGGCAGATGTTCAAATCTCATTCTTCTCTTGAGCACAGAGTACTTGGTAACCGCTGGGATAGCATTTGCACAAGGCAGTACTCTGCATCATCTAGAGATCACTTAAAGTGTGTGCATGTGTGTGTAGCATAGCCATAAGTACTACGCACTTCCGATATAGGGACTTGAGGGTCTGGGTCTGGGTATTCCCAGGGAAGGGCGAAGTGTCCTGGCATCAGTCTCCTGCAGGTCCTACAGGGTAGGAATCATTTGCTGCTTTGATCTATGCTCCTGTCCTGTCAGCAGCAGCCCCTTCTACCTCTTCCTGCTTGGTGTGTGCTTGTGTTTGTCCCTGCTACTGTCTCTCCACAGCAATCTTTTCTCCGCCAGGATCACCGTCCTTACTGATGCCCTGTCACCCCTCCTGTCCTCCCTCCTTCTTCAGAGGAGTCTATTTGCTCTCCAGGTGTCAGCATAAGCAAGGGTAAAATAAAAACAATCGAACGCTTGTAACTGAGCCTTGGACCGGCAGCAGAGAGACCAGGCCCTCACGGTGCAGCAAACCCGTCAGACAGAAAAAGGAAACTGTTTCTCATTTATTAATGCTATGAGCACTGGTCTGAGGTGTGAAGTAGAGATTAAATACTTCTGGGGAGCAGGCTGTCCTTTCTCTAGGGAAGTCTTCTCAGAAAGGGACACAGTAGATGTACAAAGAATTAGTTCCAAGTGTCCTGCAGAGAAGTAGCTGGGATTGCTAACACTCTGTGAGGAGGAAGAGGGCATTTCATGAAGGGAGAAGGGAAACTGTGGGCATTTATTTTATGATTGAGGCTTGGGTCTACAAAGATGTGTACACCTCATCTTTATTATGTGCTAGCTCAGAGCTTCCTTTGTTAGAGAGGAGAGACCAGAAACTGAGAGACTTTTGATTTTGGTTCTTTTTATTTTTAGAACATCAGCCCATGTACTGTAGACTGGCCTTGCACTCACTGTATGATAGGGACAGCTGTGAACTTCTGATCCTGCTTCCACTTCCCAAACAGCTTGGGGCCAAACTGGGTTCTCTGCAAGAAGCAGAACTCATACTTCACTGACGGGCCTTCTCAGTACTCTCACTGATGGGCCATCTCAGTACTCAGCCTCACTGATGGGCCATCTCAGTACTCAGTCTCACTGATGGGCCATCTCAGTACTCAGTCTCACTGATGGGCCATCTCAGTACTCTCACTGATGGGCCATCTCAGTACTCAGTCTCACTGATGAGCCATCTCAGTACTCAGTCTCACTGATGGGCCATCTCAGTACTCAGTCTCACTGATGGGCCATCCTAGTACTCAGTCTCACTGATGGGCCATCTCAGTACTCTCACTGGTGGGCCATCTCAGTACTCAGTCTCACTGATGAGCCATCTCAGTACTCAGTCTCACTGATGGGCCATCTCAGTACTCAGTCTCACTGATGGGCCATGTCAGTACTCAGTCTCACTGATGGGCCATGTCAGTACTCAGTCTCACTGATGGGCCATGTCAGTACTCAGTCTCACTGATGGGCCATCTCAGTACTCAGTCTCACTGATGGGCCATCTCAGTACTCAGTCTCACTGATGGGCCATGTCAGTACTCAGTTTCACTGATGGGCCATGTCAGTACTCAGTCTCACTGATGGGGCATGTCAGTACTCAGTCTCACTGATGGGCCATCTCAGTACTCAGTCTCATTGATGGGCCATCTCAGTACTCTCACTGACGGGCCATCTCAGTACTCACTCTCATTGATGGGCCATCTCAGTACTTACTCTCACTGACGGGCCATCTCAGTACTCACTGTCACTAATGGGACATCTCAGTACTCACTCTCACTGAGGGCCATCTCAGTACTGGGCCATCTCAGTACTCTCACTGATGGGCCACCTCTCCATCCCTTCTTTCATTTTTTGGTAATTGAACTTTTAATTTCCATTTTATGTCTTTTCTCAACAAAAAAAAGCCAATGACATGTGTAAATTTGATGGGATATTTAAAATACAGTTGATCTGAGCAGCAATGTGGATGACAGCCTTGACAGTAGACAGGAGAGAGGCCAGAGCAGAGACAGATGGCCCAGAGGCAGGACTCCTGGGTGAGGCTGCACAGATGCTTAGACCTGGACAGACAGACACTGAAAGGTTGGACAGACAAACATTGAGAGGTTGGGCAGACAGACACTGAGAGGTGGACAGACAGTGAGTGGCTAGACAGACAGGCACTGAGAGGCTAGAAAGACATGCACTGAGAGGCTGTACAGACGTGCAGAGCCACTGTTCCAGCAGAGCAGAGATAGTGTGAAGAATAGTGATGTGTGTGTGTGTGTGTGTGTGTGAGAGAGAGAGAGAATTTGACAAGGAAGACAGAAACAAAAGTAGATATCCATCACACACTTGCACATGGACACACACACGTGCATGTATTCACACACACACACACACACACACACACACACACGCACACACACACACACACACGCATGTATATCAGTGGCCATATTGAGAGACTAGTGATACATTAAATTAAAAGAAAACAGCATAATGGTAGCCTACTTCCTGATGAAGCTTCATGACATAGTTTGTCAGGATCAGGGAATCATTTTTAGCAGGCAATAAAATCTTTCTCTATAAATCAAATGGGTAGTGGGAAATATTTTCATTAAAATTTCCAGTAGCGACCTTGAAGATGGCTACTGCCCTTGAGGGGACTTGGGTTCTACTCCCACATGACACCTCACAACCATCTGTAACTCCAGTCCCAGAAGACCCGAAACCCTCTTCTGGACTCCGAGGGCACCAGGCACACATGTGGTGTGCATACACACATGCAGGCAAGCACTCAGACACCACATGAAAATAAATCTTTAAGAGTGTCTACTATACAAATGCTTATTGTTGGGGACTCGAGAGAAATCGTTATTTGTACTTTTCTGTACCCCGGATAGTCTGCTGGCCAGCACATGAGCAATGCTCTTCTGGCTTTGAGAGCATAAGAGTATGGTCTCAGCTGGGGGCCTGTGCCATGACAGAAAACAGTGCCTGTAGCCACACTGACATTGCCAGCACTTTCCCTCCACAGAGCAGGCTGTTACACCATTGGAAGCTCACTCCCTCCTGCTCTGGCCTCAGCCTCTCTGCCAGAGGCACTCCTGGCTTCTGCTGGCACGATGTCTGCCTGGTCCAGCCTTCCTGGGGACATTTCACTACAATCCCCTATAGGAGTAGTGGTGGAGGTCTGAATGAGCACAGCCCTCAGAGGGACGGGCTTGGCTGGTGACCCCAGTCCTGTGGACAGTTAAGAGTGACACAGAGGGAATCGCAGATGACTTCACAGTCCACAGGGATGCTCTGCATTCTAGCAACATGAGGCCTGGCTCTGAGCACCCTTTTCTATTTAGCTCACTTCCCATGACACTGGATACTGTCCCCCCGGACCTGGCCACTCACCCAGCTGCACATCCTGTTCCTTGTTGCTGTGACTTTGTGTATGTGTGAAAGGGAAGAGAGGGGCTTATGTGTTTCATGGGAGAAATGGGATCAGAGTCCTGTTGTCAATTATGGCTCCATATCTGGGGCTGGGGCTCCTTTCCATCCAGGTGTCTCTCTCTCTCTCTCTCCCTCTCTCCCTCTCCTTTCCCCCTCCCTCCCTCCCTCCCTCCCTCCCTCCCTCCCTCCCTCCCTCCCTCCCTCTCTCCCTCCCTCCCTCGCTCCCTCCCTCCCTCCCTCCCTTCCTACCCCTCTCTCCCTCTCCCCTCCCCCTCTCTGATAGCTAACTCCTTTACTTAACCATTTTTCAGTATGCATATCCAACAATACTCCTGTAGTAACAAGAGACAACTCCCTGGTTCAGGTTAGCTCCGGAACCATGAAATGATAGCAGTCCGGAGCGTGTATATCAGATCTTCAGGTTACAGAAAGGCCTCGGGTATACTTAGCTTGTGTGGCCTTTGTGTGCAGTAAGATGCTGCCTCGTCTTTAATGTGCTCTGGGAGGTGGTGGCACGCCTTCCTCCTGTGGCTGGCATCTCATATGAGCAGATGTATGGTCTGTTTCCCTAGACGAGGTTGGGACCATCCCAGAGAAGGCTCTGATTTTACTAGCTAGGGCTACAGGTTTATTCCCTGACTACTCGGAGGGGTCAGAGAGGTGGCAGAGGTTGTCCCCAAAAGCTGCAGGCTTGAGCTATCTTAAGTGGCAGAGTGGCAGGCAGAGATGCTGCCAATGCCCACTCTACAATCTGAGCATACTCTCAACTCATGCCTCTTAGAAGGAACAGAGCCCTTGTGGTGTCAGAATCCTGGTTTGTCCATCTCCCCTCTTTAAACACATCCTGGAGAATCAGGGTGACCTAATCGCTAACATGCAGCTTTGCTTAGCACAGTTTTAGCACAGGCTTTGTGATGGCGGAACACCCTATGAAAGAATGAGTGAGCGAGCACTGTATGAGGGAGCAGAGGCTCACTCTGGTGCAAGAATAAAATAAAATAAAATAAAATAAAATAAAATAAAATAAAATAAATACCCGCTCTCGGGTATGCTGTTGGGTCAAGCAGAGAGCAGAGGCCGTGAGATTTATGCCTCTGGCCTGAAAGTCCCACCCCTCTCTTGTCGAAAGTCCCACCCCTCACTGGACAGTGGTGGCTCATGACTTTAATCCCAGCACTTGGGAGGCAGAGGCAGGCAGATTTCTGAGTTCGAGGCCAGCCTGGCCTACAAAGTGAGTTCCAGGACAGCCAGGGCTACACAGGGAAACCCTGTCTTGAAAAACAAACAAACAAACAAACAAACAAACAAACAAACAAACAAAGAAAAGAAAGTCCCGCCTCTCTGCTGCTGAAAGTCCCTCTCCTCTGCTCTCTGCAATCCCTACCTTCAGCGTTTTTTGTTTGTTTGTTTGTTTGTTTTTCTAGAGCGTTCCTTTCGCACCTTGCAGATTCTGGAACATTCTACTTTTCCAGAGAACACCAAAGGTTCCCCGTGTCACGAGTGGCTTAACTGAGTGAATATTTTCCACCAAAGCCTTCCTCCCCAAGCTACCCCACAGCGGCAAGGCTGTCAGAAATCGCGTGCGTTTAACTGCTCTGCTTTGCAAATTAAAAATTAGGTGGACTGACTTTCTCCCCAGTCTTGTTTACTCTGCACTCTGCCCTTGGGGGAATGTTTTGAATCTGAGCAAATTAAGCACCCTCTGAACGTGGTGTTTAAAATAATAAAGAACTCTCTGGAACATTTAAGCAGGACTGGAGTTCTTCCCTGGCTAGCACCTGTGGCTCGCCAGCTGTTGCCATGGAATCTGGCTGCCAAGTTTGCTTGCTTTTTCTAATGTTCTCTGGGCAGATGTCATTCCATGAAGTCACACAAAGTCCCGGAGAGACCTACTGTTCTTGGGCTTATCATTTTCAGGGTGGGAAACTAAGCTGTTTCTGTGTCTCCTACGGACAAGTCTTAGCAGTCAACAAAACTCAGTGAGACCCCTTAAATTACAGGCCATCTGCTGGTGAGGCTCTGGGATTCAGAGATGGGGAAGAAGTAGTGCTGCAAGAAAAGCAGCACAGATTTCACAGGGTTTGGAATTTAGAAGGGTGGTGTGGCTTGCTGTAGAGCCGCTTACTGAAAATGGGGCTGTTTTAGGAGCGAGAAGGTTTTCTGGGGCCCTGTGTCACATGGACCAGTCATGGAATCCCTGTTGCTCTCTGCTGGCCATGTGACTTAGTCCTGTGACAAAGAGTCGATTTAGACACAGGGGAGGCACATGTGGAGCACATGGAGGACATACCAAGGGCACACTGGGGGCACACGGGGGCACACTGGGGCCTTATAGGAGTACACCAGGACACAGGCGGGGCACATGGAGGATATACCAAGGGCACACTGGGGGCTCACAGGAGTACATGGGGGCACATGGGGGGCACACAGGCTCACAAGGACATACAGGCAGGACACTGGAGACACAGGACAACAGTTAAGCTGCTTCTGTGAACTTTTCTAAGTACATATATATTAAATATAATGTACTCTTATTTTCTCTTAAAGAGTGAGAGATAGGGCTGGAGAGATGGTTCAGTGGTTAAGAGCACTGACTGCTCTTCCGGAGGTCCTGAGTTCAATTCCCAGCAACCACATGGTGGCTCACAACCATTTGTAATGGGATCCAATGCCCTCTTCTGGTGTGTCTGTAGACAGCTATAGTGTACTCATATACATAGAATAAATAAATAAATAAATAAATAAATAAATATTTTTTTAAATGAGGGATAAGCTTATTTGCAATCTCATCTTTAATGAACTTAAGGATTTATAATAGTAAAACTGTCAAATTCTGTTTCATGGTTTTATATTAAATACAGTTCCAAGAAAGGCTCCAGAGATTTCATTCTTTTGAACTTGGAAAGTTAATAAAAATATTAACCCAGAGGACAAACCCATGGAAGCAGTTCAGACTGGCTTCAGGAATGAAGACAGCCAGAGATGCTGACCAGCCAGCTGTCCACAGAACATAGTCACTCACAGTGGGCATTTACTTATGCAGTCATATTATTTCGTTGGTGGTTTTGGTTTGGTTTTTAGAGAGCACCTCACCTCACCATGTAGGCTGGGCTGGCCTGGAACTCACAGGCAGAAGATCTTGCCTCCTGAGTGCTGAGATTCAAGGCATGCACCTCTGAGCCAGGCTGACAAGACTGTCTTGACCCAGACACTCATCCAGCCATGACTGAAGAGGCTGAAAGTTAGGGAGGAGTGGGGCTTATTTTAACCACAGGGTGGAGAAACATGGCTAAAGACTGAGAACAGACACAAGCCACTTTGCACAATAAACAGACCTCTGCCCGAGTGTGTCAGAGATTGGGATATTAGAAAGAAAGATGCAGATGAGAGAAACCAAGGACTCTGGGTTCCTGACCAGGGCGCATATATGTGCCTAGAGAGAAGAGGAGGCCCACAAGTGGTTCCCATCATGGCCGCCATAGGACGGCGAAGATGATCTGCGGCTAGTAGACAGGTGTTGTGGCTCGCTGGCAGTCCTGTTGCGGAGACATGTCACCTCCCTTCCTGGAATCACGTGTGCAGCTAGCTCTTCCTGTAGTCACCACTTGTCATTTTGCTATGGCCCTCCACCCTTCAGCTGTGCCACAGTCTCAGGTTTTGAAAGAACAGCTGCCTCTTTTGTCTCAGTGCCCTGTCCACAGAATCCTTTTCCCCTGGGATGCCTTCTTTCCGCCTTCAGTTGAGTATCACACGTCTTTCCTGGCTTTTTTGTTTGTTTTGTTTTTAACCTGGATCTCAAGTAGCCTAGGCTGGCCTGAAACTCACCATGTAACCAAGGATGACCTTAAACTTTCTGATCCTCCTGCCTCTGCTTTCCAAGTGCCAGAATTACAAGTGTGTGTGCCACCACGCACTGTTTATGCTGTGCTTCGGATAAACCCAGGGCCACACATGGTAGGCAAACACTCTGTCCACAGAGCCCCACCCCAACACTCCTACACATTGTTTTGGGGTGAGGGCCAGGGGCTCCTTTAGTTAGTCTGGGCAAGTAAAGGCTCACTTCTGTGAGAGGGCAGAATCCAGAACCAACCACTTTGTAACACTGACTTTCAAAATCTGTGCTAAAGAGATAGTAAACGGTTCTCATGGAAGAAAAATGAAATAGGACAAAGGGCATGAAGTACTGGATAAAAATCCCCTTCTTCACTATCCCAGATATGTCATCTGTCAACAGCATCTGTGTCTCTTTTCAGAGATGACCCAGGGGCAGCTTGGATTCTTCCTTCTCACATTCTCTCCTTGTGAAGTCACGATCATAGATTATTTACTGTCCAACATCTTGCTCTTTACGGTGTGTGTGTGCATGTGTGTGTGCATTGTGACTTTTTTTACTTCCCTAAGCTGTTACATAGATGACATTGTGTTGGGTAACATTATCTTCACACAGTGTAAGGTGTGCCTCTGTACTTTTCAACTCTTAATTCTGTGTCAGCGAAGAGCTAAGTTCTGGCAGAATTCTCCCATTGTCATTTCTATTGTCCATCATCGGGTTTTCTAGTTTGTAAATATCCGTCCTTCCTCACCTCTCTGGCTACTGACTGGTTGTAATAAAGATCTGATGACCAACAGACAGGCAGGAAATAGGGAACATAACTTCCGGGCAGAGAGGATGATGTGAGGGAAGAAATTGTGGGAGAATCGGGTGCTGAAACAGGGGAACAGATTGACCAGAGTAGAGCAGAGAAAGGCGTGCAGCTAGCCATATGGCGGGTCACGGGCAAGATAGTTGGGTTAACTTAGATGGGGTAGATTCATGACTGTTCTATCGAAAGGCTTAAGCTCCTTGTCATTGTTTAATAGCTGGCTGGTCTGCAAAGTCCTTTCCTAACATTGCGTGAAAGGCTATCTCAAAGTTGTTCAGCGGACACCTTGTGGAACCATTCCCAGAAATCCAAACATTGGTGTTGCCAAAGTGGGAGCCCCCCCTTTTTTTAAAGTGATTTTCAACTTTTTTTTTAATTAGGTATTTTCCTCGTTTACATTTTCAATGCTATCCCAAAGGTTCCCCAAACCCACCCCCCCAATCCCCTACCCACCCACTCCCCCTTTTTGGCCCTGGGGTTCCCCTGTACTGGGGCATATAAAGTTTGCAAGTCCAATGGGCCTCTCTTTGCAGTGATGACCGACTAGGCCATCTTTTGATACATATGCAGCTAAAGACAAGAGCTCCTGGGTACTGGTTAGTTCATATTGTTGTTCCACCTATAGGGTTGCAGTTCCCTTTAGCTCCTTGGGTAATTTCTCTAGCTCCTCCATAAGGGGCCGTGTGACCCATCCAATAGCTGACTGTGATCATCCACTTCTGTGTTTGCTAGGCCCCGGCATAGTCTCACAAGAGAGAGCTATATCTGGGTCCTTTCAGCAAAATCTTGCTAGTGTATGCAGTGGTGTCAGCATTTGGAAGCTGATTATGGGATGGATCCCTGCATATGGCAATCACTAGATGGTCCATCCTTTCGTCACAGCTCCAAATTTTGTCTCTGTAACTCCTTCTATGGGTGTTTTGTTCCCATTTCTAAGAAAGGGTAGAGTGTCCACACTTTGGTCTTCATTCTTCTTGAATTTCATGTGTTTGGCAAGTTGTATCTTATATCTTGGGTATCCTAAGTTTCTGGGCTAATATCCACTTATCAGTGAGTACATTTTGTGCGAGTTCCTTTGTGATTGGGTTACTTCACTCAGGATGATACCCTCCAGGTCCATCCATTTGCCTAGGAATTTCATAAATTCATTTTTTTAATAGCTGAGTAGTATTCCACTGTGTAAATGTACCACATTTTCTGTATCCATTCCTCTGTTGAGGGTCATCTGGGTTCTTTCCAGCTTCTGGCTATTATAAATAAGGCTGCTATGAACATAGTGGAGCATGTGTTCTTCTTACCGGTTGGGACATCTTCTGGATATATGCCAGTACAGGGGAAAAATTCCTGAATAGAACAGCAATGGTTTGTGCTGTAAGATCAAGAATCGATAAATGGGACCTCATAAAATTGCAAAGCTTCTGCAAAGCAAAAGACACCGTCAATAAGACAAAAAGGCCACCAACAGATTGGGAAAGGATCTTTACCTATCCCAAATCGGATAGGGGACTAATATACAATATATATAAAGAACTCAAGAAGGTGGACTCCAGAAAATCAAATAACCCCATTAAAAAATGGGGCTCAGAGCTGAACAAAGAATTCTCACCTGAGGAATACCGAATGGCAGAGAAGCACCTGAAAAAATGTTCAACATCCTTAATCATCAGGGAAATGCAAATCAAAACAACACTGAGATTCCACTTCACTCCAGTCAGAATGGCTAAGATCAAAAACTCAGGTGACAGCAGATGCTGGCGAGGATGTGGAGAAAGAGGAACACTCCTCCATTGTTGGTGGGATTGCAAGCTTGTACAACCACTCTGGAAATCAGTCTGGCGGTTCCTCAGAAAATTGGACATAGTACTACTGGAGGATCCCGCAATACCTCTCCTGGGGAGCCCCTTAAAGACGAAGGTGCTGTTTACCTCTTGTTTCCTTGGCCTGGCTACTTGCTACAGTTCTTTACGTGTGGGAATTACTGAGAGGTTTCCGTGTAGATCATTGGGAATCTCTAACTTTAACACTTTATATTCTCCGGGACACTCGCATCCATGGGTACCTCAACTCTTTAGTTCTGCAGCAGCGACACAGCTGTGGCGTGTCCTGGAAGGGGGAGGCTTTATCGAGCCACACATCAAACTACAGTGATTATTAAAAGTAGTCTTAGCTTCAGTGATATGCCTGGTCAGTTGGAAAGGCAGTGGGGGTAACTCAGATATTTTATCTGCATCATCTCCCAGGGACAGCACAGATGCTCAGAGAAGGACCATGCTTCTCTAAGCCACGGATGCTACTGAGTTATTAGTAATCTCATCCTGGGGCCCGATGCCCTGGGCCGTGCACTGCACTGTGGGTTCTCTTTTGACAGTGAAATGACCAGTGCTGGTGTAGGCGCACACCTACACCCTGACAAGCCAGGGAAAGAAAGAATGCTTTTCTCTGTCCCATCAAGGGTTTTGAAGGTCACCTGGACAAGTCTGTTGGGTGATATGCCCACCCTGAGCTGATGGCCATGGCCAGGAGTCTAGATCATGGGGACAGGCATTTCTTGAGCCTTCATCACAGCAGAGACAACATGGGCTTGGGAGATGGTAGATGCTGTATGAAACAGCAGTGTTGGGGGTGAGAGGAGGGAGGGATGACAGCAGGCAGCACTGGGCCTGCTTACTAAGCTTCCTGCTGTTTTTGTTTGTTTGTTTGTTTGTTTGTGTTTTGTTTTTTTCTGTCTTCCTATAAGGCACAACCTGGTGAAGCCTGTATCACTGTGACATAATACCTGAGATAGTTAACGTAGGAGGGGTAAAAGGTTACTCTGGCCTATGGTTTCATATTGCTTCAGTCCATGGCCACTTGGTCGCATCACTGGAGGCCTGGAGCAGGACAGAGCATTAGGACAGGAAGCATGTGATTGCAGAGGCAAGGCTTCTATAATCCCTTCTAGATCACGACCCTAATGACTCAACTTCCTCTGGGCACTTGAAGGACCATCAACAGGTAAGGGGGGAAAGGCTTCACTTAATTAGCCCTGCATCCTCAGGGACAGTGTCCTCCAGGCTCCTTCTCTGTCCAGTGGACACCATTTCCAGAAGCCTTGTGTCACAGGTTTAGATCTGCACATAACACAGGCCTTCACGGTGCCCTTCATTCTGCAAGCCCTGCCCCCTGCCCCTCCCAGATTAGTTCCTTCCTCTTCCGTGACTGAATATTGGGCAAAAAATATTCAATGCCCCAGTTTTCTGGTGCTTGAAAATTTTTTTTCGGGGGGTGGGTGTATTCTTGAAACCTCCCATTAAAATGAGCATTCCACAACACACACCCCAATTTTCCTCTGCTAATGACTAATCAGAAAAAAAAAAGTACTAAGTGGAAGTCTGAATGTTTGATTATCTAGGCAGGACGATGGCATAAAGAGTCCCAACTTTTTGCTTTTTCTTCCTGTTGGCGGCGGTGCTGGGTATTAAACCTAGGACCGTGGACCTCTTATTTAGTTATCTCCCCTTACCTCTTATTTGGTAATTCCCCAACCCCCTTTGCTGCTGTGTTTCAGATTTTTCAGGCCTGTTCCTAAAACCTCCCTGCCTCACTTTGTGCACGGGCTTTTCCACTGTGCCTTAAAGAGAGTTTCAGAGTTCAAATAAGGAAAAAAAAATCACCGCGTCTACATGTCCAAATGCTTATCGCTGCTGCCAGCGGCACTTCTGTGTAACAATTCAGGCCAGTCCTCTGTTCCGACCTCGAACCATTTATAAAGGCAGGTCTCTCCCTGGCGACGCAGGAGAGAATGGGCTGCCAGCGTGGGTGGTCTGGGGCTTGGGAGCCCAAACTCAGGGGGAGGATGACATCATGGATTCACAGGCTGGCTGATGAAGCTGAGGCAGGGCCCTCCGTGTGGCTGGAGCTGCCTGTACCATTCCTTCCTGAGTCTTCAACGTGGGCACAGCGGAGGGACTCTTGGAAATGATATTTTAGAGCTCCAGATTGAGAAAAGATTTCTGGGATTACAAGTGTTCATAGGATAGTTCTGAAATTCTACACATCCTAAGGGGAGGTGCTACCTCCTTTAAACGGCCAGCCTGACCCCTCTGTGTAACTGAATTGCCTGTTCTGGTTTGACACTCCCAACCTTGCCCCCAACAGCAGGTTGTTTTTTGTTTTTAATTTGTTTTGTTTTTTTGCTTTTTTTCCTCAAGCGTCTCTTAGGCATTCTGGGTTGGCACAAAGGAACCAGGTTCCACTTTCAGTGGCCCTGCAGGAATTCCTGTCTAGATTGAGGCTTGTATAAGCTGTGAAAAGAGATGTATTTGGAATTTTCAACAGATTTCAAATGCTGTGATGGCTGAATGCCTCACTTTCATGGGGAAAAGTTCCAGAATGTTTGGCCTAAGACCTGGCATGCCTTTTGCTTACGGTAAAGACAGCCCTAGGTTAGTTGTATCTGGCTGGGTCTCTGTCCCTGTCTGCAGACACTGGGTGCCATGTATCGATTCCTTTCCTCCCAGTTAGGATCTGACCTCAATAGCAGAAGAGCTGGACCTTCCCTCCCCAGCTGTGAAGTGTCACTATACAGACCAATTTACTAATGTTTAGATATTGCTTCTGACTATATTTTGGACTCCCCTCCTAGATGCACCGGAATAATTATAGCTTTAAAAAATTATTTCCTTATGTTACATTTATTTTGTGTGCGTGTGTGTGTGTTGGTGAGTGTGGTACATCCATGGCGAGGTCTGAGGATGGTGTGACTCTCTCCTCCACCCTACGGGGCCCCAGGATAGAACTCTAGTGGACTGGCTTGCCAAGCATCTCAGCAGTGCTAATGACGGCTTCGTTGTTTAAGAATTCTCTAGCGTCTGAAGATATAGTGGCTCTAAGGATCCTGCCTCTGAAAAGCCTGGACGACATTTCAGATCACATAACCTGCTGTTTCTCCATTTCCACACCTGGAGAAACAGAATCACAGGAGTTAGTACACAAGTCAGGGTCATCTTCTGGTCTGGCAATACCATGAGATACCTGTCGAGGAACTTGGTTGTGCACTCAGCTAATGTCGCCAAACAACATGGGTGCTACTTTGTGCTCCCAGCTCCCATAGGCCTTTACTTTCCTGCGACGCATTCCTCCCAAACCCACTTTCTCTCACCCAAAGCAACCCTTGCTCATCAATAAAGAAACCTGAGTACAAAAATCTGAAACTCAATACGACTTTCACCCCAACTGAAACGGCACACTGTCCCCAAATTCAGGGCGGGAGAGAGACTTCTAGGATTATGATGGTTTAAATGTGAGTGAGGAGAGGATCACCAGAAAGACAAATCTTGTGTTTTCTGTTTTGATGGACCCATCTCATCACTGAGGAAGCCATGATGGGGTGTGGCAGGGCGGTGCTGTTGCCAGGAGGCCACTCGAGGACATCCTGCAGACAGCCAAGCCGAGCCACAGATGTGTCTGAGCCACCTCCTCTGCAGTCACAAACACTCTAAGGCCCAATGGGAGGCATCTGCTTCACCCAGGCAAGTAGCCAGGAACAGTTGGTCGGTCGTTGGATTTTGCTTTCTCTAAACTTTGGCTCCTAGACTGTTCCTTCCGACAGCCTTTAAAATGGCTTTTTCACCGGAACCGAGAAGCAAAAGAAAGCAGACAGGGCAGAGTCTAGGAGAAAGGCTCAGCACTGTGAACCCATGGACCCACAACCTAACTTTCCACCCCAACCACCTGCCCGCGCCTGGGGCTCCTTACCTCAACCTCAGTTCTATCAGCCAAGGAGGATGAGGAACATCTGCCTCCAGTTACAGCTCTGAGACATTAAATGAGACAACACGGGAGCGAGCGGAGGGCAGTTGGTGGTTGTCCTGGTTAACATGAGAGCAGCACTGTCTGCTTGGGGGATACTGTTTGTTTTCCTCTGAGAAAATGTAATTTTTTTTTTGATTCCTGATTACTTTGTATTTGGTTTCCACATGTTATAAGACAATAAGTAGTAGGAAAGGGGACTACAAATGCTTCTTGACTTAAGATAGGAGAGCACACTGCTAAACTCAGCTCAAGTTGCCGCCATCTTTCCAAAGCCAAGTATGCACTTCGCTGACTCGCCTAACTTAGCCCCACCTCCTCAAACATTTTCCCTAGCCGGGACAGAGCACCTGGACAGAGCCCAAACCCTAGTTGATAACTAAAGGTATCTCATGGATTATTGAAATATTGGCTATTGTTTTCCAGAGTGCTGGGAAGACAGACCTGTAGAGTGTGAGTTACTTCCTTGCACGGCTACACAGCTGTCTGAGGTCCTATGCTTTATGCTGCTACCCAGCATCTTCAGACAGCTCCTGAGCAGAAGAGTGAAGTCAAGATTAGCATTCAGTTCTGATGAGTGTATTTCACTTTTACACCAGCATAAAGTCCTAATGTTAAGTGAGATCATTAAGAGTTGGAGACTGGGGGGGGGGGGACCCTGGGCCTCTGCCACAGACAGGGAAGGACAGTGGGGAGAAATGGGATCAGGATGCAGAGAGGGTACCTGAGAACTTGTGCCTGAGAGCTGACGATGTGGAGGAGGGATTGGGGGAAACATGTGGGGATCTAGCACCTGGCCATGTCTATGCTGTCCTTATTCTAGGTATGAGTGCCAAAGGGCAATCTCATGTTATACCAACAGTCTAACTTATTGGCAGAGTGATACTCCAGTGGGCAAAAATGCCCAGCCAAGGTTAAAGAACAGATCTGCCCTAGCTACGCATTGTGCTTTGTTTGAACTCTGAGGGATGTATATATGTGATGGTTTGTATATGCTCAGCCCAGGGAGTGGCACTATTAGAAGGTGTGGCCTTGTTGGAGTAGGTGTGGCCTTGTTGGAGTGGGTGTGGCCTTGATGGAGTGGATGTGGCCTTGATGGAGTAGGTGTGTTACACTGTGGGTATGAGCTTAAGACCCACATCTTAGCTGCCTGGAAGTCAGTGTTCTGCTAGCAGCCTTCAGATGTAGAACTCTCAGCTCCTCCTGCACCATGCCTGCCTGGAAGCTGCCTTGATGATAATGGACTGAACCTCGGAACCTGTAAGCCAGCCCCAAGTAAATGTCCTTTATAAGTCTTGCCTTGGTCATGGTGTCTGTTCACAGCAGTCAAACCCTAAGACATAATGGAGCAATGGAAGACCAGAGAAGGCCACAGCAATTGAAGCCAGTGCTGGTGGGCCAAACTGCTAATAGGCTGAGTGTCTGTGTCTCTAAAGTTGTCTTTGCTCGGCTGTTATGACTAGTGACAATGGTCAAGTTGAGCAATCTAGAATCACCTGAGAGGTGAGTCTGAGTGTGCCTGTCGGGGATTGTCTGGATCAGATTCATGGTGTGGAAAGAGACCATCCCCTGGTGTGGGAAAACTGAAATGGAAGCAATGTGAGCAACTGCTTCAGGTTCCTGCCGTCCTCGAGTCTCTCAGTGGTCGCTCCCTCCACCCTCTGTGTGAGTCAGAAGAAGCCCTCTCTCACTTAAGTCACTCTAGTCACAGATACTGGAAGAGAACCTATGACACCCTAACCTGCAAGTGACCACGTTAGGAGCTGTAGCCTTCAAAGATCCTTGGGCGGGCATGGGGGTGGGCAGGAGAACTCACATAGGGGATAAATTCTCTTAGGAGAGGAGACCCCACAGACCTGCCCTGACTTTACCTTTCCCACTTCGTAGGAACCAAGTGTCCTCAACAGATACCAAGTCAGCCAGCAGCAAGCTTGGTGACGTGGGAAATGGCTGTCTTCTGTTTACCTGCTCTCTGAGTCATGGGGTGCAGGACAGCAGCTTACATGGGCTGAGACACAGCTGAATCCTGTCTTCCCAATGCTGTCTGCCTGCTGACACCTGGGATCCCTATACCTCTGAAATGAAGAACCCCCACTCTCAATGTGCTTTCCTCAGCAGGGGCAAGCCAAAGCTCACTCCAGAAACCACCCAAGCTGGCAGGTAGAGCCAAGGAAAGGGCAGGAGGAGGGTTTTTAAAGAAAATGGAGTCAGAACGTTGTATAGGAAGTGAAATAAGAAGGTTGCATTAAGTTGTTTCCTGTGGTATAGCCCCAAGCACTTGGCATTGTGAGAGATGGCTGAGGGCTGAAATGGGTAGAGAGACAATTGTCTGTGTGTCTGATTCTAAGCCATAAAAAATGTCATTTAGCCCCCAAATCTTTCAAAAACAAAGAGGCAGTTGGAGAAAATGGTCTTATATTATGGAGGTGTGGGAACTTCAAGGGACACCACACATTCCTCTCCCTTGCATGAAGCAGTTTGGATGACCCTGCAGACAGTATTTCTCCCTTTGTTTTGTCTGCAGCCCCTTTTTACAGGCATCCTCATTAGATGGTCATTTTAGCAGAAAGGGTGTCCTGTGAGAGCTGGCTGTGTGCAGTTTCACATGGGAGCTATAGATCATACCATCCACGTGATCACGCCATCAACATGATCACGCCATCTACATGATCATGCCATGTACATGATGACACCATCCACATGGTCACACCATCCACATGATCACACCATCCACATGATCACGCCATTCACATGATCATGCCATCTACATGATCATGCCATGTACATGATGACACCATCCACATGGTCACACCATCCACATGATCACACCACCCACATGATCACACCACCCACATAGTCACACCACCCACATGATCACACCATCCACATGATCACACCATCCACATAGTCATACCATCCACATGATCACACCATCCACATAGTCACACCATCCACATAGTCACACCATCCACATGGTCACACCATCCACATGATCACGCCATCCACATGATCACACCATCCACATGGTCACACCATCCACATGATCACACCATCCACATGATCACGCCATCCACATGATCACACCATCCACATGGTCACACCATCCACATGATCACACCATCCACATGATCACACCATCCACATGGTCACACCATCCACATGGTCACGCCATCCACATGATCACGCCATCCACATGGTCACGCCATCCACATAGTCACACCATCCACATGGTCACACCATCCACATGGTCACGCCATCCACATAGTCACACCATCCACATGATCACACCATCCACATGATCACGCCATCCACATGGTCATGCCATCCACATGGTCACGCCATCCACATGGTCACGCCATCCACATGATCATGCCATCCACATGATCATGCCATCTACATGGTCACATCATCCACATGATCACACCATCCACATGGTTACACCATCCACATGATCATGCCATCCACATGAGCCAGGGATCACACCGCATTCACACAAGCTGTCTCACTCTTAGTTGTTGCCCTGATTTTCTGCTTACAACACTATATTGTCATCGGCTAAATTAAAGAACAGTTCCTGCTAAGAGTTGGATGCCAGCATTGGAAAGATCCAAGCAGCCAATGTTCCTGAACATGGAAATCCAAAGGTAGGCACACATGAAAGTGCTGAAGTCCTGGGAATGCAGGGACCACCTGGTGGATTCTGGCTGACTGGTAAGATGAACATGGCTGTGCCTGTTTATGAGTCCATTCCCTCTGTTCCTAATCTCGGGAGACTAAATGTAACTAAATGTAGTCATCAGAAGCCAGGAAAGACTGAAGATGGTTCCCAGTTCACAATGCTCCAGCCTACACCTGCACAGCCTCACCACGGAGTTCATTGGAAAGTATGCTTTGGCTTTGTGCCTCTTCTGGGGTCAGTGCTGTATGGTCCAGCCTTATCTCATGGTGCTGTGCTGGCCAGTTAGCAAGGAGTTGCAGCACCCAGTCAGCTATGAGAGAGCATAGCTCTCAGACCCTTAGCTGAGCAGGTGCTCAGAATATGTTTCCCATTCTTGGTCCCACAGTGTTTGCAACCTTCAGTGCCTTTTCCTGAGCAGAGGGACAGGTGAAATTGAGATACCCTTCAGCAGCAACAGCACTCCCTAGCCGCCAATGCTCAGTGCCTGGGCATGCTGCCCTAAGCACTGCTGTCTGTCTCTGAAGCTTTGTGACGAAGGTTTTATTGCTGAACATGGGTACGGATTTGGAAACAGAAGCTTTGCAACATTACAAACCTGCTCAGGGTCATGTACTTAGGACATGACTGGGGCTCGCACTCAGCATCTGTATTTTTGTTTGTTTGTTTGTTTTCGAGACAGGGCTTCTCTGTGTAGCCCAGACTGTCCTGGAACTCACTCTGTAGACCAGGCTGGCCTCGAACTCAGAAATCCGCCTGCCTCTGCCTCCCGAGTGCTGGGATTAAAGGCGTGCACCACCAATGCCTGGCAGCATCTTTATTCTTAAGACTCCATAGAAGCTTAAACACTGTAAGTTTTAACTACTCACATTCTGAATTTTCTCACCTAGTGACTTGCACTTGCATGACATTTTAATGTACTAATTTTTGTTTGTGTGTGTCCAATACAGAATACATATGGTGATTTGGATATGCTTGGCCCAGGGAGTGGCACTATAAGGAGATATGGCCTTGCTAGAGGAAGTGTGTCACTACGGGGGTGGGGCTTGGACACCCTTCTCCTTGCTGTCTGGAAGTCAATTTTCTCCTGGTGGCCTTCAGAACAAGATATAGAACTCTCAGCTCCTTCTCCAGCACTGTGTCTGCCTGGACACTGACATTCTTCTTGCTGTGATGATAATGGACTGAACCTCTGAACCTGTAAGCCAGCCCCAATTAAATATTGTCCCTTATAAGAGTTGCCTTGGTCATGGTGTCTCTTTACAACAATGGAAACCCTATCTAAGACAGAAGTTAGTACCAGGGACTGGATTATTGCTGTGATAGGCCTGACCATGCTTTTGCTTGGAGGAATGTGGATTTGGGGACTTTGGATTTGGAAAGCAGTGGAATGCTTTAAGTGGGGCTTAGTGGGCCATCCTAGCAGGACTATGGAAGGCAGTGGGGCTGAGGGTGATTTGAACTGTGGAAGCCTGGCTGTAGAGATTTCAGCACAGAAGAATTTTAGTACGTAGCCTAGAGGTTGTCCTTGTAATATTTTGGTGAAAATGTGGCTGCTTTTTTTTTTCCCCTCGTCTGAGATTTCAATTAATTGCATTGACAAAGGAAGTCTCAGAAAAGCCCAGTGTAGACTTTGTCCTCTGGTTTATTCTTATGAAGAAAGGGCGTTCTGATCAAGTATAACAAGCTTAAAAAGGAAAACACACAAACCGTATGGTTCAAGTAGTAAAAGGGGCACTGGGAAGTGAAATGAAGCTGAATCCTGTGTTCAAGGAGATGAACAAATTAAGGGATTGGTGTCTTGGGGAAAGATCCCACCCAGCTAAGCTTATTGTTATGTGTCTGCCACTGAACAAGGACTAGTTATGTCACGTTAGGGGTTATTATTACTTGGTTATTGTTTTCACTTGGACTTTTACTCTGGAGTGAACTGCAATCCAGAAATGGAAGACACTCACTTTTGATCCAAATCTTGAGGCATAGTGGTCATGAAAGGCTTAGGCCCAGGCAAGGTGGTACAAGCTTTTAATTCCATACAAGCAGTTCCTTGAGTTCAAGGCCAGCCAGGTACAGAGCAAGTTCCAAGTAGAGAAAAGCTTAGGTCCAGGCCTGGTGATATGCACCTTTAATCCCAAAGGCAAGCTTCTAACAGGGAGTGGAACCAGCCCATGAGAAAAAAGTTTGTTGCAGTCAACAAAGATGAAAGGAGTTGGAGATATGAAGAGCGCTTTTACATCAGACATGGAGATGTAGAGTTTGGAGTTTGCCCAGCTGGTTTTTGCTCTTGCTTTGGTCCAGTATTTCCCCATTATAACATTTTGGAATGGTAATGTATTTCCTGTGATGTTGGAGGTATGTGATTTGCCTTTTGATTTTGATTTTTATAGGGGATTACAGTTAAGTGACTGGATGAATCTCAGAAAAGACTTTGAACTTTGGACTTTTAATGTTGAGACCACTGTAGACTATAGGACTTTTGAAGTTGGACTAATGTATTTTGCATTATGGCTAGGTATGGCCCCATAGACACATATGTTTGAATAAGCTTATGGGAGCCAGGGAGTGGAATGTGGTAGTTTGACTATGCTTGGCCTAGGAAGTGGCATTATTAGAAAGCCTTGTTGGAGTGGGTGTGGCCTTGTTGGAGTGGGTGGGGCCTTGTTGGAGTGGGTGTGGCCTTGTTGGAGTGGATGTGGCCTTGTTGGAGGAAGTGTATCATTGTGGGGGTGGGCTTGGAGGCCCTTCTCCTAGCTGTCTTCCCCTAGTGGCCTTCACATCAAGATGCAGAACTCTCAGCTCCTTCTCTAGCACAGTGTCTGCCTGGATGCTGCCTTGCTTCCTACCATGTTGTTAATGGACTGAACCTCTAAACCTGTAAGCCAGCCTCACTTAAACGTTGTCCTTTGTAAGAGTTGCCTTGGTCATGGTGCCTGTTCACAGCATTGGAAACCCCAACTAAGACAAAGGGGAGAGCACTATCACTCAATTTTAGGTTGTATTCCAACCATGCCTGTTCTCAAGAGCCATGGATTGCTCTCCACCACCACAAAAGTATGGAATTCTTCACAGATGGAATCATAGTGGACATGCTGTTTGTGGTCTGGGTCTTTCCCTCATTGTTGAGTGGGTGTGATTTGCTCCTGTGGGCTGCTGAGTAGAATCCTAACCATTGCTTCAACCTCCCTGGTCTGTGCATCAACTTCCTGTGAACTGGTGCCTCCCCTCCTGGAGAGAGGTGACCCAGGAAGTAAACAGAAGTCGTAAGTACAGCTGATTGGAACAAGCCTCACGGAACCCCTGCCAAGGTCACCAAAGAGGGCTGCTGTACAGAGCTCCAGGGAGCAGTGTCCATGTGTCAACCATGCTGAGCTGAGCTTTTGGGGATCTGGCTGTCCTTGAGTTTCCCTGCTCCTGTAAGCAACTCTTGTAGGTGACCCTGGTAAGCACATTGCTTTGATTTGTAGAATCATTGCTTGGTCTGCCTTTGGTTTTCTTTGGGGGTGAATAGATGTCTGTTTGCTTCCCTGGAGAAGCTTCACACAGCACCCTGACGGATTCTCTTGGCTGTGGGTGGTCATTTAGGCTGATTTTAGTTTCTGGCTCATCTGAGGAAAGTTTTAATCAACGATCTGGACAAGTCTTTGTGTAGAAGTGTTTTCATGGTCCTGGAATAAATATTTAAGAACAGGGTAGCTAGAGCACACAGCGAGTGTGTACTGAGCACATAATTCTTTCTAAGATTAGCTACAAAGGGTGCTAGTGCCCACTGCAGTGTGGGGTACTCAGTTTCTCTGCCCTGTGCCAGCATACATGTTCACCCCAGCCATTTCCTGTGAGTTGCTTTCCCAAGTCTTAAAAAAAAAATATGATCTAGGATCTTTTAAAAATAGTCAGAAGACAACATGCAAGGATAGGTTTTCTCTTTCCACCATGCTGGTTTCAAGATTGACCCCAGGTCATCGGGCTTGGCAGTGGGTGCCTTAGCTCGCTGGTCCATCTCGCTGGTCCAGCATTTTTATTTTTATTTTTAACAGTGACCTATAAAAAGCAGAGATTTTGAAGATTTTGATGAAATTTGCCTAGCACATTTATTAATGGGTTCCTGGTCTTTCTGTGGCTCCTGTAAGGTTGAAACGTTACATCCTTATGCTTACATCTGGGAACTTTGTGACTTTCTGTTGTATGCTCAGGCATCGATTCTGAAGTTAGTTCTCGTATTTGACAGAAGGGGTGCTGGGTGCTCAGTTCTGCCGCACATGGAGTGTTCTGTTGTCATTTGCTGAAGATAGGAAGTGCATCTCTATACTGAGTGACCTTGGCACCCTTTCATGAGCCTGCCCTGCTCCCAGGTTCATCCACTTGTCTGACTGGATTGCCAAGTGTGATTACCATGAACCAAACATTCTGTTGCTCACAAAATGCCTTTTGCAGGTAGCAGGGAGCAACTCAGCTTTTCAGTTTTTCAAAGCATAGTCATGTTAAGTGTTACAGGCCACATAAATAGATGATGGTGGAGCCAGAAACGGTGGCTGAGGTCTGTACCCTCCGCAGATCTTCAGTGGCAGGACCAGAGGTGAAGAATCCCATAGCAAACCTGCAGGGCTCTTGTAAACTCCTGCAGCCTAAAGTCTGGCGTTCTGGTTATCGATGTCTCTAGAACTCTAGTTAGCTCTAAAGTGGAGATCGGGCACCAACTGGAGTCCAGTAATGTGGATGACATGGGATGGAGTCGCTGCTGGGAAGCCCCCCAGAACCCAGGCTCTCCCTCACCAGTTCAGCACTTGCAGCCCAGCTCAGCACAGCCAAGGGCAGAAGTGGAACAACACATTTTGTGCCTGCACACGATTCTCCATCTTTAAGCTGAGATTGAAAATCCCAGAGCCCTGCAGAATGAGTCCTGAGCAGTCTTAGTTGTCACTAAACCATGATTTCTTCTCTGGAGAAGGGGACAGAAGCCACCACTAATCAGTATCCAGGATGCACGGGCAGCATTGGTAAGAAAGGATATGCCATCACTCTGCCCCTTCCCATGGGCTCACGAGTTAACGAGGCGAGCTTGTTTTGATGTTGACACTGATTCATAAACAATACGAGCAACTGAGGTAGAGCCCATGTTTCTTCCGGTGTTTGAGGTGACTCATTCCTGAAGTGGTAGAGATAGACTGACACCACTCTGGGGAAAAAATGTCTTCACATCGCAGTTCCAGAGGAGGATTTTATGTGTGCAGCTGTTAGCTTCCAGATCTCGCTATTAGTCGTGCCTTCAGGTAAATAATTCTTTATCACCTGTCACTGCAAATATATGGAAAATTGTTCAATCCCTACCCCTCCCCCCCGTAAAATACATGAGCCCGTGAGAGATATTTCTCATTCAAAATACCCACTGCTCATATCCCATGGGCTCCACTGGTCTCAGGGCTCTCTTCTTGTCCTCCACAAAAAAGGAATCACAAACCCTTAGTATAATTCATTTTCCCTATTTTCCAGTTATGTTCGATTGATTCATATCAGAGGCAGTGAGTTCTAGGAAGTCACAATGAACTGAATGACTGCAGAAAAGGAGTCACCGTGACAATATCACAAGCTAGTGTGCAGCTACGCAGGGACAGTGCCCAGGCTGGGTCTGGAGAGCAAGGAACTTAGCTGAAGACTTGGTTGCGCCATATGGTGCAATCAGGGGCACAAACCCATCGAGAGGTCTAGCCTACTAGATGGCTTTTAGATCAGCGTGAAGGGGGTTAGGGAGATATACTCCCTCTTTCCGTTGTCTCCTCTTCTAGCCACAGGTGAGCTGTTGCTCTCCACCACACTTACCCTGCTATGATATATACCTCAGCTCAGGCCCAGAAGCAGACAACAGACAGTAACCGCAAACCCACTGCTTATGCGCTGCCTGCAGTCTTCAGTGCTGTGAAGACAGCCGGCCAGCACAGCACAGCACAGCACAGCACAGCACAGCACAGCACAGCACTGCACAGCACAGCACACACAGCACACACAGCACAGCACACACAGCACACACAGCACAGCACACACAGCCCAGCCCAGCACAGCACAGCACAGCACAGCACTGCACAGCACAGCACAGCACTGCACTGCACAGCACAGCACAGCACTGCACAGCACAGCACAGCACAGCGCAGCGCAGCGCAGCGCAGCACAGCACAGCACAGCACAGCACACACAGCACACACAGCACAGCACAGCACAGCCCAGCACAGCCCAGCACAGCCCAGCACAGCACACACAGCACAGCACAGCACAGCACAGCGCAGCACAGCACAGCACAGCACAGCGCAGCGCAGCGCAGCACAGCACAGCACAGCACAGCACAGCACACAGCACAGGACAGCACAGCACAGCACAGCACACACAGCACAGCACAGCACAGCACACACAGCACAGCACAGCACAGCACAGCACAGCACAGCACACACAGCACAGCACAGCACAGCACAGCACAGCACAGCACACACAGCACAGCACACAGCACAGCACACAGCACAGCACACAGCACAGCACAGCACAGCACAGCACAGCACAGCACAGCACACACAGCACACACAGCACAGCACACACAGCACAGCCCAGCCCAGCACAGCACAGCACAGCACTGCACAGCACAGCACAGCACAGCACACAGCACAGGACAGGACAGCACAGCACAGCACAGCACAGCACAGCACAGCACAGCACTGCACAGCACTGCACAGCACAGCACAGCACAGCACATCACAGCACAGCACAGCACAGCAGAGAGTACATTTTTAGTTTTATTTATTGTATTGGTGTTCATAAAGGAAATGACGTAATTAAGGTTTGGAAAGTTCTCCCTTAACCATTTCAGGGGTAAAATTGCTCATTTACATAACCTCTCCCTGCCGGGAAGCCACATACATAACCAGTGCTTAATGAAAGAAGTGTGAGTGTTGAATCAGCAAGGAGGGCCGACTGTGGAAGCCGTAAGTCACTCCCTGGTCGTCATCCCACAGGGGTGATTGCTTCCATGCATTTAGGTCAGGGGCTAGCATAGTACACTTTTCCTGTACAGAGAAGAGAGAGACTGAGATTTTAGGCCTTACCTGCTGTCTAGACTATACTTCAACCGCTTGACTCCTGAGGCCAGAAGGAGCTGTCGCTTCATTATAAACAACAGGGCATGGTGGTGTGCCAGGACACTGGTGCTCACCAGACCAAATGGCAGCCAGTGTGGCCCATGTCTACGTTTTGTCACTCCCCTGGTTTAGATAATAGACACAAGAGGTTTTCTGGCATGACATTTGGCTCCATTTTACAAAACAGTTTCTTAGGATTTAATGTTTGTTGATGTGTTTGTGCATGTGTCTGTATAAATGTATAACTACGTGTGTGCCCATCTAGGTCGGGAAAGAGTGTCAGATGCCCTGGAGCTTGAGTAATGGATGTGAACCACCGACCTTTGATGCTGGGCATCAAATCTGGATCCTTTGGCTCTTTAAGTTTAGAAGAATGGGGGCTCTTAACCTCTGAGTCATCTCTTCAGCCATTTTAAAAAAGGTTTTTGTTCTTTCATTTTTCAAAGCGCTCAACATCTTTCTGAGCCAGCATTATAAAGACTGAGTTTGTGGAACACTTTGGAGTTTAATGTCCTTTATGGCTGGAATGTAAAATGTCCCTTGCAGGCTCATGTGTTGAACACATGTTCCCCAATTAGTGGTGCTGTTTAGGGCAGGTGTGGGCCTTTGGGGTAGGCGTGGCTGGTCAGAGTGAGTCACTGGGGACAGCCTTTGAGAGTCATAGCACAGCCCACTCCTGCTCTAAACTCTGTTCCCTGTCTGCTGCCTCAGTGTGACCCAGAGTGTCACACAGTCTCAGGCAGGCATAGCGGTACACACCTATAATCCTGTCACTCCAGAGGCTGAATGAAGTAGGAGGATCTCAAAATTCAGACCTGTCACTGCCAGACTGCATGCTGAGATCCTATTTTAATAATAATAACAACAACAACAACAACAACAACAACAACAACAACAGAAAGAGCCAAACACCCTGTAGCATTTGAGAATAGCTGCCTGGATGTAAGTCATCTGTCTTATACTTGGCTTGTCTACGTTAATCAAAACATCTACACTTCTAGTTTCTCAGCTGTAGCATGGGAATGTCTACGTCACAACCATGAATTTAATGATTTTTGCTGGATGTGCTCAGGACAGTTCTGAGGGGCATTGCTGCCTGCACTATACTCTAGTGTCAGTTTCATGCCGTGGTATCTCAGAGCTTACCAAATCATCTCCATTCAACGGAACTAAGGTCACGACAAAATGCCTTTCTTTTCCGCATTGACCAGATAATGGCATATGACTCTCTAAAGTGATGGTACTGACAGCTCGGTTCATTTTGGTGACCATGAAATAGAATGTTGAGAATTTAGTTGGCATTCCTCTTACTGAATATCTTTTTATTATTATTATTGGTTATTTTATTTATTTTCATTTCAAATGCTGTCTCCCTTCCTGGTTTCCACTCTGCAAACCACCTATCCCATCTCCCTCTCCTTTGCCTCTATGAGGGTGCTCCTCCACTCACCTACCCACTCCGACCTCACTGCCCTAACATGCTCCTATGCTGGGACATCAAGCCTCCACAGGACCAAGGGCCTCCTTTTCTACTGATGCCAGATAAGACCATCCTCTGCTACATATGCAGCTGAAGCCATGGGTCCCTCCATGTGTACTCTTTGACCCTGAATATCTATTTTAAAAAGACTTGTTTATTTACCGGATGTGTTTTGCCAGTCTTGTGTATGTACATACCACATGCATGCAGTACCCATATACACCAGAAGGGGGTGTGAGATCTCCCGGAACTGGAGTCACAGATGGGTGTGAGCCGCCTTGTGGGTGCTGGGAATTGATCTGGATCTGCTAGAGGAGCATCCTTGATCTCAGCTATCTCTTGTAGCCCCCTCTTGTAGCCAGTTAAACTTGGGTTGTCTCTGGAAGCATCCCATCTCCTCCCCACGCTGGCTAGAGACCTACTGGAGCTAGTAAATTAAGACTTCTACTTTTGACGTTTGGGCCGGGAGAGAGCGAAAACCGATCTAATAATAATTAGTTATGGTTTAACATGCGAGATCGGAATGTTCTCGTTTTTCACTCTGGGGCCTGGTGAGAAGGAGTTGAGGGAGAGAGGCAAGATTGATGGCAAACAGAGACTTTCACTGTTCCCATGCCAAGAGAAGCAAATGATCCTCAGGCGCCTCCTTATATCATGTTAAGAGCCCGTGACAGCCCTAAAAGAAATGGAGAAAACCGGCAAAGGTGGGGGATAAAAGAGATTCCCTTTATTGTTCTCTGAGGCCAGGCACCTTGGCACACGCATCACTGCTTGCTCACTTTGTAAAGACCGCAGTTTCCACCCCCCTCAACCCTGACAGCCTACCCTACCCCTCCAGGCCCCCGCTCCCGCCCCCCACCCCTGACAGCCTACCTCTCCAGGCTCCAAGAAGGAGGGTCTGGGCTCAGATAACCGGCTCTGTTAAAGAACAGCTTGTTTTTGTAACTCTGGCAATACAGTTCCTTTCCACTTAATGAAGTGGGGTGATGTTGTGGATAAGACATGACCCGACACAAACTCTAAATACCGAGTCCAAATGTTATGGGATCAACCCTTCCCAGAAATGTCCAATGTTCAATGTAAAAATCTGTGTCCCTGGGGCTAGCCGCTATGGGAGAATTTCATCAACATTTCCAAGGGAAAATACTGGGGAAGGGGAGCCTGTGTGTGTGGATGTGTGTACCTGCCACATAGCTGTTACAGGACACAATGTAGGGAGATCTGCTCATTTCCTTCTGGTGAGAAATTTGGAGGGAGAAATCTGAGCTGGTCAAGAAGAGAAGTATAAAACAACTCACGAGTGTCACTCTGTTCAAGAAGGTACTGGAGTAGAGCAACAGATGGTGTCTTTCAAAGAGTGGCCCCGCGGTTTTAATTTACCTTATAATATTGGCTGCAGAGATGAGTCTGAGCACTGATCCAAGAACACACGGAGGGCAGGCCACTGAGGGCCAGATGATCTGGGCCTCCTCAAATCCAAGTCTGATGCCCAGTGGTGCCCTGGGGAAGACTCAACAGTTATGGCCCAGATGGGGACATGTGACAGGTGCCAGCAGGCACAAGGAGCCAACTGTCTGGCTCTACTCATCATGGAGGAGATTATGTGAATCCATGGATGAGAATTTGGGCAGAGTGCTATCTGTAAAGAACAGGGATGTGGTAGCCCAGGGTAAATGGGGCTTCACAGGGTGTGAAGGAACAGTACAGATGAAAGATCTTACAAGACCTTCAGCTTCTCCTCCCTTAGCAGTCAGATCCCTATTTAATTTACCATTGTGCCCCCTCAAAATTTCTGCCTGCTCTTCCCAGTCCCTCATCAGCCCACACAGATGATTGAAACTGGGGACCAGACCAAGGACGGAAAGCTTCATCAGGCCCTTTAGCGCACCCTGCCTTCTTCAAGGAGTTGATGTAGATTTGAGGGTCGTTTTGCATGAAATCCAAGTTTTCTGATGATAGCATTGAAAACAGAGGGAGAAGAGATTAGATCATGACATCCAAAAGGAGTAATATTTCCCTACTGGCCGATGTTGGCAGGTAACCGCCAAGGGCAGGTGAAGGGCTGCTGCTGAGGGAGGACTCCGAAATTGCAGAGTGGGTGTCCCTTGAGAGGGTCTTGGATTGGGGGAGTGTATGTTCATAGGAATTGGCAGAAGCGTATACTTTGAAACTGAGTCAGGCATGAGCATCATTTAGGAGCCTAGCTCCACCCCTAGAATGTCTGACTTAGAAGAGCTAATTGCCTTCTAGCAAACTCCTAGGTGCTAGGGCTGGTCTAGGCTGCACTTTTGATAAAGAAATTTGCATGGAACCTACTGATTTATAGCCACATCTGCACCTGTGCTCTGGAAGGAACTGTAACAGGCTGCAGTAAAGCCAGTGCCCACCGACTGGGCTCTTCTCCGGTTCGCTGCTGGAGGGTTCAGGATGATCCTAGATGCACAGATGCAGTTGCTACAGTGAGGATCCAAAGGCTCTGACCCCGGCCTTGCCACTGCTAAAGTGAACTTGGGAGTGTGGGAAATGATTGGAAGAAGCCTGGTGGCCTTAGTATACACATGTGGGAGAAATGAGATAAGAGGGGGAAGAGAGGAGGGGAGAGTGTCTAGGAGAAGTTAGAAGGCTTTAGTATAAAGGGGGGGAGGGAAGGTAAGGGAGGAAAGAGGACTGAGAGAGGAAGAGGGAAAGGAGGAGCAAAAGGAGAGGAGGGGAGGGGAGGGGAGGGGACAGAGAAAAGAGGGCCTAGGAAAAGTCTGATGGCTTCAGTATACAGATGGGTGAGGACGGGTGAGAGAGGAGAAAGGAAAGAGGAGAGAGAGAGAGAGAGAGAGAGAGAGAGAGAGAGAGAGAGAGAGAGAGAGAGAGAGAGGAGATAGAGACAGACAGACAGACACACACACACACACACAGACACACACACACACACACACACACACACACACACACACAGAGAGTTCAATTTCATCTCCAGCTGTGACACTAGACACTAGACTAGAAAGTCCACACATTTCTTAACCCCTTTGAACTTCAATTTCCTCCTTTGTGAAACTGAGGCCAGAGGGTCCATCTTTTTGTCTGCCAAATGAAGTCCATCCTGGCTTGTTTTAGCAGAGAAGAGATTTATGGCAAGGATATTGGGAAAAATGAACTGTTTCACCAACAAATCAGCGGACTGAAAAAAAATGAGAGGGTTTGTACGGTTGTTGAATAAAAGAACTGTAAGAGACCTAACACCAGGGCAGCCAGTGGGTTTCGCATGGACCATGATTTTAGAGGAAAACAATGGAGGCTGTAAGCACTGCTGAGTGCTACTCATTGTAGAATGACCAGGGATGCTGTGTGGGGTAGCTGACATGGGGGCCATGTCCTTGTATTGTATGCTAACATTCTAAGGTGAAATAACACAATATCTGTGATTTGTACTGAAAAAGAAAAGCTCCAGAGAAAGAAACAAGTGGGAGAGGAGAGAGAGAGGAGGGAGCAGAGAACCATCAAAGGCAGCCATGACAGAATGCCGCTTGCTGGTACATCCTGGTTGAGAAGCCATGGGAATTTGTTTTCTGTTTGAGTGCACATGCATGCTGGAATTGGGTTGGAATTCTTCATGGCAAAATGTTCCAGTGAAGCAGAAAGCACCCTTTCTAAAGAGCCTGGAGAGAAAGGCTCAGATACCCGTCACAGAGGAAGCCAGACCTGTCCTTGCCACCAAGCTAGCAAAGGTAGCTGGGAAGGGACTCTACATTTCCAGATTCTAAGGTAGGCGTGTTTCTGCCATCAAGTATCTTCAAGAAGTAGGAGTTTCCCAGGTGACGGGAAGGAATCACAACCATCCCTAGAGGCCATAGTGATTCCTAACCCATATAAGTGCATCTCTTTTTCCTGTCCCTAAGATGAATACACCCCACATCCCCATCGTGTGTCTGAGTGTTTTACTCAACCCTCTTGAATATCAATAATTTGCCAGTCTCTTGTGGAGGACTTTGAGCCAGCCTGCTCTGACAGAAGCAGACTTTGTGTGTAGAAGAGGAACCCAGTAGGTAATACTATGTTGTGTATCTGTATCCCGTCTCTTATTCTATTTCTTCCCCAAGCCCACAGGAGCCCTCACCACCAGTCCTATTTATTCTATGTAAACAGTTGTGTTATGGTTTATATATGCTCAGCCCAGGGAGTGGTACTATTAGAAGGTGTGGCCCTTTTGGAGTAGGTGCGGCCGTCACTGTGGGTCTGGGCTTTAAGACCCTTACCCTAGCTGCCTAGAAGTCAATATTCTGCTAGCAGCCTTCAGATGAAGATGCAAAACTCTTAGCTCCTCCTGCACCATGCCTGCCTGGATGCTGCCATGTTCCCACCTTGATGATACTGGAATGAACCTCTGAACCTGTAAGCCAGCTCCAATTAAATGTTGTCCTTATAAGAGTTGTCTTGGTCATGGTGTCTGCTCACAGCAATCAAACCCTTACCAAGACAAGTGGTTGAACATCCAGTGTTGCCTTTCATGGCGTCCTCTGTCAGGTCCCTTGGTTCTTTTGCTGTATGGGCTTCAGCTGCCTAGTTGTTCTAGACTGACAGTCTTGCTGGTTCTTCAGCCACAACCCTGTGCACATGTGCAGTAGTTTACCTGTTCTCACTGCTTTGAGTCTCCTCTGAGACTTCTGCTGGTGTAACATGACATACTGCTACTTGAACCAACATGTATTTTCATGAGCAGAGGGGGTATACTATAAAGCAACCGTAAAACACACAGGGCAGTAACAGTTGCTTGCTATCATCATTTGGGTTCTGGGCGGTGCTCAATGGTAGATCCTTTCCTTTTCTTCAACTGCAAGTCTGGTAGGCTTTCTTATGCCTGTGTCACTGAGGACCTGCGAGAATGCATTGTGCTCGAATCAAATAGGGTAGATGCCACTAGATAATGAGAACTTTATGCTTCATAATATTCCTAATGATGTGATTGCTGCTTAAAGATATCTAGGTGCAGTGCATGACTGCAGCCTCACCTAGTTGTGTCCCTTTACGAATGTGACAATTGGGGCTGGACAGATAGCCTGGTATAGGCCACCATACCCAGAGTTTGCTCTGTGTTAGGCAAGAACTCTACAACTGAGCCACATCTTTGGCCCTCAATGACTTCTTACCGAAAGACAGAGACTAACAGTTTTTTTGTTTTTTTTTTTTGTTTTTGTTTTTGTTTTTTTATGTTAGGCTTCCCAAAGCAGAAGCTAAAGCAAGGATTCCATGCAGGTGCTTATTTGGGCAGTGATTCCAGGAAAGGGGTAGGGATGAAGAGGGCAGGGAGGAGTCTCCATGAGCTCTATGCTAACCCTTCCGCTACTGAGGGCAACTGAGACTCAGTTGCCCTTGTACTGGGCATAGGTATCTGTTCAGAGTTGCCCATCTGTGCTATTTAAGCCTGTGTCACTGGAGGTTGGCTGCCATGAGTCCACACACTCCCTGTTGCATGGTCAGAGCATGCCCATGGTCTGTGTAGACTTCTTACAGGGTTCTAGAGGGATATAGAAAGAAGCCATTGGGTTAAATTAAAAATGTATCTGATATGGACATTTTAGAAAACAAAGATTCTGGGCAAAATAATGAAAAATCCAGAAACATCCTACCAAGAAAAACAATAACAGATGTTTAATGGCTTTTATTATATTGGGCACCCTTTGAACTGTCATATGCCCTTTATTCATCAAAGCAAAGTCCCTAGTGGTTAGAAGGGGAAGGTTTTCCTTGGGCATCACAGTCCTAGTGGCTTGTGTGTTCTGGTGACCACAGGACCTGACAGAAACAGCTGGAGAAAAGTCGTGGCTTTCAGGGGTCCAGCTCCTGTGAGAAGGCGTGGCAGCCAAGCTCCGTTCACTGCCAAGGGGCTTGTGGGATTGAGCTTCCTCACAGCCTGGAGGAGAAAGCAACCGAAGGAATGGCAGCGATGGGGGCTGGACTTTCTGAGGCCAATCCCTGGTGGCCTACTTCTGCCCTGTAAGCCCCACTTCTTGAAGGTTCCACAGCCTCCCACAAGCACAGCACCGGACGAGGGCCAAACATTCAAAGCATGAGCCTGTGAGGCACATTTCAGATTCAAGACAAGCACTGGCAGAGACCCGGGCAGGGACTGCCAGTGAAACTCTGGCACCGGGCTTCTCTACACTCGGAATTTTCTCTCTTTTTGTATTTAACCAAAAAAAAAAAAAATCTCATTAGAGTCTTCCCAGTCGTGTGGGGGGTGCTATGAATCACCATGCATATACAGAAAGAGAAACATGAGCAAAATGAGATAAATTATCCTAAACTTTTTCAAATTTAGATTTTCAATTAGTTTTTGACTTAAGTCATTAGCATTTCCTCCGTAACGCCAGCTATGTTAACAAGAACATTTGTAATACAGTACTTTCAAGAGACGTTTAAAAGAAAAAAAAACCAAAGAAACTAGAACTCACTGGTGTGGGCCCTGAAGCTGACTGCAGATTGCACGGCGTGGTTTGTAACGTTGGCTGCTATTAGATGCCGTTCTGAGAACCTTACAAAGCCATTCACTTCTGCCCAGCCTCCGGCTCCTCTGCACAAACACCTCTTCCTTAAGGTGGAAGAGAAGTCTGTTATCACCTCCCAGATTTTCTGTCAAGAGCTGAATAATCATCTTCAAGTTTTGCCGCTGAAATTTCAGACTTGTTAGCCTAGGCAGAGGAGTAACAGAGCTGAGTCCCACCCAACAGGCACGAGATTCTGTTGGTGAACAGGAGACTCCATCTGTGTGGTATCAAGGTATAACTAGACTTCACATGTATAGATTTGTGTCTTAGAATGGTGTGCCTCTGAGTGGCTCAGTGGGATGTGCTACAAGCTCTTTGATTTCCTGCCACAGGTGGGAAAGCTGCAGCCTTCAGATCCGGAATGCTCTCTGTTAAGTTGTGTGACACTCAACGGCTGCCTGAGAATCACCCACGTGTCTGTGTGCACAGAGATGTCTCTTTACAGCATCCCCATCAACGTAAGATAGATTATACTCTGTGAAAAGAACTGGAATCCGAGAAATACTGTCCTGAGGAAAGTAGGTTTGGGGTACAGACGTGATGAACGAACATTAGCCAGCTTTATGTCCAGGGTCTCAACTGTTAATATGTCTGATAATAATTTTTGCTTTAATTGCAAATAAAATGCCTATGAGAGAGGTTTCTTTCTTTCTTTCTTTCTTTCTTTCTTTCTTTCTTTCTTTCTTTCTTTCTTTCTTTCTTTCTTCCTGTGTTAACTCATCTGATTTCACTCAGGGTTGTGGAGGCTGATACCCCTTTGGACTATTATTCTATGTATTAGAAATGTAAAATGGAGGCTGTGCCTAGTCCTTTAGAAACTTGATGTGTATGTAGGGTTGTGTGTGTGTATGTGTGTGTGTGTGTGTGTGTGTGTGTGTGTGTGTGTGTGTGTATAGGGGAGTGATGCCTAGAGGAGGGATTCCCCTTCTCAAAAGAGAAGGGGAGGATCTGTGTAAGGGGATACTGGGAAGATGGGAAGGGGCTGATATTGGGATGTAAAGTGAATAAATAAATAAATTTAATAAAAATTAAAATAAAAATATATAAAATGATTTGGACATTATGATTTTAAAGACATTCTGTGATGTACTCAAATGAGGACAATATATTCTTGTCATCGTGCTTAATTAAGACAGAGAAATAAATAGACTACGAGGGAAAGATATTGGCCATCTTTACTTTTAAAATTATGCAGTTCCTTCACAGGTAACTTTCAAAAACTCGTCGTGTACTCTTGTGTGCAAGTCACAGAGCTCAGTAGAGATGACTCCTAGTCTCTGCTATTATTACTGGTACATATAAGTTCTCCAACAAGTACCAGTGGCATCCCTTATGGTAATTACCACGTGTAACCTGAGCGGGCTGCCATTTGGACCTATTTCTTCCCTCCCTCGACCAACTGGAGGTGTTTGTACTGGTTGGTCCTTTGCTTAACCCTTTTCACAAGCTCCATCCATTCCACTGACAAGCACTCATCAGTACTCCAGGAGTAGCAGCTGTGGAGGGAGAACACTTCATGTTTGTCTCTCGTTGGGACACTCCACAGAGACTACAAGAGTGTGGTGGGGTTTGAGGAGGATTTATAGGAAGAAGCAAAAGTTCCTGAGGTGAAGACATCATTACATAAAATACTTTAATAACCACTCAAGAAGGTAAAACATCACAGCACAGGCTTCAGAGTAGACTTCTTCAGTGTGTGATTGGAAACAACTTCCTAGGGGGAAGAGCTGGACCCAAGAGGGTAGGAGCTTTTTAAAACGAGGCTACAGTTTAAGAAGATGATCAGGGATAAGTTAACACAGTGGGATATTCTGTTGCAGATGTTGATCTCATTTCTCTCAAGGCAACTATTGTGAAATTCAGGCAAATTTTCTTTATGATGACAATTACATTTTGCAGGAGAGGGACAAGCACAAAGCATGCTGGGAAGATGAAAAGCTGGCCTTCCAGCCAGGGTGAGCGGTCTGTTCTGCCCCCAATGCATGCTGGGATGATGAAGAGCCAGCCTTGCAGCCAGTGGTGAGCAGAGTCTGTTCTGCCCCCTGATGCTCAGGGATATGTGCACATGTTCTAGTACCCTTGGGATGACTGAAACTTCAGTTAATCATCAAATACTACTGGTACTGTGATTTTTTTTTCCTATTCATGCAAATGTAGAGTAAGCTTTCAACCTTTGTTTACAGGAGGCTACTTACAGCTTCTCTTTGGCATACTCAAATGCCACCGTCATCGTTCTTGGCTTTGGGGGTCATGATTAATTAAAATAGAGTTACTTGATGGCTATAGAAGCTGATCCTATAACCAAGATGACTAAGTGACTGATGGGTAGCCTATACACTGGACAAAGGAGCGGCTCAGGTCCGGAAAGTCGCGGATTCATCACATGATTTAGGACTTACCAATTGTTTATGGAATTCTTCAGCTGAACAGTGTAGAACTGGCTGTGGTTGCTGGTAACTAAACAAGGAGAATGAAAGTGCAGGTTGAGGGGAATCTACAAGACCGTTTGTAACTGCAGCATAACTCAGCCTGTTCCCAACTATGTTGAAGAGGGAAGAGATTGCTTGAGGATGTATGCTTTGAGCTAAGTGGGTAGCAGATATGTTTATGTGGTCTTCTGGGCTCACCCAATCCGACTGGTTCAGGCATCGAGTCTCTTACCATAGTCTTATGCAGCGATGGCCCCGTTCCTCTCTGCTTAGTCCCCACTAGGTTGAGTGTTGCGTTTCCCAGCCCCGACTGTCCCATGCTATCCCCATCCTGGCAATCATGGCCTTTAGTCAGGTTCCCTCATCAACCCTGGGGAGGCTTCAAATGCAGCTTTGGTCTTGAAGGACTGCTTGGAACATCTGTTCCTCAGAGGGTTCCTTCTTTAGGGGATCCCTAAATCACCCCAATTGACCAGAATTCTCAAGGCTGATTCCAAAACCAACGAAAAAAAACTGGTGCTTTCCTCTGCGTTAGCCCTGGCAGCTCTATCATTGCCAGAGACAACCGGGAAGAGAACCACGCTTATTTGAATGGAGGACAACCGACATTTGATTAACATTTCAAAACTACATAACTATATAAGAAACGTCTTGTTTTCAAGAGTAGTCATGTTACATGGTTTTCAGTAACCTTAACTATGACATCCCTTGTTCCTTGACTGAGTTTTCTTAGTAAGTTTACCAAATACTGATTTTTTTTTTTTCTGGACCAATTCTAGGAAAGAAAAAAAATGTCCATAGAGAAAACATAATCCAATCATTTAAAAAAAAATGGGTCACCAGTGGCCAAGTCACAGTTCCTGGACACCATTTCATTACAAAGGAGATTGTATTTTATAACAATACAATTTGTCTCAAGGAGTTTTGTTAGTGTGGGAACACAGAGAGAAAAATAACACCAAATGTGTACACACACACACACACACACACATATATCCATGTGCCAAATGAGGACCTGGGACTGCATACATTCCAGGGCAAGACAGAAGAGAATGGAACTGCAGGCTGTGACCTACCACTGCAGGTCTTTATGGGGCAGTCGCCTGGTCTGTGCTCATAGACATGGTGACAGAATAAGGATTTCTAAGTGTAGAAAAACCATTCAAAGTTGACTCATCTTTTTTTTCCCTGTTTGATCAGTTTATTAAACACGGGTTGTCACACTCCTCTGATTTATTTTGCTTGTTTCTGAGCTTGGTGGGAGCTCATTTCTGTCACCCCCATATGGATGATTCTGAGTAAATTTTGGTTTTTCAAGTGTTCCCTTTCCATCCTGATGGCTGCATTTATTCTGTGCTTCAGACCTTCTGGCTGAGGACCGTTTTGGAAAGTTCCTTGTATAATAAATAAATGATACAATAGTAAATACAATAAACAAATAAAACAAGAATGTGCTTCTTCAGATAAATCATGTGTATATAACTTTGGTCAAACAGACCTTCCTTTGAAGAAATTTGAGAATGTATTAGGGCTATCATGACCACAACCCATGATCACATAGACAATTGAGAAGCTAGTTGTTTCAGAAACATTTGATTGTAAATCCTGTCTGTAGTAGCTGGCCAAGCGAACATTAGCTGTGTGTGTGTGTGTGTGTGTGTGTGTGTGTGTGTGTGTGTGTGTCTATATAGATAGCATTAGTCAAGCTAATGTCCCTTTTTGTCCAGAGCATTTCAAGAACCACATGACTATCAGATTTTTCTGAGCCATGTTTTTGAACACATTATTTAAAACCATATGTCAGGAAAGTTGTACCAGGCTGCAGGATTGGCTGCAGGATTCTGTCAGCCTTTGAGCAGCACTCAGGAGCTGCCCCTGCACCTGCAGCATGCATTGGTCATGTGACTCTAGGGGTAAACTTCCAGATAGCAGTTTAGTTGTTGTCTCTTCCAGCTGAGACAATGGATGTGCCTAAAATTAGCTAGGAAAAGGCTGCGTGGTCTATCCAGGTTTCTCTGAGGAACAGGCCAGCTCAGCCTTGCTTAGTGTGCTCCTTCCCGCTCCATTTCCCCGGCTCTCCCCTCAGGTGTGTTCATGGAAAGCTGCCTCGAAGTTCTCGGAATTACTCAGGATTCTTTCCCAGTCCTTCATGGGGCCTCTAATGAAGTCTGAGCTGTAGCCTGGGGTTGATGCCAGCCTGGAATGCAAGGAGACTGAAAGCTGACACCCGTTCAACGGAGCAAAGGGCCTTGCACTGAGGTTGTTGCCATGACAACCTGGGTATGTTCCTGGTGACGCATTTACACAACGGGGTTAAAGTTCTTTGAAACCAGTGGCTGCTGTAAAAACAGCATATTAAATATGCTCCGGACTGTGGGCTGTGCATTCTTCTCTCTCTGGAGACACTCCCCCTGCCGTGTGTGTGTGTGTGTGTGTGTGTGTGTGTGTGTGTGTGTGTGTGTTTCATTGGGGGAAATTTCTCAAAGTGCAAAGTGAATTTACAGCAGAATCAATCAAATAGCGGGCTAGCTCTGCACAAATTTTCTCCTTTTTGAAAGGAAGGGACAATAATTTGGGTCATCATTCCCCTCTGCAGTATTTCTTTGTTTGTCTGTCTTGTTATCTCTGCACACCAAAACATCTGTTCTCTCACCTTGCCTCCTTGGTGTGGAGCAATATGTTTGAAGCTAGTCACTTGGCAAACCATTTGGAGAAAAGGATAGCTTCAATGAGCCCATGATTCAAAAATCTTTTGCCTTTTAAATTTGATTTGAATTGTTTTCTATTCACCTTGTAGTTTTGTGTTAACTTATTATTCAGGCAGACATTTGAAGGGGGAAATTAAGTAATCCAAAAATATAATGATTGTTCTGCTAGGAAGCCTCCTATTTGCTGGCTGTATGCGGGTTCTACAGACCAGATAGGTAAGCCATACAGCTTTGCCAAGGGAAGCCTAGTCCAGCCCAGCTTGTCACTGTCTTTAAAGTTTAAAGACTGTCCCAGTTTGTCCTGAGCATGGGCTTTCCTGAGACTTGAGAGATTTACTATTAAAGTTGAGAAATGTCAGGCACACCAGGACTAGCTGGTCACTGTGTATCGAACAACCACCACTTAATATCTGCCCAAATCCCAAGGCTCTACTACAGAGGCATTGACACCAAGTCTACTTGTCTTTGGGCAGCCCCATCTCCTTTGGTAATTTAGTGGTATTGGCAGCAGACCTGTTTGTCTGTCTACTCAAATGTATTCAGGTCTAATAAGAGACCTTAAAAGGTATTATGCCCATTCCGGAGATGCTATGAGCCCCCTCCTGGGTGGGACCCCTTTTGGCTTCTGGCTACCATCTTGCTTGGAATGAAGGGCCATCTATCACTGGCTTCCTGTCTCCTTTGCCTTCACATCAGTAGAATCCAGCACTGATTAAGGAAGCTCATTCATGTAGCTTCCTTATTGTGGTACCTAAGAGAAGGTGAGGCAGGAGTCTCCGACTATTCAAATTGAGATGGACATGACACGGTAGATCAACCTCATCAGATTTTACCTGGCCTAAGTCTCCATCCTATGGATGAACAGAAGGGGCTTCAGAAAGACCTGTGGGCTGATTTTCTGGCCTCGGGGATATCTGCCTGGGATTTTTTTTTTTTTTTTTTGTATCAACTGAATCAAGATGTCTTGGTCGCCTACCTAGTCTGTTGTCCAAAGTCGTCACTGGGGCAGTCAAAGGACCAAGACATGTTTCCATTTCTATAAAGAAAGTACCATAAAAATGTTGTAGTTTCACTGTTTAAGTCCAAAAGGGAAGAGACTAGTTTAGCTTTGAGAAACACGACCCAGACAGACATGAAAAGGCACTAAAGGATATACCCTGGAGTGACCACTGTGGTTTTACCCAAAACCCTCTAGGTTACCTGAGCAACCCAGCAGTGCTTCACCTTGAAAGAGAGTCACCTAGTTAATCACACAGTACACAAAAAATCTCAGATTCGTTCATTCATTCATTCATTCATTCATTTATTCATTCACCAGGTGTTTATACTGCTCAGAATACTTAACCCTGCTCCAGATTCCCAGAGAAAGGCTGTGTTAATCAAACTGTTGTAATCAAGGTCTCCCTCCCTCTCAGGAGGCTTACAGACCAGGGGAGGAAAGCCAATGAGAAAGTCCTTCAGCACACACATTCATAGACACCCTTTTGGAAAGCTCTTCAGGGTGTGTTCACTGTGGCTGCCTAAGGTCCAAGTACTAGTTCAAACAAGTTCACACGAAAGAATTTCTCCTCAAATTCTAAATTATGGCATCGGAGACTCTAGCTACATGAGGTTGTTTGTTTGTTTCTTCTTCCTGGAACGTCAGAACATACATAATGTTTTTTAAATGCTGGTGATCAGGTAACAAGAACTTGTTTTAAATGTCTGAATTCAGTTGGTATGTGTACAAACTCTATCCTGCCTCCTACAGCAAGAACTGGGTGGGGGGAGGTTAAAACTCATTGGCTGTCTTGGCTAAATGAACTCAGGGGAGGTTAAACTCTTTAACTCTATTGGCTAAATGAACTTGTGTCCATGAGTTGTTATGTTGCTGAAAGGGAGGGTAGGATTTTGCAGGCAAAAATCCAATCTGGTCTTCCTGACCTGATTGTGAAGGTGGCTGAGGTGGACCCTTTTATTGGAAACTCATTCCTGTCCTCTAGTCTATAGCTGGGGTGGCCATCTATCAGCCAAGCCTCAGAGAGCTAAGTGGTTGTGCAGTCTGCACTTCCTCGTGCACCATAGTCCCCGTGCAGAAGGGTTCTCCTGGGTTGAACCCTTCTCATGGTTTTGCTAAGAACAAGCTTCTCTCGGGAGAACTGTTTTTCTTATGTCTCTCATGTCTTTATTTTGGATCTTACAGGGCACAACAATGGCTGCTTTGTTGATCAAATGATTTGGTCAACCATATTGGTCGTTTTCCAGAAGGTTGGGCAGACACTGGAGCCCTTGAAAGGTGTGAACGTCTGTGAAGGGGTGGTGACCTTGAGGCTGGCTGGCTGCACTTGAGATCAGATCCTCCAGCTTTGGTATCAGACCATGCCCGTGCTTTGCTGATGACACTGCTGTCTCTTGGGATGCAGTTCTGAACTAAGTACTGCATTCCACACTCCACGCTCCTGGGAGAGTTTTTAATCTTTTCCATTTTTTTTTTTTTTTGGTACGGGTAGATGGTATGCATTTTCTGATTTTAAAACAAAGTTGTTACAAGGTGGTTTCTATTTTGAGGTTTTTTTTTTTCTTTCCTAGAAAGGAAAGAGAGGTTAAATTGTGTTTTATATGAATTCAAAGAAGGCTGCTTTGAGAATAAATAGCTGCCTGGCTGTATGACTGTTGAGGTATAACATGACACATGATTCTGTGTATAAGTGTGATTGCCTTCAGAGGATAACTGAGAAACTAAACTCAATATATACTTGCCAAAATATCTTCTCCTGGGCCATCTCCTCTCAAGTACAATGTGTATTCAGGCACCTGCAACCTCAGTTGTTTGCCTGGACAGCTAAGAGATCTATCGGGGGAGAAACGGAGATCTTAATCTGTGGCTTTTAGAGACATTTGGTTTGGGTGTTCAATCCTGTCTTAGATGATGGAAATATGTCTTAAGGAAAACAATCAAACAGACAAAAACCTCAAAAGAAACAAATAATACTTTCTGGGACAGGAGAGATGGCTTTAAGCCTGCTCAGGACCTGCATTCAATCTCCAGCTTCCATACAAAATGCTGAGCATGGTGGGTTGTTCCTATCATCCCAGCATGGAGGGACAGGGAGATGGGAGGTGAACCCCTGGCATTCACGACCTCACCACCCTACCTTAATCAATGAGTACCAGATCCCATGCCATCTTGGACTGGCAGAACTGTGTCCTAAAACTATCCTGTCAAATTCTGTCTGGACCAGAGGAGGACAATTGTATCAATACACACCCTGGAGACTGATTGACAGATCTGTCAGCATCACAGACTCAAGATGTCGAGGATGCCAGAAACTGAAGGATAGAGTTTCTGAAACACTTTCCCATTAGGTGGTGGGCCATGCTTATCTTACCTGGTGCCTTCATTTGGGTTCATTGCTGTGAAGAAGACAACATGACCAAGACCACTCTTATAAAGGCATACGTTTAATTGTGGCTGGACTACAGTTCGAAAGGTTTGGTCCACTGTCATCATGGGCAGGAAGCAAGGCAGCATGCAGGTAAACATGATGCAGGAGAAGCTGGAAGTTCTACGTCTTGATCCAAAGGCAGCTAGAAGAGGACTATCTTCTGAAGGTGGCCATGAGGAGACTCTCTTCAGAGCTGGATGGAGCTTGACCACTAGGAGACCTCAAAGCCCACCCCCACAATGACATACTTCCTGTAACAAGGCCACACCCACTCCAACAAGACCACACCTCCTAATAGTGCCATTTTCCATCGGCCAAGCTTATTCGAACCATCACACTCAGGAAGCCATTTTGTCTGTTGAGAGAGAGAGAGAGAGAGAGAGAGAGAGAGAGAGAGAGAGAGAGGCATGTCACTATCTGCAGAAACCAGGAGAGGGTTTCAGACACCCTGGAACTGGAGTTACAGATGGTCGTGAGCTGCCTGATATGGATTCTAGGAACTGAACATGGGTCCTCTGCAAAAGCAGTATACACGCTGAACCACTGAACCATCTCTTTGTGGCAGGGCCTACTGCTCCAGGGGCTGCAGGTATACATGGAAAGGGCTCTGCCATAGTGTAACAGACCTACCTCTAGTCCAGGTGAGTCTCTCCCAAATGGTGACACCTTTGGGGACAGATTTAAAAAAATCCAGGAAAACTCACAAAGGACCAAGGACATGGAGCCCAAGACCCTACTTCTCCTAAACATCTGAATCATCTTCAGGCTTGCCTTTCCCTGGGTAGCAGCTTGTTAACTTTGAAACAATCGGCTCTTTAACATCTAATTTGCTCAAGAATTTTTGGATGTAAGTTCTCCTACATTTCCAGAAGGCTACCTTGTAGTATAGCCTGTTTCCCAGAACCTGAAACAAATTAGATTAATCATACTAGACACAAAATAAAAAGTGCCTTGTGAAGCCGGTCTGGGCAAGCCCTGAGATTCCCTCAGGTTGCCCAAGGAGAGAGCTTTGGAGTCCTCAGCTGCCACCCACCCTGTGTGAGAACAGAGACCAGAGTCTGAGCTTTGGGGAGTACTGCTGTGTTAGGGTCCAGTCAACTCCCAGAATTCTCGCCAATGAAAGAACAGGCAAGCAACAGTCACCCACTTTGGGGTAGCTTTGGAAAAAGCGATTTTTTTTCTTTGTATACTCCAGTTTAAAATGCAAACATTTTGTGTTTCGTTATGACCATCCACCAAGCTATCTGCACTCCTCTTCTTGACTTGACACCTATCGTGCCCCACTTATACACCCCCCCCCCCCGTCTCTGTGTGTCTACATGCTGGGGAATGTACCTCACACTGTACATTTCTTCCTCAAAGCTCCATGTGCCCTTCCTGAATGTCAATGAGTCACAGGGGATTTCAGCCCCTAACTAGGTTGATCACAGGCTCAAGTAAGGCATAAGCCCTGGGTTAACACTCAGCTGATCTCCCCTGCTCTCCCTTGTTTACTCTGTGTTGATCAGAGCAGAGGAAGGGGCAGAAGATTCCAGCAGCCTGGTCTCTGCTTACACAGAGGGGATACAGAGGTGGTAGACTCTAGGTTTCTTCAGGCTCAGAAGTCAGGGCTTTAGAACCAAATAGAAGTATGTCTGGCCATCTACTTTCATCACTAAACATTTCGAGGGCCATGAAAGGAAAAGCCTTTCTAATCATGCCTGTGTCCCCACTAGAGGAAGCAGAATGAAGCATCATTAGCTTTGCTGGGAATCGTGGTGACTCCAAGCCCACGGCCAAAGGGTCACCCCTCTCTCTTCTAAGGAATGCTTCTCTAGGTTTCTATGGAATTCCAGATTTAGAATCTGCCATCAGTGATCTACAACTTTCCAAAAGAATTTGTGACCAAAGTCTGTCTGGCGTCATGGGAGTTGGCTACGGTAGAGTTAGAATCTCTGGACCTGTCTGGGTGTTCTACTCCTGGCCTCTCTCTCTTCCCGTGTCCTTAGACAAGTGACTTCCTTCTTGAGTCTGGGCCTCCTTCACTGTTAAATGGCCATGCTAATACCACCTTCTTAGTTAAGGCTATAGGAGAGATCATTATTTGAAAGAAAAAAGAATCATGGCATTTTTTTTTCTTTAGTAAAAATAAATAACTTTTACTCAGAATGGATATTTCATAAGGCATGCCGATATCATAGGGAAACTTACTAACAATGACAAGGTTATTTCTGGGGGGGAAATAACTGGTCCATTAAAAAAAAAATAAAAGATTTTTTGTGGCAGATTAATGAGGGAAGACTGAATAAATATATATAAATATTTATATATAAAAATGAATTACTAACTGTGTCACAACTCAAAAAAAAAATGCCCAAGTGAGTCAACTTAGATTGTCTTACAATTAGCAGAAATAAATTTTCAAATATTATAAATTCTTCATTTACAACTACAGTCATTGCTAATAGTACTTAGCTATGTACAACGGGATGAGGCCATTTCTTTATGTAGTGTTTGCTGTTTCCTTTTAAGTTTAAAAAATGTAAAAACTTTACATTTACAAGCATACACACACACACAGACACACACACATATGTGTGTCTGTGTGTGTGTGTGTCTTTTGAGCATCTGCTAAGTGCTTGTGGATGCCACTGAGGCCAGAAGTCACTGGGTCCCTCAGAGCTGGAGTAACAGGGTGACAAGTGGTTATGAACTTGCCAGTGCAGATGCTGAGAACTAAACTCAGTTCTCTAAGAGAGCAGAAAGAGCTCTTAGCTGCTGAGCCACCTTGCCAGCCCCTTGCTATTAAAAAAAAAAGTGATTTTTTAAAAAAAATTATATTTTAAAATTTATCTTTGTTAATCTGGATAACCAAAGAACTAAACTTTCACAAAATTAGCATAGACAAAACAAAGTCCTAAAAATCTAACAGTTCTATGCTTTAGTCCAAACACCTAACTCAACTTTGGACAAAAGGATTTCTTTTTTTATGGGCCAAGAGAGCTATCCACTTATGGAAAAACTGAAGATGTGCAAGCTTCCTGGGTGCACTGTTAGGAAAAGTGGGGGTGCAGCTTCCGTGAAATTTGAGCAGCAGTAGGGGTACTCATGAGGCCCCAAGTCTCACCAGGGCAAGCCAGTTTGTGTGCTGGGCAAGCGAAGAATTGGTAAAGCTCCCCACCCTGTAAAATGGCATGTGCTTACCTGATTTTATCATTATGAATGTGCCCACAGCCACATCTGTAGTTACCTATCTGAAACTGTATAAGTGCACCATAGCAAGGTTCTTAGAACCTTTGGTGCTGACCCATGACAACAGGCTGATTTTCAATGCTTTATAGCACAATAGGCTAAGTTGATGACAGAGGCCTTTAAGGAGGAAATAAATAAACATCTTATAGAAATACAGGAAAATGCAATCAAATGGGTGAAGAAAATGAATAAAGGCGTTCAAGATCTGAAAAGGAAAATAGAAGCAAAAAAGAAAACACAGTCTGGGGCAACCCCAGTGATGGAAAACCTAGGAAAGAGATCAGGAGCTGCAGACGCAAGCATCACCAACAGAATACAAGAGATAGAAGAGAATCTCAGGCATATAAGATACAATAAAATAAACTGATTCACCAGTCAAAGAAAATGCCAAATCTAAAATATTTTTTAACACAAAACATTCAGGAAATTTGGAACACTATGAAAAGGTCAAACTTAAGAATAATAGGAATAGAAGAGGGAAATGATTCCCAGATCAAAGGACCAGAAAATACCTTCAACAAAATCATAGAAGAAAAGTTCCTTAATCTAAAAAAAGAGATGGCTATAAATGTACAAGAAGCTTAAAAAACACCAAGTAGATTAGACCAGAAAAGAAAATCCTCCTACCACATAATGATCAAAACACTAAATGCACAAAACAAAGAAAGAATATTAAAAGCTGCATAGGAAAAAGGCCAAAAAAACATACAAAGCAGGCCTATCAGAATTTCACCTGACTTCTCAATAGAGACTCTAAAAGCCAGAAGCTCCTGGACAGATAGCCTGCAGACCCTAGGAGACCACAGATGTCATCCCAGAGTATTATACCTAGCAAAATTTCAATTACCATAGGTGGAGAAACCAAGATATTTTGTTACAAAACCAAATTTAAACAATGTCTCTGTACTAGTCCAGCCCTACAGAGGAAAACTCCAATACAAGGAGGGTAACTACACCCAGTAAAACAGAAGAAATTAATTATTTGCTAGCAAAACCAAAAGAAGACACACACACACACACACACACACACTACCACCACCACCAACAACAACAACAACCACAACAAAATAACAGGAACTAAAAATCTTTGGTTATTAATATCTCTCAATATTAACGAACTGAATTCACCAATAAAAAAACCACAGCCTTATAGAATGGATGCATAAACAGGATCCAACATTTGGCTGCATACAAGAAACACATTTCAACAACAATGACAGCCACTACTTCAGAATTAAGGGCTGGAAAAAGGTTTTCCAATCAAATGGACCCAAGAGACAATCTGGAGTAGCCGTTCTAATATCTAATAAAATAGACTTTCAACCAAGAGTAATCAAAAGAGATGGGGAAGGACACTTCACATTCATCAAAGGAAAAGTCCACCATGATGAACTCTCAATTCTGAACATTTGTGCCCCAAATGCAAAGGCACCCACTGAAAAATTCATAAAAAATTACTGAAGCTTAAATCACATACATATTGAACCCCACACATTAATAGTGGGGAACTTCAATCCTCTACTCTCACCAATGAACAGGTCATCAAAACAGAAACTAAGCAGGGAAACAATGAAGCTAGTGGATGTTATGAACCAAATGGACCTAACAGATATCTACATAACCTCTCATTCAAATACAAAAGAATATACCTTCTTCTCAGTACCTCACAGAACTTTCTCTAAGATTGACTCTATAATCTGTCATAAAGCAAGTCTCAACAGACACAAGAAGATTGAGATTATCTGATCACCATGGATCAGATAATTTAAAAAATAATTAAATTAAAATAAAGCTGGACTCAAGAACTCAAGAAGTTAGATAGGCATCAACAAACCATATAACCCAATTTAAAAAACAGGGTGCAGAGCTCAACGGAATTCTCAACAGAGAAATCTCGAATGGTTGAGAAGCACTTAAAGAAACGTTCAATATCCTTAGTCATCCGGGAAATGCAAATCAAGATGACTCTGAGATTCCATTTTATACCCATCAGAATGGCTAAGATCAGAAAGTGATGGTTCATGCTGGGGAGGATGTGGAGCAAGGGGAACACTCCTCCTTTGCTGGTGGTAGTGCAAACTCGTACAACCACTCTGGAAATCAATCTGGCAGTTTCTCAGAAAATTGGAAATAGTTCTACCTGAAGATACAGCTTTACCACTTCTGAGCATGTTCCCAAAAGTTGTTCCACTATACTACAAAGACACATGTTCCACTATGTTCATAGCAGCTTGATTCTTAATAGCCAGAAACTGAAAACAATACAGATATCCCTCAACCTAAGAATGGATACAGAAACTGTGGTTCATTTACACTGTGAAATACTATTCAGCTATTAAAAACAAGGACATCATGAATTTTGCAGGCAAATGGACCGAACTAGAAAATATCATCCTTGAGTGAGGTAACCCAGACTCAAAAGGACATGCATGGTATGTACTCACTGATAAGTAGGTATTAGCCATAAACTACAGAATATTCGTGATATACTCTACAGACCCAAAGAAGCTAAAAAAGAAGGAAGGCTCAAGCCAGGCTGCTTGAATCTCACTTAGAAGGGTGAATAAAATAATCACAGGAAGCAGATGGAGGGAGGAAACTGGGTAGGAGAGGGGATGGGGAGGAGAATTGGGGGAGAGTTCAGAATTAGGTGTAGGGAAAGCTAGGAGAGAGCACCAGAGGGCCAGGAGAATGGATGGAAATCTGCAGCTGGCAAGGATGTAAGTGGGGGAGCATCTCTAGGAGGTGCCAGAGACCTGTGTTGGAGGAGGCTCCCAGAAGTCTATAGAGGTGACCTTTGCTGAGACTCACAGCAGTGGGGTTATGGAACCTGAAGAGGCCACCTCCTATAGCCCTGCAGGACCCTAGTGGATGAATAAGGATACCAACCAACCCACCCACAAAACTTTTGACCCAAAATTTGTCCTGTCTGCAAGAAATGCAGAGACAAAGATGGAGCAGAGACCGAGGGAATAGCCTATCAATTAACCAGCCCAACTTGCGACTTTTCCCATGGGTAAGTACCAATTCCTGACACTATCAATGATACTCTGCTGTACTGGCAGTCAGGAGCCTAGAATAACTTCTATCCAGCAGCTGATAGAAACAGATGCAGAGACCACAGCCAAACATTGGATGGAGCGCAGAGACTCTTATGGAAGATCAGGGGGTGGGGTGGGGGTGGAATTGAGGGCCCTAAAGCAGATAGGAACTCCATGGGAAAACCAACAGAGTCAACTAACTTGGACCCTCGGGGCTCTCAGAGACTGAACTATCAACCAAAGAGCATCCACAGGCTGGGCATAGTCCCCTGCACATATGTAGGAGATACAGCTCAGTCTTCACGTGGGTTTCCAACAACTGAAGCAGGGGCTGTCCCTAAAGCTGTAGCCTGTCTTTGGACTTCATTCCCCTAACTGGATGCCTTGTCTGGCCTCAGAGATGATGTACCTAGCCCTGCAGAGACTTGGTGTTGCCAGTGTGGAAGGGGGTACTCAGAGGAAAAGGGGAGGGGAGGTGGAGGGAGGGACTGCGTGAGGAGGGAGGGGAACCGTGATCAGATATAAAGTGAATAAATAATAAATGGGAAAAAAGTAAAAAGAAAACCAAACAAACAAATATATCCAAACATTTATTAAAAACTTCCACGGTACCCATGGGCACAAGCATCATATACACTAGCAATAATGGAGATCTGTTTTAGTGATGACAATTTTCTGTTTCCACACAGAGTGGTCTGTGTTTGAGGTATCATTGTAAGACATGCCAATATGGCACATTAGTGAATCAACCCAGGAGCAACCCTTGTAACCCTGGCCAGCGCAGTATCTTCCTGCCAGACTTTGTAGTATAAGCTAAGTGGTTCTCTTTTAAAAAGGAACAAATATTCTAACTCCTTACAAAAACATCCCGAAAGCTCTAGAAACACATATTACAAAAAAACAAAACAAAAACAAAAACAAAACAAAACAAAACAAAAATGAGACTTTATAGATACTTTGATTATTAGCTCCCTGTAGATCCCATTCTTTAAAAAGTTACTTAAGTAAAACACTTTGGTCTTCAATGATTTTTTTTTCAAGCCTGGCGATTTAAGAGAAACAGTGAAGACCTTCCCTTTCTTTATCCATTATGCATCCCTTCCACAGACTCCGCTTCACCCCTAGAATGTGGGCAGGACTGGGTAGCTCCTGTGTAGATTACTTGTTTGACTGTGGAAAAGCGATGTTATGGTTAACTTCTCAAGCGACACAAGCCAAGCTCGCAGAAACACAAATACCAAGAATGGTGTGCTCTGCGTGTGTAAATGTCTATACCTGAGACATGGCTGCCCAGTAGCAAGACAGATGAATACAGATGGCCAGAGGGAGGAGAAGGGTCCCAACACGTGAAGAGGCTCAAGTATATAGCAATTCCAAGGAAAGATAAAAATCATTTTAAAAATAGATTTCCCAAGGTAGGATGAACTTTGGGGGGAATTCGGGTGGTTAGGGGAACAATGTTTTCCCCTTTTTCCTCCCCCCCACCCTTGCCTTTGACATTTTCCTTTTTTAATTTTCGTTTTTCTTTCTTTCTGGTACTTTTCTTTCTTCTGTTCTGAAGTGTTCTCTGCAGTGGAGCTGGAGAACCGAGTACCTCATTTTCTTTTTCTACTTTGCAATTTAGTTTTCTCCTTGTTTCCGCCCTCTTGTTCGTTTTCCCTGCAGTCTTCTCAGCGCCTCAGCTCCTCACTGCTCCCTCGTGCTGTTCACATCCCGCACAATGTCCAAAGTCAGATGACCAAGGTTGCCAATTTTTTTTCAGCCTCCTCCAGTTGTCCTTGTTGCGACCTGGGGCTGCCACGAGGCCGGTGTACGGGGTTTACTGGAGCCCTGGGCTTTTTAGGTTGCGAAGACCTCTCCCACCCAGGCCCCAGCAACTTCCATGCGGCAAAGGAAGGCCGGACAATCTTCCTGGCATATTCCTAAGCACTGAATGGGAGCTGTTCTGTCTCATTAAGTGAATAGGTTGTATCACGTTTTAATCGCATGCAAATGAGGTCTCGAGGTTTAATTACCCAAGTGGTGGCTTCTGATCTAAGCTCTTCTCATTATGTCAATTGATCTTGAAAAAACAGAGTGGTATGCGGGAGAGAGGCGAGCCAAATGCTCTGACCGCTCTCAGGCGGAGACCTCCAGTTAGAAAGGAGGCTGCTGACTCTCAAGGCAAAGCTGGCCAGGAAAGTGAGGGGATGTGGTCACCTGGGGCCAGCTCAGCCGGGAAGCCACTTGCTCCTAGTTTGGTTTCAGGGTCCCGAGACTTTTCGCCAGCGTGATCACGCCTCCTGTGATTTCAACAGAGGCACTACCGAGAGGATCCCTGTGACTGCCTGTGCCGAGTGTCACCTCCGAGAACCTCATTTTCAAGGGCTCGTAGGTCTCAGCCTACTCTGTGCAGGAGTCACTCTGGTCCCTTCTGTCCACCAGTCAGTCACTCCTACCGGCCTGTGTGTCTTCGTAGAAGGCTCATATCCACAGTCAGACCATATCTCAGAGCAGCCGTTCTTCAGCCGTTCTCCACTCAGCCACCAGGAAATGGTACATCTTTGGACCCGGTCCAGATGACAGTCTTGTCCTCCAGACTTGAAAACATCATACAGACTATTGCATGCTAAGTCAGTCTAGAATGGCCCTGCTGAGAGGGAGAGGAGTCGGCTGGCAGCCTGGCCCTTCACCCAGAGAGGAAGGAGGAAGCCAGCAGAAGGGCCATTTGTCTTTGTTATTAGGGAGTAAATCAACCTTTGTTTTGCTGGCTCAACTCAAGGAATGCCATTATTACCAAATAAATTGTGTCGTTACAAATCAATCCAGCCAGCTTTCATTTAAATGTGAATTGTGATAATTGTCTGGGCTTCAAACCTGCTTCCACTCAGAGGACACAATGGTTAGGCATGTTGATCGGGTCAAATTTAACACTTAAATATATATATACATAAAAGCAAGTTTTATTTTTGTTATTAATCACTGTATCATTTTCTTCTCTTTGAGAAGCAAACTGTCTCTTGTATGTGTAGGACAGTTTGGCAAAATATTAAAAACATGCCAGCCATCAACAGAATGTAGTGCAAATGACCTCTGTGAGACAGCACACCTGCAGAAAGTTTTCTGTCCCTCCTGAATATTTTAAAGTCTACCTTCTAATGCGACTGGGACACTAACACTGCTTCCGGTGGTGCTGTGGGCTTTCTGGAGGGCTTGCTGGTGTTTACGTCCAAGCCTTCCTCTGGCTGCTAGTGTGAAGGACTTTATCCTTGCATCTGTCCTTTGCTTTTGGTCTTGAGGTTTCCCTGTGGCCATTCCTTTCCTTTGTGACACAGATGAAGGCTGGGAATGAACAGTGCGCCCCAGCCCCGGATGCCTTATCTCCTCTCTGGTTTTCACCCTTGCTTTCTCACACTGTCCTTTCTCTGTGGCCTCTCTGCCACCTCTGACCTCCTCCCCAGTTTTTACCCTTCCTTTAACAGTTGATTTACGATAGGCTCATGGAAGGGTCAAGCCTACTTTTATGGTTTGCTTAAAATATTTCTTTTAGAATGAGCATCAGAAGTGATCTTCAGTCCTTGCTAAACGTTCCACCAAGACCTCAAAAGACCTTTTACTGGCTACCCCTGTGTCTCGGTTTATATCTTTTGTGATTGTAAAGTGTAACTCATTAAATAAGGCGATTTTGAAACTTTCTGCTAAAATCAATAACTTAATAAAATATGGGATTTTGCTTTTTTTCTTCTCCCCTTGGGGAGAAGGTCTGCGACCACAGCTGTAGTTCGGAGGTACGAAGATGCAAGGAAGACAGAAGAAAAAGCTGCAGGAATAATTCTAAGCCTTGGATTATTTCTTTTACGGGATCGTTTTCTTTGGGCTTGACAGTTTGATCCTGGGACAGAAGCCACAGATCTCTTGGCACATTATTCTTACATCCATGCCCTAAACAGGCAGTTTTAGCCTTTGTTTAATTTGACTTTCTGTTGTTTCCGCATGTTAAATAGTTGCCAAATTTAAGGATGGTTTTAAAAAACACTCTGACTAATAAAACTGATGAAATTTCCAGTTTTTTTATTTAAAAAAAAAAACCTGCAGTCTGAAGATGCAAAAAAATGAAAAAAAAAAGTTGGAAATAAAAAGCTTGCTTATTTTTAAACGAATTGCAACTTCAAAGATCAATCATTGCCTAGAATTAGAAACCTTTACCCCAATACTCCCGACCTAAAAGTTAATCCAACCTTCTTGTTCTGATGTGGATCTTCACACTGAACTCTGTCTTGCTGGGAGATGTCAGCCACCTTCATGATCTTGTGCTAAATAACACCATATGACTCCTCTATAGATGGCTTCTCCAAACTTATTGATCTCCTCCCTCCTCGGTCATTAAAGTTGTGATTTATGACTCTGACGTTTTTAATGGGGCAAAGCTCAGAGGTTTATTGCAATGGCTTTTTAGCTTCCATGTTGCCTTTGGCTGCCAAAGCCCAGAGTGGTCAAGGTAGCTGTACTGTGGTCTAACAAGAAGACAGCTTTTTCTTTTCTTTTCCTCTCTTTCCTTTTTCTTTTCTTTCCTTTTCTCCCCTATTTTGTCAAATGACAACCTCCACGTAGCTGAAGTGTTTTACACCTATTACATAGTCATGAATTAAATTTTTTTCATTTCCCTCATTTCTTTCATGTAAAGCAAGCCCCCCCCCCCCAAGCCCCCAATTAAATGCCATCATTTTCTTGGTGTGAGGCTTGGCAGGCCTCCAGCAGCCAGCTAGCCCAAACTGAAGGGTCTGTTGCCAGGAATCTGTGACCTCAGACAAAGACCCACTGCCTTCTTCAGCAATGCGGGGGACCCTGCCTCAAACGAGAAGGATCTGAAGCATGAAATTGCAAACCCAGCTGTGGCAGTCTCACCAAACTGGTGCTCAGAAATGTCCACGGGAGGAAGCCAGGGCTCCGGCTTCTTCTAACTTCTGAATCCACGGACAGGCAATCTTAGGGAAGGGAACAAGAACGCAGGCTCACTATCAACGCACCTCTGAATTCATATCTCTGAGTTCTGGCTAGTGCCCAGCAGAAATGTAGGAGGCAGGGTGTGAGCAGGATATCCACAGCAGAGACTATTCAAATGAAGGACCGCTGGGGGTCTGCCCTGAATTTGAACCTTCTGCCCTGCTAAAATTATTAGTGTCTTTTCCTCTGGTTTCTTCCAGTAAGGCATGTCTAATTTGCATGCAATTTCAGTAATTGTATCTCAAAAAGAGAGGGAGGAGGAAGAACATGGTTTTGAGAGAGCGTGCTTGCTTGCTAAGTAGCTAGGATAAAGCCTGAGAAGTCTGACTCCTTCTCATCACATTTGCATGCGCACAACACACCGCTGGGGTAGGAGGGATGTCTGGTTTGTAAATAGAAGCTCTCCTGTTGGAGATCTGTCCTGGGACACATTCTCTTGCAGAAATGATTTAGCAGATACTTAAAAAAAAAAAAAAAAAAAAAAAAAAACTGGGACTGCCTGCCGCGCTCACTTTCAAAGGAGGTTGAAGCGCCACGCGCGATTCTTACCTCTCCTTCTCTTCACGTTTATTTCACTTCCGTCCGCCACATTCATGACGCAGGTGGCCAAGAAGGAGGTATCCGTCGCCACCACGGACAGCATGGTTGGCTCAGGAAAAGCACCCACCTTCCACTGCTATGTCATCCCCCACCTCGGAGAGCCTCCAGGGTGCAGGTGCCCTAGCATATAGCAGGCCCCGGTGTCATCGAGTTTAGACCCCCATCAGCCCTGCGGTCCCAGCAGACTGGAGCACGTACGGCTTTGCACTCGGAACCATACCTTCATTTGGCCCGTGGCCTCCCACACAGGAGCACTTCATGAGCGTGGAAGGAGAACCGAGTTTCAACAAGTTGTACCCTCGAGGAGGAATTGTGTCCACGGGTTTAGAGAAATGCAAACCAGAATTTCATTTTTCAACAGAGGGAATCTGAGTGAGCCTCTAATTTCAAAGCAGCTCAATATGAGCTGAGATCACTATGAACAGAGATCACTGTTTATAATGAAGAGTACCCAGTGCTGAAACTCCACATCAGAAATCAAGGTAAACAACAATTGATCTTTTCCTTTCCCTCACTCCCACTTTCTTTACCCCCTCTTCCTACTACCCCTCCTATAATCTCTATGTAGACCAGGCTGGCCTCAAATTCTCGGACTTCCACTGGCCTCTGCTACCCTGACACTCCCGTTTCCAGCTCTGTTGAAGAGTTGAGTCATGGTCGTGAATGCTGTTGGTGTGATCAAGACTGTAACAGCATTGACAGCATAGAAAGGCCGTTCTTCTCTTCTTTCAGCAGGAGAAGTATTTATTGATAATGCTTATTAAATTCTGTTCTTGTACTGGAGAACACACTGGATGCTATCAGTATGTATTCAAGTGAGATGGCCATAGTGAACATTATAAATGTGCCTCGCTGGCGTGGGAGATCTTTCTGCCCAGTCTTAACCATCTGCCATAGAGAGGGAGATGTTGTGTGTGCAGCACCTTAAGATCCCTCTTGAAGCCAATACTATCTACATGTCCCTGTTGTGAGATCCCAGAAACCTCTCTATTCTGGCTGCTTATATCATTGCTTAGTCTACTACAAAATAAAAAGTACAGAATAGAAATCTCTCTCTCTCTCTCTCTCTCTCTCTCTCTCTCTCTCTCCTTCCCTCCCCCCCCTCCCTCCCTCCCCCCTCCCTCCCTCCCCCCTCCCCCCCTCAGTCACTCTGTCACTCCTTCCCTCCCCTCACATCAGTCTACATTACAATTAAGACCTTATTATTACAACCTTACTATTTGTCTCTTAGTTGCAGATTGCCAGGTTCGCAAGTACAAGCACATGTACCTGGTACACAGTGCACAGCTCCCCACAGCTTCCCACAGCCCCTCCTGCCAGGGCATGCTGATAGAGCTATGGAAACGCTGCAGGAAGCACACACTTTCTAGAACGCTCTACCTTCAGCTCATCACTGAGTAACGAGGGCCTGAGTGGAAAGAGCTCTGGTTCACCCCTTTCCCATTTCCCCCCTGACATCATTTTTGGGGTCACAGGTTGCTTCCTGGGACAGGATGATAGCTTGTCTAAGGAATGACAGGAGAGGGTTAGTGCTTGCTCACAGTTTCTTAGAACAACAGCGTCAGCCTTCTGCACTCAAAGGAAGTTCTGGTTTAGCAGAAAGTATGGCAACTGGGGGTTCCATGTGGGCCTGCTCCTCAGTTATGAGTGAGACATGCTGGGTTGCATCTTGCTGAAGTCCAGTTCATTCATGACCACTAGAGCTGCATGGTCGCGGGGACGTCATGAATGGGGAAGGAATGGCTGTCTACCTATCAAGCTTCCTCTTTGCTATGTGCACGTAGCAAATTTCAAGTTGGGGGACAACTTATAAGGGACACCAGAACACTAAACCAAGACCAGGACCACAGAGGCACAACAATGTGCCGGTGCACAGTGACCTGCATTAAACCAGCCCTGGTTTCCAGACCAAAGGTTCCTTGAGGGACAGAATTACCCACAGTGGAGAGTCATTCAGGGGCTGCACACAGTAGGCTGTACTTACTGGCTTGGTGGAAAATAAGAGAATCAAGGCAGCTTTGAGATGTACTGCTCACACTGTGGGGAATGAAGAGGGCTTGAGTAGGCGATTGGAAGAGGCAGCTATGGATTATTGATGAGGGTGGCTGTAGATGATTGGATGAGGCAGCTCTGGGTGATTGATGAGGGTAGTTCTGGGTTGTTGATGAGGGTGGCTCTGAGTTATTGGATGAGGCAGCTCTGGATTATTGATGAGGGTGTCTCTAAGTGATTGGATGAGGCAGCTCTGGGTTATTGATGAGAGTAGTTCTGGGTGATTGGATGAGAGTGGTTCTTGGTGATTGGATGGGGTAGTTCTTGGTTATTGATGAGGGTGGTTCTAGGTGATTGGATGAGGGTAGTTTTGGGTTATTGATGAGAGTAGTTCTGGGTGATTGATGAGGGTTGTTCTAGGTGATTGGCTGATGGAGGCACTCTAGGAGGTAAGACTGGAAATGCCCCAGCATCTCTATGTCTCCTTTCATTTTTTTCTGTAATGTTTCTCTCTAGTGTCTGATGATAGTGAACATTTTAATATTTTCCATAATAAGAGACATTTTTGTTCATGTGTATAACACAAACTGAGAAAGAAACTGTAACAAAACGAGACTAATGTTATTTAAATTTATGCAGTAATTTTATTTTATCTTCTTAGGGAGAATTCTGAGCAGTTTCATGACAAACCAGGACAATATTGTATTCGAAGAATTCAAATCTTCTAAATGCCTGTCCTTTGGGGTAGAAATTGCGTAAACTCTTTTTTCTTATGGAAGTCTAATAAATAATAATTCACATTAGCCTAAGAATGAAGACTGCTCATGGACACCAAATAAATATTAAATCCAAATATAAACTGCAAGAAAGTCATCAGATAACTAAGTCCTGGGGCACATCTCTGCCAAGAGCAGACAGAAAGGAAGGCATGCAGCCTAGGTGGGGACCCCATGCACCCACATGTGTGATTTGGTCCTTCTCTGTTCTGTACCAAGGAGAAGAGCCCTCTCCCAGCAGGTTTTGTTGAGAGCATTCAGCAACACAGCACAGGACAAAGCTCTGTTTATTCAAAGTGCATGGTTTCTCAGGGATCTGCAGTTTTAATTAATCCCATTAGAATATGAGGCACCTACAAGCATAAACAGGTTTTCCCAGACCTGCTCTAAAACGGAAACGTTCTGTTCACTGAAATGACAAATTGCCTTTGACTCCCCCTGACTTCACGTGTTCCATAAGGCACTTTTCCTCGGGCTGATGCAGTAAGATGTATGACTCCCCACCAAAATGCGACTCAGGGACCCAGGCTCTTCTCGCTCTCAGTATGCAAGCTCCACATATGTAGCATGAAAGAGGACACGGGGGACGGTCCTGTCAGGGATTTATGTGGTCCTCTCTGGAGAATCTGTCCATGATATCTGTTTAGACTCCAGGCTCAGAACACAGTCTGGCTCTCCACTTACTGCCAGAGACCGAAGCCTGAAGAAAGAATCTGGGAAGAATGCATCTAGTCTCTTCCACAATTCAGAAAGAAAATGGCAGAATACTAGAAACCATCTTCCTTTTACTTCCACATAAACCAGATCTGGCTGAAGAAAGCCCATAGAGCCAATGCCCTTCAAGTGGTGCCATGATACCCTTGCACTGAGTCAAGATTTTACCCAGCTGGGTAATGCCCTGTTTACAGTTGGGCTAGCCTTTAAGGCAGCGTTTATGCACCCACAGGATTTCAATATATTGATTAAATGATTAAATTTAGTAGTGTCTGTGATATATATTTAGGAGGATGCTGGGACCCCTGTTGAGGCCAGGAGAAGGACAAGACTGATAGAACCAAGGAGAGAGAAGAAGAGCAAGGGAGGGGGGGTGAGGAGGGTGGAAGGGGGTTGAGGGAGAAGGAGGGTGTCTTAGTCAGGGTTTGTATTCCTGCAAAAACACCATCATGACCAAGAAGCAAGTTGGGGAGGAAAGGGTTTATTCAGCTTAAACTTCCACATTGCTGTTCACCACCAAAGGAAGTCAGGACAGGAACTCACACAGGGCAGGAACTTGGAGGCAGGAGCCGATGCAGAGGCCATGGAGGAATGCTGCTTACTGGCTTGCTTCCCCGGGCTTGCTTCCCCTAGCTTGCTCAGCCTGCTTTCTTATAGAACCCAGGACTACCAACCCATGGAAGGCACCACCCACAACTGGCTGGGCCCTACCCCCTTGATCACTAATTGAGAAAATGTCTTACAGCTGGATCTCTGGAGGTATTTCCTCAACTAAGGCTCTTTTCTCCATAATAACTCCAGCTTGTGTCAAGTTGACACACAAAACCAGCCAGTACAGAGGGAGAGAAGGAGATGGGGGGGTGAGGGGAAGAGGGAGAGGGAGAGAGGCTGGGAGAAGAGGGAAAAAGAGGAAAGGGAGAGAAAGGGGAAAGAGAAAGGGGTAGAGGGAGAGAGAAGGGGAGGGGAAAGGAGGGGGGGAAGGGAGAGGGAAGGGAGAGGGAAGAGAGAGGAGACAGATTTGTCAAGTCCTGACCCTTTATCCCAACCTCCAGCTTCAGAAACTATAAAAAGTTGAGGAAGTCAATATTAGCCAACATAAAGTCTTGGGAATATATTTAAGTACAGAATTGTGAGGTTTTGACCACAGTACCGAGGGTACAAGATTTCAGTCCATCAGCCGAATTGATCCTATTTTCTTTGGACCACACTGTGGTTTGTATTAAAAATCTAAACCAACATGCAAGATTTCTGGAGAATTTTTTCCCTAAGCTTCTTTTGGGCAAAATCTGGGAACAAGACTCCCAATTCACCACATCGTAGTGACCACTGAAGCCAAATGGAGGCTGGCCCCTAGAGCTGGGCATCCCTCTAGGTTGCCACGGACCCCACAGCTGCCCACTGAGGCTCCATGTGGGAAATTTGATATTGATTTCTGGTTACCAGGCAACCACATCACTATTTTTCTTTTCCAACACATGAAATATTTCTCTACAGTGTATCCTTATTAAAATTAAGAAATGGAAACTAGAACTAACAAATCTCATGCGTAACAAAATATAGAAGGTGGCTGTAGCCCTGTAGGGTTGAAGGACACCCTTAAATATTTACTGGGGGTAGGGGTGCCAAATGTGTGCTTGCAGTAGAAAAAAAAAACCCACATAACTTGTGATGGGCTTCTATTATTATCTTGGTCTGGTAGGCCTGTTTTTAAAACTGAGTTATAATGTACAGGTAAATTTTATACACAATAACCGTATAAGTACTGCATTGTACATCCGTTGTCACAACACTGCTTTTATGATGTTTCCATCCCTTCCGGGAACTTCCTCGCATCTGTGTTCTAGTTATCCCTCATCTCTCCACCTCAGCCCCCAGTATCCACTGGTTCCTGATCCTTTTCTACCCAATGTTCACCAGTTCTCAGATTCTGCTGTGAGAGCCACAAAGTGTTCGGAGAATAACAGCATGCAGCCCAGTGTAGGAGTGGACCGGAAGTCCTTTGGCAGCTCGTGGATACAAAAACTGATGCCAGAGAGAAGCTTCCTGCGGGCTACCCCGCAACCCGTGGGGCCGTGGGAGTGCGAGCCTCCTTCTTCCACCGGGTATAATTCCTCCTGTTAGACTGCAGCGCTGCTCCTCGCTCATAGTCGCTGACCACCTGAGTCCCTCCCAAGAAGTCACATGAAGGAAGAGTGAACACGCTGCCCTCCAGCCCCTGGGAGGCAGAGGCAGGTTAAGTTCAAGGCCAGCCTGGTCTTCATAATGAGTTCCAAGCCAACCAGGGATACTTAGAGACTGTCTCCAAAGCGGGGAAGAATTTAAAAAGAGCTACTAAGATTTACCCCTGGATTCTTTGTTTAAAAAAACAAAGCAAAGCAAAGCAAAACAAAACAAACTTAATTCTCTGTCTTTTTACAGTATTCAGCAAAACTTGCAGAAGAACGGACATCACTTGTGAATTGGGTTTAAGGATTGTAATTCGGCGATTGTTTAGCTTAATATGCAATACCAATAAAATGAGTTTGGCAGAGTCAGTGTGGAGAGGACTTAGAAGGGATTTTGTTTGTTTGTTTTTATAATCATTGGAGCTAAAGCCATTGAACCAGCTTGACACAAGAGGCTTAGAGTGCTTGCTTAGTATTTTAACATTGAATGAGCTCAACTATTTAATTTATTACTTAAACAAGGACATCAGGGACAAACTAGGAGCAGTATTGTTTGCTGGTTTTCTATTATTTTGGGGTTTTGTGCACCCCTCCCCCCCATCCTGTGGCTTTGTGTATTTTACCCATTCCTCCAAGGAGTCTCCCCTCCCTCACTCTCCCCCTCCTTTCCTCCCTCCCTGTTTCCTAGCCCTCTCTCCCTCCCTCTTTCCCTCCATTTTTCCCTTTTCCCATCCCTCCCTCCCTCTCTCCTTCCTTTCCTCTCTTTCCCTTCCTTCCCTCTCTCTCCCTTCCTTTCTTTTTCCCTCCCTCTCACTTTCCCTCCCTGTCTCCCTCCCTTCTTCCCTGTCTCCCTTCATCTCCTTCCTCTTTCCCCTTCACCTCTCCCTCACTGCCTTCCCCTCCCTGCCCCCATCCCTGTCCAGCTTCTCTGCTGTGGTCTGTTTGGTCCTTGGTCTCCACTTAGCTCTTACAGAACAGCATCTTCAAAACTCAGGGATCCTTTTCAAAATGCTAGCCTCCACAGCTTCTCTCACAGAGCAGGATCAAGAAAGAGCTGAGGGTTCACAGTGGGCTGGCTGCTTGGCCTATGTGAGCAATCTCTCCATTACTAAACAAATACATATGCTGATTTTTTAAAAGTGCCTTAAAAATATTATATTCTCCAAACAGAGACGAGAGCATTTTAGAACACACAGAAAAGCCATACCACACGGTCTATCTTTTATTTATCCAAGTGGAACTTGCTTATCAGGGGTTCTACACCAGGAAAGCAGAAATGCACTCTAATACTCTGTGAATCCACCCAGAGGATATAATTCACCCTCTTTCAAACCATTGGGGTTTTCCAACTCCAAATGCAAGGATAACACCTTGGACAACCCACAGACTCCTTCTTTGGGGACCCAGTTAGAGAAACCACCACTTTAAAGAGCAGTTTTTCGCTCTTTAAATGTTTGTGTACGCTTAATCTCATCAGATATTTTCCCTTCAAGCCACTGTGATTGAGATCTTGAAAAATGTTTTCAAAATAAGTAAGCACTCTTCCTGGGGGGGTGGGGGGCGAGAATTATCTACCCATTGATTGCGTCCTTGCCCTGCAAAGAGACTGTCCCCCAGCCCCTGGCTTTTCTGCTGCCAGATATTCATTAATTAGTCTGAGGTTTCCTCCGTGTTTCGTTTACAAAGCCACTTAAGCCCACGCACCCATTTAACATATTTATGACCCCAGTTTTCTTTCTGTCCTCTGAGACTGTACCGTGATTGTTCTCTAGACCAGGGACTGCAGAGAGCTTCCCTGCTGAAAAGAGCCAGCATAAAGAAGGAAGTGAATGTGTGCAGGGTTGAATACCTTCAACAAAACGACTGGGTGCAGTTTGGCCCCTGCACCCCCCCTCCCGGGGTCACGTTAATTGAGTGGAGCCTCAACCTCTATGGAGTGTGTGGGAGACTATTAACTCTTAACAGCGCTCCATCTCGGGTTATTTATGTATTACTTAAATGATTAGTTATTGCTACTTGCATTTAATATTCCCCCTGGGGTCCAAGATGGCAGCATCAGGTTACAGAAAATCTACAAGTTATTTTTTAAAACTGTAATTGACATTTTATGGGAGTCATAAAATCTTTCTGAACAAATAACTTACCATTAGTCAGAACCTTGAACAGGAGATCCATACAATTAAGGGCATGGCGAAACAGTGATGTGCCCGTGTGCATTCGAGGCCTGTGCATGCTCAGGAGGGGTGGGTAGGAAGCAGAGGCAGCCCCATAGAGGGGTCTCCTGTCTACAAGGGCCCCTATATAAATCACATTTGAGTCAGAAGGACTTGAGGAAATGAGGGGGACCTGTATCCAATAGATACATGAGTGGTGGCCACCTTCAGTTCCTTGTCTTTTGTTTTTTATTCCTCTCTAGTTATCTGGTGTGTGGAGGCCATCCACCCAAGCCTAGCTGACCCAGCAGAGCACCCAGTTCAATGCTACACCTTGGGCTACGATTCCCAATCACAGGTACAGGGCATGTACCACCAAGAGGTGTGGACCAGTCCACTCCCCCATCCAGCTTGGCTTAATGTTCCTGACAGTGCACCACTTTAGCAGCAAAACCCCACAATTCCCAAGCCATGTCTGATGATGTTCTGTTTCCTAAGATGCCACAGCAGATGTCGCCCGAACCTCCCCAAAATGGAGGTACTTTTCACGTCCATCCTTCTGGGTGTTCCCTGTATCGGAATGAACTACCTCTTGGCCCCATGTCAAATGTCAGATTTACATCTCTGTCAAAGTCATCCACACTCTCTGCAGAGGCAAAAAAGTCCAGCTTCCCTGCCTTGGCACTGGACAATGCTGTGTGGGCTGTTCACTGGTGTCACCGTCCCCCATCTTACCACTCTGTCAATTAAAGGTACTCTCAATCAGCCTCCTGTATGCCCACAGTGTATCTTTAGGGGAATCCAAGACAAGTGCTCCCTTTGCCTGCATTGTTCTTCTTGGCCACACTGACCCTCAGGACTCATCCACCAGCCAACCATGATGGTCCCAAAACCTTGACTTTTCCCTGGTGGCTTTGACTTCAAGTCCCCATCGGGTAGCTAGGAGGTGATTTAAAAAAATTATTATTAAAAATCTATACAGTTTATTCTGATCATGATACCTCTCCCCAGATCTTCTCCAGCTCCTCACCCATCCAACTCAGTGCCCTCTCCCCCCACCTCTGTCTTCAGATAACAAGCGGGCAAAATAAACAATAACAATAATAACTGAAAAGGCACAAGAAACACACGGAAACACAAAAACAAAACCCGCAGAAACACAAAATTGGAAACCATAATATACAAGCAAAAGACCAGTAAGATTAAAACAAACAAACAAACAAAGCAATGAGACAAAAATCTACAAAACACCACTGAGTTCATTTTGTGTTGGTCTTCTATTTCTGGGCATCCTCAAGTGTAGTCTGTAAAACTCCATTGGGGAATAATAACTTTTCTTTAGCAATTGGAGATAGCTTCTTGGTTAGGGATGGGTTGGGAGGCAGTGTCCACCTCTGTTTCTCGACTCTGGGACCTCATCTGGCTTGAATCTGTTGCAGGCTCTGTGCATGCTGCCACAGTTTCTGTGAGTTCATAGACATGCCAGTCTTGCTGTGTTTGGAAGACACTTGTTCCTTGTGTCTTCCACCTCCACTGGCTCTTACACTCTCTCTGCCTTCTCTTTAGCAGAGCTTCCTGAACTCTGAGGGGAGGAAATTGATGGGATACCCCATTCAGGACTGAGTGCTCCAATGTCTTTCTTCCCCCTGCCCCCAGTTCTGGTTTTTCAGCATTAGTTCCCATCTACTGAAGGTAGAGACTTCTCTGATAATGGCAGTCATTTTATTGCCATGTTCCTTCAGCAGAGCAATAGTATTTGGTTTGCTCCTAGGTGTGTGGCCTATATAGTCTCAGGTTCTTGGCCACTTGAGAAGTGCCAGGCATGATTTCCGACTTGCAAAGTGAGCCTTTTAAATTCAACTAGATAGTGGTTGGTTACTCCTGAATTTATGTCACAACAACAATAGTGCATCATGTAGGCAGGTCATCGCTGTAGATTGCTGGGTTTAGAGCTGGGTTGGTGGTTGCCTTTGTAGGAGGTGTTTATAGGAAAGTCACAGTGGCTACAGGTGAGAGAGGAATGCAAACCCTGACCCTGCTAATTTTAGGGATAATTCTGCCACCTCCTGCATGGAGCCCTTTACCCAACTCACCATGGACATTTGGAGGCAAGCAAGTCATACAAAAGAGCATTCAGGAAACGTGTACACCAGGAAAAACGTATGTTGTATGTTTTTCATTGAAAAGGAAGCATGAGAGTTTAGAATTTTCTGGTTGGATCTTTCCAAAATAATAGCAGTTAAGTGGACACCACGGAGAGTTGAGCACACAGAACCAAGCATAGGTGTATTGGCCCGGAAATAAGGACCATGGTGGGGTTACACTACATGAGTCTGATGACATGTGTATAGGGGAAGCCTAAAAGTCACCTCAGACGCCAACTTCTTTCTTTAGCACACACAACAGATGTCTGCTATCATCTCCTGTAAAAAGAAAAGGGTTATGTTGGTTCACAGTCTCACCACAGCAGGGGTCTATGACAGAATAAAACTGCTCACTTTGTGGTTGGGAGGCAGAAGAGAAGAAGCAGAGAAAAGGGTCTCCATTACCATCTTCTATAAAGACAAGTCCTGACTCCCTTAACATTTCCCACCTGGGACCATGCCTTGAATACTTGGGTTTTATAGGGGTCTTCAAGACCCACACTATAGTTGTATGTCATGAAGAAAGGGTGAGGAGGAGGAGGAGGTAACAGGGCTGTTTCACCTCTATTAAATGCCTTTAGACCTGGGCAATGGCCCTATGAATAACACACAAACATGAGGATATTTGTTTGAATCACCAAAAGCCCAAGCAAAACCAGGAATTGTAGTGTACAGTTGTCATCCCTGGGGCTCCTATAAGAGACAGGAGCCTGTCCTAGATTCACTTTTGCTGCTGTGATAAAACACTCCAACTAAAGTAGCTTGGAGAAAAATGTGTATTTTAGCTCATCATCCCAGATTCTAATTCTAGCTCATTGTTTTGGTGGGATGTAAAGGTGGGAGGAACTTGAAGCAGCGTATCATATCACATCTAAACTCAGAAGCAGAAAGAAATGCTTTAATGTATTCATCCTTACAACTCAGCCCACCTTCACCACTCTTAAAACAGTCTAGGACCCAAACCTAGGATAGGTGCCGCCCACAGTGGGCTGGGTCGTCGTCCCTCATCAAATAACATGATCAAGGCAATCCCCACAGATAGGCCCAGCCTGATGAAACATTCCCACACTGACGTTCTCGTCCCAACTGATTTAGGTTGTGTCAAGTTGACAACTGAAACTGTCACAAAGATGGAGACAGAAGAATCTCCAGAAACTCAAGCACCACCTGACTTAGTGTATATCGAGGAAAGGGAGAGTCCGTTTCAAACACAGTAGAAAACAAGGACTGTCTTAGTCAGGGTTCATATTGCTATAATGAAGCACCATGACCAAAGCAGCTTGGGGAGGAAAGGGTTCATTTAGCTTACACGTCCGTATCGCTGCCCATCATCAAAGGGAGTCAGGGCAGGAACTCCTAATCCAATAATGCACTTGGCAATCTAAGACCCTTACCTGTATGTACTATGTACACAGTCCTCTCTTAATAAGAAAACAACTTTCTCCTCTTCTCAACAACCACAAAATATAGACAGTTTGCATTTATACCTATTCCTAACCATATCTGGGTATGGAATATGGGGCACCAATCTGGCCCAAACTGTTTTTGGGTGCATATGCAATTAGGTGAAGCACATCCTCAAATTGAGCTTTTAGGAAGACTTTCCTATTTATCATCTTATGCTTATTCATAATTAGACCTGAATATGATTAAAACAGGTGCATCATGGAAAGGAGACTTTGTAGTGAACAAAAGTCTATAAAGTCTAAATCTATGGGTCAAAATTGAGATCCATCCCAAAACTATGGCTCTAGGAATCAGACTCCTCCTCCTGAACCTATGAAAGGAAGCCCCAACCCTGCTGAAGCCCTTGAGTGCCTGACTCCAGTCACTCTGGACAGCGAGTCTGATCTGGACCATTTCTTTGCTTTGGAATCAAGTTCCTTTGCTATTCTGCAATTGCATTGCTACTGAAGAGCCATGAACCTAGAGACATCTAGCCCTGATCCTGACCCCCTGCAACAAGAGGTCACTTCAGAGAGGGCCCTTCAGTGCCTTGATCTGTGTGTGTGTGTGTGTGTGTGTGTGTGTGTGTGTGTATGTGTGTGTGTGTATGTGTGTGTGTGTGTGTGAGAGAGAGAGAGAGAGAGGGAGAGGGAGACGGAGATGGAGAGAGAGAGTTTGTGCATTTGGGGACCAGAGAGCAAAGGAAAAGGATGCCACTTCCCAAATCAGTCCACATTGTTTCTTCCTAGGTTTTCACCACAGCCAGGAGTGTTCAAAGTCCAGCTGACCAGAGCAGTGGCCTACCACAGGCTCAGAACTTCATGTTCTACCTGTGATTCTGTTCTGGTTATAAACAGATGAGTTTTTGTCTACTTACATACACCAGAGAGTTTTTGCCGTGGGAAGGTTTATGGTCAGTCAGGATCGTATTAAGATGTTCATACCTGCAGGTGTGAAAGCTAGAGGTTAAACTAGGGAAGACCAGCCTCCAAGACTGATGCCTGGATAGTAACAGCCACTGGGTTCTTTGATGAAGGAAATCTGCTAGACAAACAATGAAGAATGAACTTGAAACTTGGGCAGGCAGCATAGGCAGTATATCCCTGCCCTGCAAGTGTGAGTTTGATCCCCAGAGCACACACAGAAGAAGATAGTGGGGGTGGGTTGTGTGTGTGTGTGTGTATGTGTGCTCACTCATGATTCTAGTGCTGAGGAGACAAAGATAGATATATCCTTGGGACTCAATGGCCTTATTGGGAAGTTCCAGGCTTGTGGGAGTCTCAACAAACAAACAACTAGAGGATCCTGAGGCATGGAGCCTAAAGTTATTCTCTGAACTCCCAAAAGCATATAAACACACACACACACACACACACACACACACACACACAAGCACATGCACACACACAGGCACATGCACACATGCACACACACACATGTGCACACAAACACACACGCATGCACTCGTGCACACTCACACATGCATGCATGCATGCACACGCATGCACACAGATCAACTCAAAATACAGTGGAGAGGAAATCCCCTGAAAATATTTTCTGTACATTATTGTATGTAACTACTGTTCTCTTGGCAAACAAAAAACTAGGACACAGCTGCTACTTAGTTTCAAATGTCAGCTTGCCACAATTTAGAACCACTAAGCAGGAGTCCCAGTAGAGACAAGGTCTTGAGCCCCTCAGCTGAAGTGGATAGCTACAGCCTAAAGGTGGGTGGGGACCTGCAGTAGCAGCCCAGGTAACAAAAGAACACAGCGGAAGGAGGGCAGCTTGCCTTTCCCTCACCTGGCCTCCTTCTTGCCTGGTGATTTGCCCTGCTGCTGCCTTCACTGACACTGGGGCCTGCATTTCCAGGCTTTCAGTGTTGGTGGCACAAAGGCATGGAGGTGAGAGCTCATGTCTTGATCTGATCTCACATAGGAGGTGAGAGAGTTAACCCGGGATGGTAGAAGTCCTTTTAAATCTCAAAGCCCACCCCAGGTGACAAGCCTCCTCAAACAAGGCAGACTCCTAACTCTCCCCAGAGGGCCACCAACTGGGGACCAAGTGTTCAAACATATGAGCCTACAGGGACCATCCTCCTTCAAACCACTGTGGAGCCTGTAGCAAGGCACATAGTTCCTGTGGAGGATTCGGGAGGATCCCAGGCTCACTGACAGCAATCTGTTCCTTAGGAACCAAATCCAGTCTGACTTGACCTACCATCAGATGGCACTGCCCCATGGATGAGGATGGCTTTGGTGTCCCAGTGTCTTCCCTGGAGTCCCTAGCTAGCTCTTATAGGTTCTTACACTTCACCACTACCATATTGCTTCCAGAAAACTTTATTGTTGTGGTCTAGAAAGTTTATACTTGCCGGTGTGGATTGACTGAGTGGGACCCCTACCACAAATGCCCAACTCTTACCTTCATGGCAAGCCTCCGGACACACTGAGCTCTTGTGTAGGAACTCGCTGCTCTCAGTTCTTCCACAAGGAACTTACTCTCTAGACACCAGGACCTAATTCAGCGCACGTCACTGAAGAGAGCTGGAGTTTAGTTTTCCTTTATCGCTATGCAGAAACGCACCACCAACACAGTGGTTTATAACGGCAGTCACTGATATTCACGTCGAGTGAGTAGGGATCTTATGAGTCAGTGTGAGGAACAGGCTACATTATTTTTTCTAATTGTATGTTGAACATATTCCACTTTGCCATCATCCCTTTGTCTCCCCTTCCCCTCTGCTTAGTCTCCTCCTTGCAAGGCATGTACACATACACAAAGCTATATTGCTACATAGAATCTAAGGACCACAAATGAGAAGAAACATGGGGTCTTAGTCAGAGTTTCTATTCCCGGACAAAACATCATGAGCAAGAAACAAGTTGGGGAGGAAAGGGTTTATTCAGCTTACACCTCCAAACTGCTGTTCATCACTAAAGGAAGTCAGGATGGGAACTCAAGCAGGTCAGAAAGTAGGAGCTGATGCACAGGCCATGGAGGGATGTTACTTACTGGCTTGCTTCCCCTGGCTTGCTCAGCTTGCTTTCTTATAGAACCCAAGACTACCAGCCCAAGGATGGCACTACCCACAGTGGGCCCTCCCCCCCTTGATCACCAATTAAGAAAATGCCTTATAGCTGGATCTCATGGAGGCATTTCCTCACCTGAAGCTTTTTTCTCCGTGATAACTCCAGCCTGTGTCAAGTTGACACACAAAACCAGCCAGTACACATGGTATCTGTCTTCGGAGACTGGCTGACTTCCCTCAATTTGATGATTTCTAGTTACATCTATTTTTCTCCAAATAACATAACTTAATTCTTCTTAATGTTTGAAAAAATACGTCATGGAGGCTGTAGAGATAACTCAGTAAGCAGAAGCACTGGCTGCTCTTGCAGAGGACCGGGGTTCAGTTCCCAGGACGCACATTGTGGCTCACGATCATCCTAAACTCTTGTTCTAGAGGATCTGATGTCCTCTCCTCACTTCTCAACATGTTCCCAGCTGGCCTCTCTCCTCTCTCTCTCTCTCTCTCTCTCTCTCTCTCTCTCTCTCTCTTCTCTCTCTCTTCTCTCTCTCTCCCTCTCTCCTTCTCTGTCTCCTCTCTTTCTCTGACTCAACTCTCTTCTCAACCCCCCTTCCCAAGCTCCCAGATAAACTCTATCCTATACTAGATTCTTTGTATGGCTGGTACCTCGTGTCGGGGGAGGGATATGTCTTAGCACGGTCCTGCTGAATCACCCTGTCCCATGACCATACTGTGCTCTACAAAACATAGCATTTGTAGTGCACACATAATTCATGGAGACAGCACACACACACACACACACACACACACACACACACACACACACACTAAAATGAAAAAATTTAAAGCTTTTAGAAATCTATTGCATGTATTAACCACATTTTCTCTATCCATTCTTTTGCGGTGGACATGTAGGTTGATCCCTCAGGATGTATATATCCTCTCTCTCTCTGTCTCTCTCTCTCTCTCTCTCTCTCTCTGTGTGTGTGTGTGTGTGTATGTGTGTACATATGAGTTGTTTATTTATTTTATGAGTATACTGTAACCAGGAAAGGGCATCAGATCCCACTACAGATGGTTGTGAGCCACCATGTGGTTTTGGGAATCGAACTTAGTACCTCTGGAAGAGTAGTCAATGCTCTTAACCCCTGAACCATCTCTCCAGGCTAAGACTATATTTTTAATAGAAAATGATACCCATTGCCCCCTTTAAAGGTAATGACAGGGCTATAGGGTGTCTTGGGTTGCACGCTATAGTGATGGAGCTACTCCTTTGCAATGTCAGAGTCAGGGACAGGGAATCTTTATCTTCATTTCTGCTAAGGCTGGTCAGCTTACTGGATTAGGTTTACTAAAGTCCTTCCCTTTCTTCTGGCCAGCTTTGCTCTGTGATGCAATTGACACTTGGGAGTGCTATTTCTTTGCAGTCACAGGTCTCTGCATTGTGGCTTGAGTGTCCCTAAATGCTTATCATGGAAGCTTTTGTCACTAGTGTGGTGACAGAGCCTTGAAGGGGTGGGACCAGATGGGAGGAAATTCAGTCTTCAGGAATAAGATGGGTATGGTTCTTGCTAAACCTTTTTAAATAATGAAAGAGCTAATTACTGTAAAAGAGCAAACCTGGCCCCTGAGTCCCTTGCTTCCTGGCCTGCCATGTGTGGCCATACCTGAATAACAAAAATCTACGTTTTTAAAAAAGTTTCCAGATGTGCTGGGGTGAGGGGTGGCATTTCCTGGTCTGCTTTTGTGGATGTCCTGGCCAACTGCAAAGTCCCCACAAATGGTGGGGGGGGGGGGCACAGCAGGAGGGGGTGGGCTCCTGCTGTTCTCACAGTGGCTACTTCTCTGAGATGGAGATCTGAAACAGATAGTGGATTATGGAGTGACCGCCACTGATCTCAGAAGGGGTCTAACCTCCAACTGTCCTCCAGGAAATGTGGCACCTGAGCTCTGAAAACTGCCTTGGGAGAAGTCTAGGACAGGAAGGCCAACAAGTGACCCAGGAGTCCTTCCCAGGGTCACTTTCTGTCGGTTTCCTTTGCCTTGCTTTACTAGCACTTTGCAAACTGTGTTCATGATAGTGCATACTCCAAGGAAGGCCTTGCTGTGCCGTGAGTGTGTAACTGTGAATGTGATAATGTGTGTTCTAGTGAGGAAGACCTGGCTGTGCTGTGAGTCTTCCCCGCTACGTTCAGGAGTAGTGAGTGAAGCCATTGTAAGAGGCTGTGTCTCGAGGAGGGATGGACTGAGGAAGGGGTCAGGCCTGGGCTCTAAGGAGGGACCTTCACAGAGGGACTCCGCCTTTGAGCTCTTCTGCAACATGTGGGCAGGAACAGACTGCATGGGACTCTAGCACTCTGAACTGGACCATGGACCTGTGCATTCCCAACACAGTGGAGAGTCAACTGTGTTCTTTATAAACTACTCAGTGTATGGTACTGCGTGATAGCACCACCAACAGATTGCCATAGGCCACTGAAAAAGCTTTTTCATTGTTTACCTTCAATAAACATTATCTGAAGTGAAGTGTTCCATTTTATATAAGCATATATTATTATCAGTAATAAAGTTAATTTCTAAAGCAAATATTTAATATTGATAGCTTATAAAGATGAGTTCTGCTTTATTTTTCTTCTAAAATCGATATGATTCATGTGCTCAGTAGATTATAAATGAACTGTGAAAGGAAAAATGTTATTTATTGATGGTCTTATCAGCCAAGATGATACCATTAGCTACTAAAGATATGAGAACCAATAGAACCCAGGCCAGGCCATTATAATCACCATTATAATCCAGTGCTCTAAACAAGCTGTGGCTCTGAAGGAAAGAAATCAGGAGCTAGAAGAAGCCCACTGCAGAAGGGCCAAAGGCTGAAGAGGGAGCCCACATGGGAGTGCAGAGCATGACTGAGTCAGGGGTCAGTGTCATGTACCTGACCTCTGGATCCAGAGAATCTGTGAAAGCGCCACGCTTCGACATCTGAGGTCTCCATGGTAAGTCTAGAAACTCTGGCTGAAGCAGATAGACTTGACATGCTCTGACTGGCCTCGTCCTCATACCCGATGAGACACACTGCGGTACAAGCAGCTCCCTAGGAAGCTGAGCACAACCCAGCCGTCATTGTCCAAGGTGTCAGGATAAACGCTTAAAGTACAAACGCTGTGTAGCCTTCTATCTCATCTAAATAGTACCCTGACCAAAATGGAATGGTAACCAACTCATGGCTCCCACTGGTCCCTAAGTAAATCTAGCGTTGTGTGGTGCGAGTCGTCGGGAAACCTGGTATAGGAAGTGCGTGCAGGTTAAAGGTGACTTCATGATTTCTTTTATGTAAGATTGGTGTGACATTTAGCCTGCTTGTTCAGTGGCACAGGTCCTGGGGGCACCCCCTTGATTGGTGACATGATTTCTGATGCTGATCATCTGTGACCTCACCTTCCCCAAACCCCCTATCATTGAAGTCTGATGTTTAAATGACTCTATGGTCTCCCAAGCTCGTTGGTGGACTTAAGGATGCTATAAAATGGTTCCATGTCATCATGCTAGGAAAACCTCCTTTCTGGGGTGGAGGGCTGCAGCCTGTGACCCTATTGGAATGTGGTGGATAAATGGAAACATATTGAGTCTCCTTTGTGGCCAGTAGGTTCTCCTGGCACAGGTTATCTACTGAGAACCTGCCCCTCTGCCTTTGCATTCTGATCCCGAAAGAAGTTGTGGTGAAAACTTCGTAAATTTGAGCATAGGAGAATGTGCATACACCACAGAACACATTGTGAATTCAAGAAGTACCGCACACCCCTCTCACCCCTCCTGCCCCTCTCCCATCACCACATGCACAACGATGAAACTGCAGTGTACTGAAGTTTTTATTTGCTGAGACTGTTGAATGTTTCTTAACAGCATGATTGGAATAAACATCAATTTCATTCATGAGAAACACAATGTAGGTTTTGTTTCTTAAAAAACAAAACAAACAAAAAAAAAAAAAACCAAAAAACAAAACTGTGCTTTTATTTCAAGCACAATACCACCTGGGAACCTATATTAATGAAAGACCAATAATGTAAAATACCCAAGTAATTTCATGAATGAAAACGTTCGGAATGGCAATATCAAGAAATGAGGAACATAAGAGCATTCTTGGGAGATTATAATGGATGACTGTAGTGGCATATTATCCTGCCTTATAGCATAAAGCACAAGGGGATTGTATCTGTGAAAGAAAAAAAAAAGCCAGAGATCTATACCCAGAAGTAAATGCCAGGTATTTAGTTCATTCTGACATTACAGTCAAAGAAATCTATACAGGTCCAGAAAGGGAGAGACTACCAAGGCATTTAGATGGTTGCTATCAGACAGACCATAAGGGGAAAGGGACTGTGAATATTTTGTGGTTGATGCTGCAGTGTGGTAATAATAAGGTTGAGATCTTTTAGGGGGAAGCACACAGCCTATCTGTCCTTAGAGCGGCCATAATTACCTAGATGAAGTGATGCTCTTAAGAACATGCCAGACCTGATACAAAAGGCCGTGTGAGCTGTGCCCCTCTTGAGGGCATATCCCTAGTAGGCAGGTCCATAGAGTCAGAAAGAAGACCAGCAGCTGCCAGGAATGGAGTTGGGCAGCCTGGGCAGGAGGACAGCACTTACACAGGCTTTTCATCTTGATGGGTGTCACGGTTACACACTATCGTAAAAGCAATAGACTCTACTGAATTTTGAACTTCAAAAATGATTAGCATTATGTCACATGATGTGTATAGCAATAGCTGCTTGGACCCCACCTCAGTATGTTGACATTTTACTGTGTTAAGTTTCCAGTGAAGAACGATGCTCTGTCAGACAAGTGGGGTGGGGCATTGTCATGGCCGCCTTCTTTGCCACACTGAAAAAGGAGGCCCCGTGAAAGCAGCATCCTGCCAGGACTGCAGCTTGTGTTTGCAGAGTGTCTGTCATCAGTAGTGAACTAGTGGGTACCAGGTATGTGCCTCGCTACACCTTCTGAGCCTACAGCCTTGCTGATGAACCTTAGGGAAAGTCATCACTTTAAATACACTGTGGACCATGTCTGAACATCCCACAAGGGCAGGTGGGAGCTTTGCCTACAGCTTTGACTTTCTTGCAGCATCTCCTTCTGTATGAGAATCCTGAGGCATGGGTCAGCCCTGTTATTTTAGGGGAGGCCACCTCAATGACAGCCCTGAGCTGAGATAAGAGACACCCGTTTGTTTTGTTTTTGTTTGTTTGTTTGTTTTGTTTTGTTTTGTTTTTGAGTGCTTGGAACAACATTTTCAGATGAGCTTTCCTCCATTTTGGAATCTCTGTCTAGACTTTCCCAGCTGGACATCCTTAATCCAGATATTGCAAATCTGAAATGTCCCAGAATTACAGCTGTCATGTTGGATTAGGGATGCTCATCCATGTTTTTATCAAAACCACCAAGGACTGGCTGACTTGATCTGCCTGCTGTCTTTGGATGATCTTTTGACTCAAGCCCAATTTCTCCCACTTACATTCATTGGCGTTCGGGAGATGAAGGGGCCTCCAAACACTGAGAACAGTTCAAAGGTAACTCCATTTAACCAGCTGCTGGTGAGGCCTTGGAAATACAAAAGGCCTCAAAGTGTTAAAGCTCAGGGCCACAGGCACACAAAATGACACAAAGGACAGTCCCAAAGAGAAGACAGGACAGCCAGGGACTCCTCACCTTGGGCTCATTTATCCTGTGCAGAGGTGAAGTGTGCTAGCAAGAAAACAAAATGCTTGCTTTGGCTAAGGGGGTCTTAAAGAAATATGACCCTTCGCTCCATTGGTTGTATCAACTTAAACAAAGAATTTATGGTCTGAGATTTTTCTTTAGGACACTGTGACTAATAATTTTAGGACCGTCAGCCTGTCAGCTCTCTAAAACATCTTTTTTTTTTTTTAAACCTGGGGAATTTGTCTTTGCCAAACTCAAAAAGGGAAATGTATGCACATTAGGATGAGGTTTTCACCTTTTGTTCTTAGAAATATGGAAAATGAGAGTAGATCAAAAGGCCTGGTAATACCCACTTCTCCTTTCAAAGCGTCACTCACTTGGAGGGTCTCACGTTTCCTCAGGGTGTGAAATGCCTTATATCCCCCCACCCCCTCTCTCTCCTTTCTCCACAATGACTACAAGTACAGGAAGGAGAATAAAGCCCTTCCCCACCACCCACAGGCCATCTCCCACCCCTGGCAGCTCTCCTGGCTCTGACCTCCCTGCTGCCCCTAAGGGCTTGGTGTCTGTCTAGCCAGACCCCGCTGGGTGCTTGAGAAGCCCAGAGCCTCCCCTCTGTGGTGGAGTCTTCCTCCACAGTGCCCCCCCCCCCCTCCACTGTCCTCCTGCGTCCTCCTCCAGCAGGGTCATGTGGCCCAGGCGCACCAGGGCCTTCCCAGCTTGCATCCCGAGACCCCCATTTCTATGCACCCTGGAAAGGGTGATTAATTTAAACTGAGTGGAGTCTGTTTCTTTAAGACAAGCTCATAAATCGTGAAAGATCACCACTTCTTTTCAAAAGCCTCTCTGCGGTCTGAGTCTCCCTTCTGGGTCACTAAAGTCATTGAAGCTTTAACGGCGTGCCATGGCAGATTACACGATACAGCCGTCCCAGCACCGTGAAAATTAAGTTATGCCCCGTGTCAGCAAGGGGCTTTGCCCCTTTCTTTTCCCTCCCCTCCCCCACAGGCTCCTTTCTGCTGCGTTCCTTCCCACCCCGCGCGCTCTCCCTCCACCGGCAGCCCTGCTCTCTCCCTCTCTCCCTTCCTCCCTCTTTCTCTTCTCTCACCCTCCTTCTTTCTCCCTCTCTTTCCTTCCTGAGCTGCCTTCTCGATGGTCCTGTCTGCCCTTTCGCAGTCCCGCTGGGAAGTGCACATCCCAGAAGAGGCAGAAGTTGGCCCACAGGCGGCTGTGCTTTGAGCTTCAGCTATTGAGATCTAGTAAATGGAGCTGATGGGCTTGGCTTTCAGAGCAGAGCCAGCAAAATGGTGCCTTTTGTTCTCACCCCCCCCCCCACACACACACACACATGCACACATGCACACATCCCAGCTTCCTTCTCTCCCTCTTCTACCTCCTCCTCTTCACCCTCCCTCCCAGATCTGACCTAAACCCTCCAAATCAACTCATTGGCCCAGAAGCAGGCAGTATCCTCCTGAGGTTGCAAAGGATGGCCACTAGCCACTCCCCCAGCTCCCCCTGTGTTCTATGCAAAGCCCAGGGTGTGCTTAGTGGAGACTTCACTCCTTCCCCAGGTCGGAAGCAGTGGACAAGCAAGAATACCCCTCAAAAGTACCTGTGCCTATGGAAGCGAGGGCTTGTGGGGAGAGGGAGTCCCCAACAAACCACTACCATGTCACCAGTACCCCAACATGCGTAGCAGGTAGCAACACACATACACAGTCTCTTAATAATTCCTGATGGTCCAATAGCACCCAGCAAACCATCAGAGAGAAAAACATGATTTAAATAGGCCTCTCTGCTTTTTCTTTTATGATTTATTTTTGCTATTTTAAATTATGTGTGTGTGTCTGTGTGTGTGTGGGGGGGGGGAGTGGATATGTGCACAGGTGTGAGTGTGGACGCATCAGGACAGTGTAAGTGCCAGCAGAGGTCAGAGGCATCACATTGCCCTGGTTATGTGTGGTTGAGAGCCACCTGATGTGGGTGCTGGAGACTGAACTCTGTGCTCTTGTGCTGAGCCACATCTCCAGCCCTCCAGATGTTCTCCAGATGTTCTTAGCAAAGAATCCTACAAGTCTATCTACTCTACGTCACTTCTTTGACTCTTCTTCTCACCACCCGAACCCCCTAATCATACCCTTCAACCAGTTTTTCCTGTAAAATTAGGTCTGGGAGTAAAATAAATCACTGCACAGAATAGATGCAACTTTCTGGCATGATGTAATAGTCAGAGCACAGCAAACAGAAAGGCTTTGCGGAACCTCACCTAACCAGAACGGGAGAGTGCGTGAGAGGAGGAGTCTCACCCACTAAAGCAATGAAGTCTTTGCCCACAGTCCTCCTCTGTCACTGGTTGTCCCACGAAGCTACCTACTCTGCTCTTCTGAGCTGTGCATGTATCCTGCATGACTACCACAGAGGAGCCCAGACTAGAGAGTGAACACCAGTGGCCTGGGGTAGAGAGGAGGGTCCTGCCACTCTGACTTTCTACTTACACCAAACTGCATGACCCACACCTAGCTCCAGACTGTGCCTTATGACTCTGTTGTCTATTTTTCTACCCATTTCTAGTTCATACCCCAGGACCAGGGAAGCCACATACAGCTGTCTCCTGACGTCCACAGTGGGTTGTTTCCATGATTTCCTGTAGAAGCCCCAGTGTTTTATATAAAGGGACAGAATGTGGGCACATAATCCTCTTATATCCTTCAGCTTGCAGGTTACTTATGTCTAATGTGATGTGTTTATGCACCTGTTTACACTGATTAGGGAATGAGAAGAAGAGGAGAAGGAGAAGAAGAGGAATAGGAGGAGGAGGAAGAGGAAGAAGAAGAAGAAGAAGAAGAAGAAGAAGAAGAAGAAGAAGAAGAAGAAGAAGAAGAAGAAGAGGAAGAAGAAGAAGAAGAGGAAGAAGAAGAAGAAGAAGAAGAAGAAGAAGAAGAAGAAGAAGAAGAAGAAGAAGAAGAAGAAGAAGAAGAAGAAGAAGAAGACCTATACCTGTTTAGTCAGCTTTTAAAATATATTTTCTTTTTTTGGTTGATCAAATCCTCAATGTTGAATCTTCAGATTTGAAAGATGAATTTCTTTGTCCTATCCAAGTATCCCCTGGTCCAAGTATCCCCTGGATTAGAAACACAGTGTAGAATAGTATTTAAGGGTGTGTAGTGCTTTTATTGTGTGAGGCATACCACTGGGAGTTGATAGTAACACGCGGAAGGGGCAGAGCCTGAGAGGATAACACTATTAAGTCATTTATTACAGAGAGCTCACAATTCAACTGGGTGGTATAGCCCAGTGGGAACCATTCACTATGACCCACAGAGACAGAAGGACTCTGGTACTTGGGCCTATGCTCTTGGGGTGTTAGTTGATGTGGCACGAAGCCACAGAAACATTGATTTTAGGCACTGCTTAAAGGAGAGCCACATGTTACCACTGACTCCTGGATGGACACTTCCACAGTGAAGGGGTCAGAGAGAAGCAGGGGAGGTTTGACCAAGGCAACTGAGATCCCTGGGAATCTTGGTTTACTGATGACTTTAGAGGCCTGTGGTTCACCTGATTGGATTACCCAGGGCTTTTCTCATGATGGCAAAGTTAGAGGGCAAGACATGCTCTGTATCTGAGGATGCCACCATGTGCAGGCATCTGCTCGTTTCCTTCTCCTCTCCTGTGAAGTTGCCCTTAGTTAGCTAATAGCTAATAGCTTCTACAGGAAATCATGGGAACAACCCACTGTGAATGTCAAACAGCAGCTGTATGTGGCTTCCCTAGTCCTGGGGTGATAACCAGAAAAGGGTAGAAATAGTCAGAGTCACAAGGCACCACATTCCTGAAGCAATAGGTATTTTTCTTATATCACATGGTATATGCAAATTGCAGTTACTCACCTGTCAGCTCCAACACACACACACACACACACACACACACACACACACACACACACTGAGCGTGAGATAGCATAGAAGCCCATCCTGCTATAAAATGGCACAAATGACCAGCAGCACTTTCTGACACCGTAAGACTCTGACGAGCGAGCGCTTTCATTGCTTCTGAAAGCAGACTCTGCAGAGGCTCGTGGGCTTGAAGCAGAAATGCAGGAGGAGCCCAGCGCCATCTGCCCTCTCCTCTGTCTACATTCTTCCTGCTCATGGACTTTGTTTTTGTGGTACATAATCTAGCTCTTTGAGTAGCTCACAGCTTCAAGAATTACCCTGTCTTGTAGTGCGACAGTGTGTTCTCCTCTACGGACTGTAAAAGAAAAAAAGAAACCTAGTTTTTCAGAATGAGTGACAGCTATAAGAGATTGATAACCCTTGAGGGTACAGTGAAATCTGAGGCAGAATTATGCAAAATGCTCGTTTTGATGGTAACTCCGATGATAAATTTAGAGCATGATTTTTTTAACCCCAAATTTCATAACTATGGTTGAAGAAACTTACCATTCCTATCCATTTGTCTCCCACAGAAATGTTGCACGGCTAGCTCTATAAGCAAGCCTAGCCCAGCCTCAGCACTGTTGAGTCCTTTTATACTGTCTCCAAACATCACATGTCCTCCATGGGTCTTGCCTTACCAGGTGTCTTGCCTCAGCATGTGTGTCTGTTTCAGCTGACATCACTCTGCCAATCAGCCTGAGTCTCCAGAAGTGGCAAGAAACTGAAGCACACCACCAGAAGTTTCTTGGTGTGTTTCTCTCTATGGAGTCCTGACAAATGCAGATCAACTATGCAATGTAAGGCAGACCAATACATGTGTGTTGTTAGCAAAGAGTTCGCTATCATGTGTCCTTTCACATGCTTGCTTTAGCTTAACAACCTCTCTCCTGTGTCTGCTTCAGCTAAACGTTCCTTCATAAGCCTGCCTTAGTTATTCACCTGTATCCACTTCAAGAAAACACTCCTTCACGTGTTTGCCCCAGGAAAACACCATCCAACATAACTGGCTCTCCAAAGGACCCTTAAATTTCCCCTTCAATCAAGGCTTATTTTTATTTTGCATATATGAGTATTTTGCCTGCATACGTGCATGTGTACTACATATGTCAGTGTTTATAGAGACAAGAAGAGGGCACTGGAGTTACAGGCCAGTAGATGCTGTGGACCAAACCCAGGACCTCTGCAAGAGTAGCAAGTGTTCTTAATCTCCCTGGCTGGTCACTAAGTTACTAGAGCAAGCCCTGAGTGATTACCACTGCACGTTCTTCAGTATTCCTTTGAGAGGGGGACTACATGAATCTCAGCTACAGTAACAAAGAGGAAAACCAATTGTACCCTGGGGTTGGAAGAGGGAATCTCAATTGAGAACAATCAACAGATCGGGCTGTGGCAAGCCCATGGGCATCTCCTTGGTTAATGATTGTGTTCATTGGATGGCCCAGTCCAGTGTGTGTGGTGCTGTCCCCAGGAAGGTGGTCCTGGGTGATGTAAGAAAGGAGGCTGAGCAAGTCATGGGAGCAAGTCAGTGAGCAGCATTCTTCACTGTTTCTGTTTCCAGGTTCCTGCTTTGGGTTCCTGCCCTGACTTCCCTTAGTGATGAACTAACTGTATGAAATAAACTCTTTCCTCCCCTATTTGCTTTTGGTCATGGTCTTTAACAGTAATAAAAATTAAACTAAGACCAAAAAAAATGCTAAAACAAACAAACTCAACACACAAACACACACGTATATACACAGACACAAACATACACACAAACACACACATATACACACACAAGCCACACAAACACACACACAAACACACACAAACATGCACACAAACACACACAAACACGCAATACAGACACACAAACACACACATATACACACAAACATACACATATACACATACAAACACACGAACACACACAAACACACACAAACATGCACATAAAGAACCACAAGAAAATATCACCTCTGCTCCCTCCAGTTTTCATATTAACCCAGCCATACCAGATCTAGGCATTTCCCAAAGGACTTTATATCCTATTGCAGTGACACTTGAACATCCACGTTCCTTGCTGCTCAACTGTCAATAGCTAGGAAATAGGCAACACATGTCTGTGACCCGATAACAAAAATATGGTGTATATATACACACAGTGGGGTTTTACTCAAAAATAAATAAATTCTGAGGGTAAATGGATGAAACTAGAAAAGGCAGATGGAACAAGATAACCAAGTCCCAGAAAGAAAAGTGCTACATAATCTTTTTCCTATGTGGATTCTAGTTTTGACTCTAGGTTTTTATGTTTAGCTTAGAGATGTCCCCAAACCAGTGAACCAGAAAGCCGACAGTGGGAGTAGTTTGTCTTAGGGAAAGAGGACAATAGCATATAGATAAAATGAGAGGAGATGGGGTGGAGGGGATTATTTTAGGACACAGAGGTTCCAACAGGGAGAGGGTGAGAAATAGAAAAGATGAGTGGACAGGGAAGTGAGACTTAATTAAAATGAAGGTACTATGAAAAAGACATATGGAAACTTATTATCCGGTTACCCAATCGAATAATAATAATAATAAAAATCTTGAAAGCAGACACCCTGAAAGGCTAGATGATCCTTAAAAGGCTGTACTAGACAACCCCCCCCCCCAGAGACCCCACAACAACACAGCCTCTTGCAATTTCTCTCAGTTGTTTACAAGAAGTAGTTTGTAAGCTCTGATTGCTAGGAAGGCACCATGCTCATCTTGGAAGCAAGATACAGAGAAATGAAAATGAGTCTGATTTCTAAGCTTCCTTCCTGTTGAGTAGCTTTCATAGTGCCAAGCTGTGTTCTGGAGGCTGCTGGGGCAGTGAAGCCATCAATAGTCCTATCCAGATGTGAACTCTGTGAGCTATAAAGCCAACATGTCAGGCAAAATGTCTGACCTGGGTAATAGTGGTAGAACTGTTATAGGGTTAACCAACGGCTCCCTAATTAGATTTGAGGCACCCTCCATGAGAGGAAATAAATAAATAGTCCTGTATGTATGACCTGTATACATTTGACCCGTAAATTGGTCAAAAGTCCATGACTAGGGATGTCTTAAGCCACAGAGGATCCTGTCACTGCTGTTCGCATAGGTTGACATAGCATCAAGCAGCCTTCTAAATAGCTATGTTTTAATTTCCTACTCTCATCTCTCATCAGAGAAGCCTCTTTTTACCTGTGAATAGAGGTGTATGCAGAGACCTTTGGCTGCTCAAGATCATAAGAATAAAGATAGCCAAAGGCTAAGCCCCAAGACTTTAAGGAGTACATTGCAGTAGAGTGGATGGGACGATGTAAGGGACAGAAAATGAGAGAAGGGAAATGCCACCCATAAAGCACAATTCAGCCATGGCAACCGTGAGCTCACACCAGCTGTGCCCAGCTATGAGTATGTGTGTCCCAGTGGTCCGGAACCTACCAAGACTCCTCACCTATCAGTCAGTTATGGGTAGGAAGTCATGAAGCCTTACTGTTTACTACTGAATTATCGGCCACTAACAGACATTACAGGGCCGTAACATTCGGTCATATACCCACTGGCGAGCCCACTTGGGGGACCAACAAAATGGCTCAGTGGGTAAGGCTGTTGCTATGAATGCCTAGTGACCGAGGTTCAACCCTCAGAATTCATGTAAAAAAACGAGGTGAAGGAACTGGCCAACGCCATTGTCCCCTGACCTCCATATATGCACTGGGACACACATACTCACCCTACACATGAGAAATTAAAAAATGTCTAATCAATGAAATATACAAAAACAGTATCCAATGACTCAGAGGCTAGTGTAGGCATAATGTTATTGTGCACCACATAAAGATGATCTCGTATTATTCAAATGTTGATCTCTGTGCCCTCATATCTGGTTGCAATCTGTATTCGGAGAATCTCTGAACTCAGTGTTGTGTAAACATTGCTTCACAATTACTCCCTGATTGGTGAATAAAGAGCTGATTGGCCAGTGATGGAGCAGGGGAAAGAATAGGTCTGGACTTCCTCCCAGCCAGGGGAGGGGAGAGAGAGAGGAAATGGTGATGCAGTCATGAGGAGAAGTCCACGAGACATCATTGGAAAAGAGCTGGGGCAGAGGAAGCCATAAGTATCTTGGGGGTTTTGGCCGGGAGGTAGCCAGATTATTTTAGAGGATAAAATAGATTAATATTGCTCAGTTGTTGTGCCTTAAAGCTGTTAAATGGGTAGAATAGTCTGCTTCAATTATTTGGAGTTAGCCACAACATTTATAAATTTTCACTAAAAGCCTACTACAAAATATATATATTACTTAAAACTTTTTTTAAAAAATCTACTTTGTGTGAATGTGTGTTTATGGTGTGTGTGTGTGTGTGTGTGTGTGTGTATGTGTGTGTGTGTAGTTGGTCGTTTCTGCTGTGGAATCTGGGGATAGAATTCAAGTTGAAATCATCAGGTTTGTGCAGCAGGGACTTTTACTTACTGAGACATCTCTTGGTCAAATTACTTTTAAACTACAAAAAAAGAGTAATTATTGATTACTGCTAAAAGAACCAAATAAAAAAATTCTGTCTAGGAAAATATAATAATGGAAGTAGAAAATGGACTAAAAGGACTTGACAGAAAAATACAAACTGGAAGAAGGATGTGAGGATGTGAAGACGGTTGAAATTATCCAAGCTGGAGAACAGAAAGATAAAATGAATAAGTGGAAGCCATCTTAGAATTCCAGAACATGCCATTGCATTGCTGAGGCCCAGATGGAAAGGAAAAGAGGAAGAATATATACATATATATATATATATATATATATATATATATATATTTTTTTTTTTTTTTCACCAATTGCATGAAGCACCCGAAGAGGCCAGAAGAGGGCAGCAGATCCCCTGAGACTGGAGTTACAGGTGGTTATGAGCCTCCATGTAGGTGCTGGGAACTGAGCCTAGTGTACCCTCCCACCGCCACAGAGCAACTGGTACTCTTAAGTACTCAGTCATCCCTCCAGCCCTAAAAAGTTTAATTTTTGAGAAGTTTATATAACCAAATAAAATTTATCTGAAAAATGGAAATACAACGATTGTTTAACGCCATCCGATAATTGATTGTATAAAGAAGAAAACTCAATTTGAATTGACTCAGAGAAAATAATACGACCCTGGGACCTTTCATGACAGAAACATTCGACAACTTGAAATAGAAGCAGCGTTCTCAGTTTGAAATGTCTGTGACAACTGAGTTAGCAGTTTCCATTGAACTTAACTCTACCTGAATGTGTTTCCCCGAGGGCAAGAGAAAACAGGTATGTGTGTGCCTGCTGCTTCAACTCAGTACCGCTTTCCAGTGTCTAGCCAGGGTTCTAAACACTGCCTCCTGAGGTTCCAAAGGGCAGGAGGGGGCAGGGGAGGGCAAGGGAAGGCAGGGCAGGGCAGGGCAAAGGAAAAAGAGAAAGGAAAGTTGGTCTTTGCAGCTAAAATGCCTGGCCCTCCAAAGGGCATAGATTCCAGGCAACTAAGCCATGACATCTGGCTCTGGGTTTGACTCTTTACGGTATCAGAAAGTGTGACAAACAAAACATCCTGCATACCTCATACTGAACACCCCAACAGAATCCCCTGTACTTTTTGATTCTACGGCACCCCTATTATTCCCATTTCCCGGGTAGGGAAACTGAGGCTTTAATTCCAGTGACAGATTTGACAACAGAAACAGAAGCTGAGTTGGAGGAGGATGAGCATGGCAGGGTTGCATATTTTAAAACCTGGTAAATCTCAGCATTTGTGGCCCTGGCCTCTTCCCCAGGACATTCATCCACCCCCATTGTAGGCAGGCTCCATGCCGGGCCAGGTAGGCTAGGGTTTTGTGTGTGCTTGTGAAGTGAACTTGCACCTTGGAAAGTCTCCTGTGGTACTGCTAATCCCGTCTCTTACAGGCTGCTTCTCCTCTCTCCAGTGGCTCATTGAAAACAAGTTCCAACAGTCACTTTAGAGAGCTGGGAAAGTCGAGTGGATGTCAGTCACATCCCGGGGAGGAGCCCACAGATCACAGCTGTCCACGGGGCAGCGGGGTCTCTACCCAATTCAGCCCAGTTTCACATCCCGCAGTCACACTGAAGTCAAATGTCTAACCATTTCTTCGTCAGAGAGCAGATAATTCAAAAGCCCGGGCCACAGCGAACCACTCTGAAAGGATCTAATGAAATCATTTCTGTTTGCAAATCCCCGAGAGAACCCCTTATCATAGGGAGGCTTAGGGGAGAGCAGAAGTCTCAAGACTAAGATGCTCGGGTCTTAATGAAATGCCTCTCCCGCTGAGACATTCCCCGCAGACTTTTCATATTTCAGCCTGGGAAAGGTTTGATGCTTTCCTGTCCTGCTGGTGCCAAGAGTTAATGGAAAACACTTCAGCTCAAATTCAGTTCAGGGGCCGACCTTCCAGGTCATCATTGTTCCTCACTATAATAGAGCAGTAATACCATTTTATTAATAGGCATGTTGTGTCCTCTCATACTGCGCATGGGTTAAGGGACTGCGTCCTCGTCAGTCTTTCTAACGTGGCCCACTAAAACCTGAAATAGGAGACTCGGAATTTAGAGGAAAAACAAGCTTTTGCCTCTAAATTATACACTCTGTCTCTTCCTGTTTGCAGTGGTGTGGTATGGAGCTGGGTGCCTGTTGCTGCTTTCCCCCATCTTTCTGTTTCCAAATCTAGATTTGGGTTCTGAGAAACACATCGTAAAAGAAAATGCAAATAAACAAGGTGGGGGGGGGGGGAGGCAATCACACAGTTTTAATAGTGTGGCTTTTAACATAGTATTCACTGAAATGAGTATTATGGCTCCATCTGTCAAAATTAAATTAACCTTAAACTTGAAAATAGAGCCCATTTCACCCTCTGCCCGGAATCTATCTGCCTTCTCTCCAACTCCTTGGCTATTTAATAACTCTTAGGAACAAGAACCTGGATTCTTTTTTTTTTTTTTTTTTTTTTTTGCTTTTGAAGGGTTTAGAATGTTAATTTGTTGTTGTTGTTGTTGTTGTTGTTAGCACTCTTCCATTCTGTTTGGAAACCTGTGATCAAATCTGTCACTGAAACTTAATCTCCCTGAAGTCCTCACAGAGAAGACAGGACCCCATCCCTGCCCTGGGTGTTGCTGGCTAAAAGGGAGCTATTAACGCCAGCCAGCCTCTGGCTTCTTCCCTCTTCCATGCAGGGCTCACAGACAGATCCTGCATGAAGAGATATGGAAGTCACTTGGAACTGTACTGTTACATTTTCAGGGCACTGGTATAGCTTTGAATCACTAAAATTTATATAATTGTATATAATCTCTGAAATTTATATAATTTATCCCCCAAATATTAGCGAATTATGCAAATGTAGTCTCTAGATTCTTTTATTAAGAAATATCATCATGCACATTTTCTATGTAGGGCAAACTGAGGCACCTTCTTCAAGGCAGTGAGTAACACAGCAGGGAGCACTGTCATCTGCCATTGGCTGTCCTCCAGAATTTCAGCCCAGTGAGGTGGGGGCTCCCCTGAGCACCCTTCTTTCTTCTCTGCCTTGAAGACTACAAAGTATACAAGATGAGCAGATGGATTTTCTAGCCCTCCTTGTCTCTTTCTCTTACTTGGGGATAGGAACTCAATTTGAAGTGATTTTCTCCTTCATTAAACTATAATGGTGTGGTTTGTGGAGTTCCCTAATAAGATCATTTTAACTTAAGATCCATAATGAATACTTGGGGTGTTTCCTCAGATGTTAGCTGGGAAGATTGCTATTCTGCGGTGGGATTTCAGAACTGTGTGGAGTCCTGCTATTATGTCGTCCGGTGCCCCTGTTGGAAGTTGATCCCCAAGGTGACAGTCCTGAGTCCTGAGGGACATTTGAGAGGTCATTAGGTCAGTCTAAGGATGTGGATCACTTGGTGGGCTGCTCGCCCGGCTTACACAGTGCTCCCGGGTTCCAACCCCAGCACTGCATAAACCAACATGGCCGTCCGTGCCTTTAACAGAAAACTCAGGAGGTGGAGGCATCAGAATAAGTTCAAAGTCATCCTCAGCCACTTAGCAAGTTCAAGCCCAACCTGGTGTCTGTACAAGAAGCCCTGTCTTTAAAAAGACAAGGTAATTAGCCCTCAATGGGACTTAGCCCTCATGAACAAATCAATGCTGCTTTCTAGTGTTTGCACAAATACAGCTCTCAACTCAAAGGAGATAATTTATTCTTAAGCCGAATTTGAATGGCTGCATTATTATATTATTAGTTATTAGTATATACTAAGATATTGTTTTAGTATATACTAGGGCCACTGTGGTGAAGGACCATATAAAGTCAATGGCTTGTGCATCAGAACAGTCCCAGTTCCAGAGGCTAGCTCCTCCTGAGGGTTGAGAGCAGCCCCTCGCCACACTGCATTAGAGGGTCACCGCTCATCTGGGATGTTCCTCCGCTTGTGGGAACATTACCTCAGCCTCTGCTCCGCCTTCACCCTTGCTTCCTGGGTCCAGGACTCTATACGCACATTTCTCCTGTTTTAAAGAATGAATACCAGTCATTACTTTTGCACTTCCGGTTCTTTTTTCTTTTTCTTTCTCCTGCTTTGAACCTGGGGTTGAGAATTTAAGTTCTCAGCTTCCTGTTCCTGCTGCCATGTCTGCTTCTTGACGATCTCCTGGTCTCTCCTGGCCATGATGGACTCTTGCCCTCGGGAATGCTAAACCCACATAATCGACTTTTTCTTCTACGAGTTGATCTTTGTCATGCCATTTTATCACAGCAACAGAAAAGCAATGTTCTTAATGAACAATGAAGCCTTGAGGAGGCTAAGGCCTCACTTAGAACCAAATAGACATCTTCCCTGGAGAAGCCTTATCCTCCCTGCTACAATTTTTATTACATTTTAATTATTTAAAACCATTTTTAAATTTAAATATATTTTGATCATATTCTTCCCCTTCCACAATCCCTCATCCTTCCAGATTCTCTCCTCCCACCCAAATTTAAGTTTATTTTCCTCAAAAAACAAATGAAAACCCAATACAATAACAAACCCTATAAAACTAAGAGAACAAAGTAAAACCACACCCCCAAAACAACAAATAAAAATCTCTGCCAACCTGCACCCAAATAAAAGCACACAAAGACCTCTGGGGTCCATTATATGTTGCTTTAACTACTGAACATGAGGCCTGTCCTGGAGTGGTTGATATACCCAGTGTCACTCTGAGAGTGAAGACTGGCTATCTATTTCCCAGTAGGTATAAGTAACAATTCAGTTGTTAACCTTTATCCTAGTGGCTAGGTTTTCATCCATCTATCCACCCACCTAACCATCCATCCATCCATCCATCCATCCATCCATCGATTATTCCATCCATCCATCCATCCATCCATCCATCCACTTACCCATCCATCCATCCATCCATCCATCCATCGATTATTCCACCCATCCATCCATTCACTTACCCATTCATCCATCCATCCATCCATCCATCCATCCATCCATCCATCCATCCATACTACTGAACATGAGGCCTGTCCTGGAGTGGTTGATATACCCAGTGTCACTCTGAGAGTGAAGACTGGCTATCTATTTCCCAGTAGGTATAAGTAACAATTCAGTTGTTAACCTTTATCCTAGTGGCTAGGTTTTCATCCATCTATCCACCCACCTAACCATCCATCCATCCATCCATCCATCCATCCATCGATTATTCCATCCATCCATCCATCCACCCATCCATCCACTTACCCATCCATCCATCCATCCATCCATCCATCCATCCATCCACTTATCCATCCATCCATCCATCCATCCATCTATCCATCCATCCATCGATTATTCCACCCATCCATCCATTCACTTACCCATTCATCCATCCATCCATCCATCCATCCATCCATCCATCCATCCATCCATTTATCCATCCGCTCATCCATCCATCCATCCATCCATCCATCCATCCATCCATCCATCCATCCATCCATCCATCCATCCATCCATCCATCCATCCATCCATCCATCCATCCATACATCACTTACCCATCCATCCATCCATCCATCCATCCATCCATCCATCCATCCACCCACCTATCCATCCATCCATCCATCCATCCATCCATCCATCCATCCATCCATCCATCCATCCATCCCATCCATCCATCCATCCATCCATCCATCCATCCATCCACCTATCCATCCATCCATCCATCCATCCATCCATCCATCCATCCCCATCCATCCATCCATCCATCCATCCACCCATTTCTTTAAATGTAACAAAATAAAAAATAAGATAAAACAAAAACTATCACATCAAAGTTAGAGACACCAACCAACAGAAGGTAAAGAACCCAAGAGAAGGCACAAGAATCAAAGACCCACTCACTCAGGAATCCCATAAAAACACTAAACTAGAAGGCATGATATATACACAGAGGACCTGGTGCAGACCCATGCAGGCTCTGCACTTGCTGCCTGAGTTTCTGTGAATTGGCATGGGCTTTGCTCGTGTTGATTTATCGTCTTGGTGTCCTCCTTCCTCTATGGCTTCTATGCTCATTCAGTCTCCCTCTTCTGTGGGGTTCCCTGAGCTCTCAGAGGGGGTGGATTTGATAGAGACATCCCATTTAGGCATGAGTGTTGTGATGTCTGGTTGTGGGTCTCTGTATTTGTTCTCATTTGCTGTGGAAGGGAGCTTGGAGAAGCGATCTCATTGACAACATCATAAACTATTTGAAGTCAGAAGGCACTACTGGAATGCATCAAGTTGACAGAATCTATTCAGAAAGATTTGTCTTGGCTCCGAGATGTCTCAATGAACTTAAAGTAAAAACAGAGCATTGAAGATGATATTCAGCTACAAAGCACAAGTGAGAGACACATACAGGACTCTTAAGTCACCGAGGGAAATGTCAGCTCCTCAGTGAAAGCTGTCTCTGCTACCTCAATAGGAAAACAATTAGATAAGAGGCTGATGAAGAATTCTGAGGACCTGATACCGTAGGGGCGACTTATCTCTAAGACCAGAGGGTGTCTTTGTGGGTCTAATTATTTTAATAGCATTTCTATATCAGCTAACAGTTAACTTGTAAGAAAAAAGTTCTATTTAGCCCAGTTCTGCAAATACCATCCTACCACTGTGGGCCTTTGTCAACTGTGGTACATTGCAACAGGAAGGGCTGTGGGGCAGAGAGAGTCTGAGAGACAGAAGGAGGAGGGAAGATGTCAGAGACTCACAGTTGCCTTGAGGGTATCCCAGCAGAGACATAAGGCTTTCCATGAGGAACCTTCTAGATGTTCTACCACCTCCTGGTAGGATCACCCAGGGGCCAATCATTTAACAGGTGGACCCTAGGCTACACTCATGCAAACCACAGCAAGCTGTCACTTGGAAGTGCCTCCATTGTGTGTGGTGTGAAGTCTTCCTGTATGACCTCACGTGGTCCGGTCCGTCTTTTCCCCTGGACTGGAGTCGTCGTCGTGGAAATCATATTCTCTAGCGGTGGTGTCCATCTGCTCCTGCCCTGGTCACTGAGGTTGAGGTTGAGGTCATGACCTTTGCCCTTGGTTCTATGGCATCTGTGTCTTTTTAAGGATACAGGAAATACTATTCTCCAACCCACTTTTCTGCTTTTCTTATTCTCTCACCCCCACCAAGACATCAGCTACTCCCATTTTCTGTGACTCTGTCAGTGATTTCTTCCTCCCTGGCCCTGACTCTTGTCCTGCTTCCAGATTCCATGTTGTGTCAGCTCTCTTACTCTCTACTCTCATTTCTGACTTCCCTACACAAATTATGGTTCACATACCAAACTCACTCAGATGGCTGTCTTATGTTTCTCGATCAACGCTGACATTTGGGGCTCCCCCTTTATCACATTCCTCCCCTCCCCTCACAAAGGCTATTTCCTTCACTGAGGGCAACCTGATTTCTAGCTGGTAAAATACATTTGATTTCTTTCTCTCTAGGTTAGGGTTATCATTGCTGTGATGAAACACCGAGACCAAAAGCAACTTGGGGAGGAAAGGGTTTATTTCATTCACAGTTCCATATAACAGTTCATCATCAAAAGCAGTGAGGACAGGAACTCACTCAGGGTGGGAACCTAGGGGCAGGAGCTGACACAAAGGCCATGGAGGGATGCTGCTTACTGGCTTGCTCCCCATGGCTTGCTCAGCTTGAGATAAAAGTAGGGCTGGCAAGAGAGAACAGAAAGGCCATGCCACCAAAGCCTGATGATTGCACCTTGATCCCTGGAACCCACATGACAGAGGAGAGAGACAACTGACACAAGTTGTCCTCTGATGTCCCCACATGTGTTGTGACATGTGCATGTGCTCGGGCTCACACACAGACACACATAAATAAATAAATAAACAAATAAAAATCAGTAAATAAGTTAAAACCAATACAACTGTTTTAGTTAGGGTTTTACTGCTGTGAACAGACACCATGACCAAGGCAAGTCTTATAAGGACAACATTTAATTGGGACTGGCTTACAGGATCAGAGGTTCAGTCCATTATTATCAAGGTGGAAGCATGGCAGCATCCAGGCAGGCATGGTGCAGGAGGAGCTGAGAGTTCTACATCTGAAGGCTGCTAGCTGAATACTGACTCCCAGGTTGCTAGGACAATGGTATTAAAGCTCACACCCACAGTAACACACCTACCCCTACAAGGCCACACCTACCCCAACAAGGCCACACCTACCCCAACAAGGCCACACCTACTCCAACAAGGCCACACCCACTCCAACAAGGCCACACCTCCCAACATTGCCACTCCCTGGGCTGAACAGATACAAACCATCACAACAACCAATCAAACAAAAAGTACATGTCAAGAAATATACAAGATTTGTTGCTAATAATGAAAAATTGATACGCACGCAAACATTAAAACTTTGTAAGGGCCATGATGAGCCTGAGTTCGTTCCAGTGGTCAGAGAATTAGGTGAAGAGTCAGTGGTGATATTCACAGATGTAACCAGTTTGTGTCGTAGAGTGAAATACGTCCGTGCTTGGGTCTTCTTTCTAAGTGCCCAGCAGATGTGCAGCCAATCACAGCCTTACTCCGACTCATAAGGATGCAAGAGCTGGTTTTGATGAAGGGACATACAGACACATTACTGACATGATTCCGTCTTAACATTAACTTTCAGACATCTAACCAGGCATGTGGCACGAGTCTGTAATTGTACCACGGTGAAAGAAGACCAGGAGGCTGGCCAGCTTGGGCAACACAGAGAGATCCTGTATGAAAACCAACAGCTATTACTCCTTTAGTGTTGCTGTGTATCAGAGAAGCATGCTGGAAGAGTATTGGAAGACTGCTCCTTTTCCTAATTACAAGTATGCACGCTGGGAGAAGCAAGACCCGCCCTGTGCCATTAAGTCAAGATATTAGAAAGTTTTGGAGGAACTATGAAACAGTAACAGGTTTTAGAAAATAAATTATTTTTGCATACAAATGTGTTGTCTATGATAATGGATTTGTTAGTTTTTGGATTTAATTACTAAACTTTTTAAAGTTTATGCTCCTATTCTTAACATGGTAAATAAGGCTCTACAAACTCTCTTTATAATAGCAAAGATGTTAGCCTTACCACCATCCTAGGCCAAAAAAACTTTCCTTTTTGTTTCTGACAGTCTCACTATATAGTCCTAGCCCTAGCCCTAACCCTAAGACTAAACCTGAGCCCTAAACCTAAGCCTAAGTCTAAGCCTAAGCCTAACCCTAGCGCTAGCCCAGCCCTAGCCTTAACCCTAACTCTAACCCTAACCCTAGAGCTAACTATAATCCTAGGCCTAAGAAATCAGAGCAAACCCTAAACTCTTTGTTCTGACTTAATCATGATCACATTAATTATTTAAAAACATCGGGCTGCTGGAGACTAAAGTTTTGAATGACTTTGTGCGTTTTCTTTTTCTTTTTTTAAAGATTTACTTATTTATTTTATGTATGTGAGCACACTATAGCTGAACATGGCTGTGAGCCTTCGTGTGGTTGTTGGGTTGTTGGGTTGTGGTTGACTTTTAGGACCTCTGCTCGTTCCACCTGGCCTGGCTTGCTCTGGTCAGCCCCGCTCACTCAGTCCCTGTTCTCTCCAGCCCAAAGATTCATTTATTATTATAAACAGGTACACTGTAACTCTCTTCAGATGCACCAGAAGTGAGTGTCAGATCTCATTATGGGTGGTTGTGAGCCACCATGTGGTTGCTGGAATTTGAACTCAGGACCTTTGAAAGGGCAGTCAGTGCTCTTACCAGCTGAGCCATCTCGCCAGCCCCATTTTGTGTATTTTCTATACAGACAACCAGAGCTGCTGCCAATGACTGGAGTCTGGAAGGTCAGTGAAGTGCCTGAATGCACATCAAAAGTTCAAGCCCCGTAGCTCCCACTGGATGGTCAACTCAATAGCAAATTAGTGTCATAGTAATAAGCCAGCAAAGCGACTAAGTATCCTGGAATAAGGATAATATCTGGTAATAATGTCTGGTCTAACAGGGTGTAGACTAGACGTAGTTGAGAGGAAAGAAGAGGTACACAGCTCAGTAAATCTGTTTATGGATTAACATAGTGTTTATCTAATTGAAAAGACAGAAAGACCTGCCCTTCCTTATAAAGCTGCCGTGCTGCCAGCTATCTTCATGCTGCCTGTGAATCGTACCCAATCCTCATCAGAGTTTCAATAAAAGCTTTGTAAAGAACCTTTACAACCTGATCCTGGGAGTCTTTTGGAGGGAAAAAGAATCCTAGCATAATATGCAGAATTTTAAGGTAGAAGAAAATGAGAACCTGTTCCCGAGAGATATCAAACCACACTGTGTGCTTTCTGATGAGCAAAGCAGGGTAGTATTTTCAGTCCTTTCTGGACTTTTATCTCTAAATTCTGTAAATTCTGAAAATTGAGGCTATTGATTTATTTTCTGCGCACCACACAATCTCTCATTCTCTGTGTTTTCGTTGGGTTGTGGTTTTCTGTAATGGTCTCTGTTCTGATACCCACACATGCACACTTATGTGTGTGGGTATCAGAATAAATATTTAGAATGTAGTTAGGGATTATGCTGGTTTCATAAAGTGGCAGTTGTAGGCTCTCCTCCAAGACCCATGACATCACTTGCCTTGGGTAGCTGGCTAGGTTTCCAGAGCCAGGAACGAGTTTTCTCTTGTTGAGTGGGCCTTAGTTCCCACTGGGGAGATGTGGGTCACCTCCAAGGTATGTGTACCCTATTACACCCCTGGGGTTTTCAGACCAATCAGGCCAAAGGTGTCATAGCTGGGTGGGACTATTGGTTGTTTTCTTCTCTTGGATGTTTTCACAGAGCCTCTTGGTATTATGAAAGCTATTTAGAAAGGAGGCTTTTGGGTCAGAACCTTCTTGGATCCAAAGAGCATGATGTCTTTAGCAATAGGGCTCGTCTTCCACCTCCGGGAAGCAGCTAGGAAGCAGTCTACTTCTCCACTCCCTGAAGTTAGGCACAGCCATGTGATTTGCTTGGACCAACAGGACCTTGACAAGTGTGACCAAGCAGAAGTTTGAAAAGGGTTTGCTCATTTAGGGTCCCCCATTCTGGTACCTTGCCAGTGTCTGTAACTGTAAGAACCTGTCTCCCAGATATCACAGACATAGATAGGGCTTAGATGTCTCAGTCAGTCATCAAATGAGCCAGTCTACCTGGACCCAACGTTCATCTCCATTACTTACCCTGTATTGATAGCCAAGTGAGCTAGAATAGTCTAGCAGAGAGCCCAGCCCCCGTTGCTGATTCACAATTCTGTGATCAGATAAATGGTTTAAAACTCACGATGGGAAGCTTTGGTTGGACCACTGTTCAGCCCAGACCAGCTAATCAACTCACTCATGTCTGATCAAGAGCCATTTTCAGAATGGACCCTCGTTGGTTAACTGTTGGATTCTCAGACAAACGCTGTTGAATCATTTGAACTTGACCCACTCTTTCAAAAAAAAAAAAAAAAAACTCTTGGAGTCTCCTTGCTTTTTACATTTTGAGGATTCATATGAGATTAGAGAATCAATCTCTAGGCACAGAGTGGCTTAGGTTGTAAAGTTGCTGACTTGTTCATTGAGGAGTTGTAGTCGGACTTTATTAAGTTGTTTACTTACCACATCTGTGTGAGTGCATGATTGGAATGTGGGAGTGAGGTGGGGAGGTGCTATGACTCAGGTGTGGAGGTCAGAGGACAACAACTCGAAGTTGGTTCTCTCCTTCTGCCTCTATGTGGACTCCAGGAGTTGAACTCAAGTGGTCAGGCATTTTCCTACTGAGCCATCTCTCGGGCCCTATAGTCAGGCTTTAAGCAATCCATTTATAAAAGAACAAAACAAACAAAACAAAAAAAAAAAACCCCAATTATTTGTACTGACTTCATTCTTGAAACCACGAGGTGCATTTAAGTTTTTTACACATGTTTATACCACTAATGTCCATTATCACTGGCTATTATATTTTTTAATGCAATTGTATAATTTCAATCATTTGTAGTTTCCCAGAGTTGGTTGTAGCTATGACTTTGTATATTATTATTATTATTATTATTATTATTATTATTATTATTATTATTATTTCTTTCTTTTTTCCTTCCTTTCTTTTTTTTTTCTTGTCTCATACATAACATCCCAACCCCAGTTTTCCCTCCCTTCACTCCTAGGTCCTGTCCCTCCCCTATCCATCCCCATATCCGTTCCTCCTCCCTTTCCCTTCAAGTTTCCCTTTACATCTATCCTGGGTCTCTGGGCTGTCCAGCCTCTGGCTCCTGGTCCTCTAGGCAGTGTCTGTCAGGTGTGGGCTCCCTCTCATGGACTAGGCCTCAAATTGGACCAGTCCTTGGTTGGCCACTCCCACAAGTTCTGAGCCACCATTATCCCAGCACATCTTGCAGGCAGAACAGACTACATACTGAAAGTTTTGTAGCTGGGTTGATGTCGCAGACCCACTGCTGGGAGCCTTGCCTGGTTATATGGCCAGTTCAGGCTCTGTCTCTCTCCCATTACTAGGAGTTTTCCCTATGGTCACTCTCATAGGTTCCAGAGAGTTCCCACTGCACTAGGGCTCTACATTGCCCTGCAAGTGCACCCCAATTCTAGTCATCTCTCCACTACTCTTTCCCACCATCCCCCTGCCTGATCCTTCCTGTTTCCATCCCTATCCATACCCAGTGCACCCACAAAATCTACTCTATTTTCCCTTCCTGGGAAGACCCATGGGTTACACCTTGAGCCCTCTCTGTTACTCAGTCTCTCTGGGTCTGTGGATCATAGCATGGCTTTCCTTTACTTAACAGATAATGTCCATACATACTAAATTTGTCTTTCTGGGTCTGGGTTACCTCACCATCTGTTTGCCTGCAAATTTCATGATGTTATTGTTTTTAACCGCAGGATAATACTCCATTGTGTAGTTATACCATAATTTCTTTATCCATTCTTCCGCTGAGGGACATCTAAGTAAGTTCTTTATAGTTTGTGACTATTATGAATAAAGTTGATATGAATATATCTGAGCAAGTGTCCTTATGGTAGTATAGAGTGTCCTTTGGGTATATGCTCAAGAGTAGTGTAGCTGTGTCTTGAGGTAGATAACTAAGTTTCTGAGGAACAACCACATTGATTTCCATAGTGGCTATACAAGTTTACACTCCCACCAGCAATGGAGGAGTGTTCCCCTTGCTCCATGTCCTTACCAGCATCTGCTATCACTTGTGTTTCTGATCTTAGCCATTCCAACAGGTGTAAGATGGAATTCCAGAGTAATTTTGATTTGTATTTCCCTGATGGCTAAGGATGTTGAAGGTTTCTTTAAGTGTTTCACTTGAGATTCCTCTGTTGAGAATTCTCTGTTTAGATCTGTACACATTTTAAAATTTGGATTATTTGATTTGTTGATGCTCAGTTTCTTGAGTTCTTTATATATTTTTAATATTAGACCTCTATCAGATGTGGAGTTGATAAGAATCTTTTCCCATTATAGGCTCCTGCTTTGTCTAGTTAACAAATTGTCTTACAGAAACTTTTCAGTTTCATGAGGTCCCACATATTAATCTTTTATTTTAATGCTTGCACTATGGGTGTTCTGTTTGATTTTGGTTTTTCAAGACAGGGTTTTTCCTTTTAGGGTTTCCTGGCTGTCCTGGAACTCACTCCATAGACCAGGCTGTCTTTGAATTCAAGTCTGCCTGCCTCTGCCTCCTGAGTGCTGGGATTAAATGCATTTGTCTCCAGCATGTAGCTGATGATATCTTTTCTATACTATGTTTTTATGGAAATTGTGACTCCGTTCTGCTTGCTGAGATACATGGATTGTATTTGTCTCTAAAGCAGTTTAGGTCCCAAGTCTCCGTGTCTTTTCTTCCTTCTGATATTTCTTAGATCTCTTTGATCTTCCTCCTGGCTGGGTAGTTGTGGGCTCCTGGGATGGCTCACCTTCACTGTCAGTTTGGCTGGATTTAGAATCACCTAGGAGACACACATCTGGGTGTGCTCATGAGGATGTTTCTAGAGAGGTAGCTGAGGGGGAAAAGCTACTATGAAGGTAGGCGATAGCATCTCAAAGGCCAGGGTTCCAGACTGAATGAAAAGCAGGGGCACTCATCTCCTCTGCATCTGAAGGACAGGTGCAATGTGACCAACCAATTGGCCCTCATCCCCAACTCCTCCTGTCAGGTTTTAGTCATGAACACAATTCAAGTCTGACTCCAGCCTCAAGCTTCGGATTCTTGGACGTGCTGTGGAACATCCTGAACTTTCTCAAATACCACTCACCCACCAAATATCTTCCCTCAGGGCTGAAGGTGAGTCTATCCATTCTGGTCCAGAAGTCCAGGGCTGAGGTACTGGCCTCTGCCTCCTTCAACATCTACCTTTGACCAGCTATAATGTCTTGAGTCTACCTTTATCCTTCCCTGATCCTCATCTACTGGGCCCTGCTCTGATCTTCAGCCCTTTAAAAATCTTCATGTATTCTATTAAAAAAGCTAACTCCCTCTTCCCAGCCAGACTCAGTCAGAAACTCCCTGTCTCAGATGGACATCGGGCAAGGTGAAGATCCTATCAGAATGACCACTAAGCCTTCCATCCTGATGGTAGCCTGTCTTTCAAGTTTCATATCTCCCACTTCTTACATCACACTTTGGTAACAAGTATGCTCAAACATGTGTGTACACACATAGCACACATGCCACTCCTCCGCTTTGTCTCTGGGTCACTTTCTTCTAGCTTTTCTTAAGTACAACACAGAGCTAAGCCATCTTCTATTTTGTGTCCCCACATTGACTAAGGGTGGTCCCACCCTGTTTAGTTTCTCTCAGTAACATCTGCGGATGTCCTTCTACCTGTTCAGTATCACGGACAAAAGGTTTAATTAACATTAACAGAAAGCTTTCTCTCTCTGTCTGTCTCTCTCTCTGTCTCTCTCTGTCTGTCTGTCTCTCTCTGTCTGTCTCTCTCTCTGTCTCTCTCTGTCTGTCTGTCTCTCTCTGTCTGTCTCTGTCTGTCTCTCTCTGTCTGTCTCTGTCTGTCTCTGTCTGTCTCTCTCTGTCTGTCTCTCTCTCTCTCTCTCAGAGAAGGTCTTTCTATTATGTAGTTCTGACTGTCCTGTAATTCACAGTGTAAACCAGGCTGGACTTGAACTCATTCTGCTTGCCTCTGCCATCTCCTGAGTGCTGGGACTAAAAGTAAGAGCCACCATACCCCGCCAGAAAAGCTATTTTCAAATACTCTTGCAGGAAAATGCTCCAAATAGGTGGACTCTTTGATGAGTAAGAAGCAGCAGGCTAAGAGGAACAGCAAGTGATGTAGCAAAAGAATTATGTCTAAGAAAGGGTCACATCTCACGGACATAGTGCTTGATCAGGATGAAATATCTAGTAAGAGTCATTTGTGGAATGTTGCCCTCTCCGGTATTCGGAAACCAGTATCCAAGACCTTACACACTTTATGCACCTTACTAAGGACACTCCCTGGTAACAGAAGATCACAAAGTATCCACAGTGGCGGTGCTGGTGAAAGATACTGTTTTATCTTTGGTCATAAATGAAGATGCCTTCGATGTAATTGTGTATATTTACCTGTCTTTATCTGTCCACAGACTTCAGATCCCTTCAGTTTGCTTAAAGAGACTCTGTCCAAACTCTGCAGGAGATACAGTAAAATGGTAGAGTCTTTGATGCATTTTAAAAACTGTAAAACAGTCTTTTGGAAATGTCATGTAAAAAAAAAAAGAAAAAAGAAAAGAAAGAAAGGGAAAAAGAAAGGAAAAAAGAAAGAAAGAAGGAAGGAAAGAGAGAAGAAAGAAAGGAAGGAAGGGAGGGAGGGAGGGAGAGAGAGAGAGAGAGAGAGAGAGAGAGAGAGAGAGAGAGAGAGAGAGAGAGAGAAAGAAAGAAAGAAAGGAAGGAAGGAAGGAACTCGGGGCCCTGGTTGGAAACCCTTCTCCATTTTCAGCAGCCCTCCAGCTTCCTCCTGAATTTTACTCAGGGTTTAGAGGTAGCCCTCCAAAATATTAGCTGAGAGCTTCCTCGGAAAGCAAATCTTTCCCACATCCTTTCCTGCAGTTCCTCTTTAAGAGGTGTCAGCATGGTTGAAAGAATGAAGTGGCCTCACATTGTCTGGCCCTGCCATTATGTGCGCAACATTTCCATAACAAAGGTGCCACTCGACTTCTCCCCGATTAATGCAGCTCGAGGGCTCTTGTCGCCTTTAATAAAACATTGTTGAAATCATTTATTTAGAGCCCCTGGTTACTAGTGGGAGAATGACCATCTTTGTGCCAAAATATAGTGTATACAGTCCACTATTTTGTAGTAGATCATTGTGTTATTTACGAAATTGATTAAACGGATGCCTCAGGGGGTACTGATGCAAACAGCACATTACTTATGTCATTGGGATCGTCAAGAGTGAACTTTGTCAACTCCCTTCCAGAAGCAATCTCTCAAACAGAATACACTGATGTCCAACTTAACCGGCACGCACTGAGCCCCACTGGAAACTCAACCCAGGCCACACTGCTTGTGTAACCTGACGCTCTCCCACCATTCTCCTTGGAGTAGCTGGGAGAGAGCCAGGTCAACTGACAACATTTCCCATGTTTCTTGGTGCGTGGGGTCAAAGAACAATGGCGGTGCGCACGTTCTTCCCTTTTGTGCCTAGGAAAAGGAGACACGGACCATATATTTTGGGAGCGTTCACAGCGCAGTCTCAATGCTTATACAGCGAAGCCCAGGTTGGAAAGCCGAGGATTTGTTAGATGTTTCTAGAAGTTCTCAGGACCCTCTAAGGTCTCCTGATTTTGGATCCTGTGTAATGTTGCTGGAATGAGGTAGAGGCATGAGCTTGAGGTAAGGAAGGGACAAACCCTCCCCACTCTAGGTCACGTGGTGGTTTCTCTTGCTTTCTACCACCCTTCATTCTCTAGGGTAGGGAGGAACGTTGCTGTCTTCATGTGGACTCCACTGGGCACCCGTGATCCCCTCAAGACATGTTAGATCTCAATGGGCCATTCGCTCTGTGGCACTTAGGGGCCAGGAGCTGCTTCCATCCTTATGGGCGACTGTAGGAGTTCTACTCGGGTGTAGGGGTGTCCTCTGAGTAGACAAGTTCACTTCCCTAGGGCCATTTTCCCACTTTACATACGGGGCTTGCGTGTGTACATTGCTATATATTGTTAGAAATCAACAGGGACCTTATGCTATATCCATTGTGATCATATACAAAAGCCTTGCTGTGTGCTCGGGCGAGCAGTGAAGCTGAACCTCTTTCTATTTACTGTATGGTCACTTCAGTTCAATGAACTGCCCCCCTTGTTCTTGACCATTGTCCCACACTCCCTTAAACATTTGTCACTGAAGTGCCTCCAAAGACAAATGAACCGTCACAGAGAATCACAACCTACTAACTGGGGAGACAGGAACAGCCTGGAGGACAGATTAGACCTGAAATCCAAACCCTGTCTCTCATGGCGTGGGGGCTGGGGGAACTTCTTGGAAATTCTCCAGCAAAGCCCCAAACTACCTTTTTCTCTCATTAATGGCACTTCCAGGCATCTCCAGGAGACATTGGAGCCTGCCAAATGTCCAGAATTCCAAAGGCCTCCCTGGAGACACCGAGATATTGCAGATGTCAACATCTGCAAAAATCTTTTCTGTCTAGAAGCAGATGGCTGATGGGTGGTATAAAGATGCCACACTCTTGAAGCCCACTGCCCTGGCAGGATCTTTGCAGTCTGCTCTGACATCCACCAGGTCTTTCCAGAGGCTGGGCACACGGGGCTGCAGCCTTTGCTTTTTTTAAGGGAGAAGGCATAAAGTCCCCTCTGGCCGAGGGTGAGCTGAGACGATTTATTCTAGGCAGATGCTTCTGACAGGGCTCTGTAAAAATCAAGTTGTGAGTTTATTGTTAACAGTTAGTTGTCGGGCCTTTCCTGGTGCTGCCTTTGACTTATTACTGGGGGAAGCTGGACCTTTTACTGTGACAAAGACTTAACTTTTAGTGGGGAATGTGTTAAAATAGCAGCGGTGGAGATTTAAACACATTTAAGCAAAAGAGCAGGAGCACTACTAACCTGTAGTCTCTTCATTTTTTTTAAAAGCAGTTGATTTCCCTTACAAGCCTCTAGAATATTCTTTGTTCTGTTCTAAAACCAACCAACCAACCAACCAACCAAACAACCAACCAACCAAACAAACAAACAAACAAACAAACAAACAAAAAACTGTTCTAGGCTTTGTCTTAGTATTATCTTTACTGAACTATCAGTCACTTTCCTGGGCTCCATGCTGATGACAGCTACAGGGTGGGGGTGGATCTTGGTTTTGGGGACCTGAAGAGGGGTTTGGACTCCCTCCCTAATAGCTGGGAAAAGAGAGAGGCTTGAAAAAAAAAGCCTCAGAAGTAGGGGTGGGAGCAGGTGGGAAAGGGCACAATTTGGTTAATTACCTCAGGCAGCAGAGAAATCTAGTTGTTTTCTCAGCCCATGCTAATATCAAATAAAGAGACACCAGATCTTGCTAATCTGTCGACCCCCTCAGACAAAGTTTATTTGTGGTGACTTTTTAAACTCCCGACTTGCCTTCCAATCACCGAGTTTAAAATGAAAAGCTTTAAATAAACACCAGGAATAGAAGATAAATAAACTTTTTTTCCCCCTTGCAAGTGCCTAGCCTGCCGAGGTTCAGGCTCAAATCCCCAGAGGACAGAGTGCTCTCTTTTGTGTTAATGTTTAAAAGATTTTCCAATGCTGGAGTTTATTCCTACTGCAAACATTTCTATTTACAAGGTCAAGTGTATCAGCACTCGACACAGCTTAAGAGTGTAATTATTTATGTAAGGGCGTTTGAGTGTGTGTGTATCAGGAGCTTGGCGGAAGCCCAGCCTTCAATCCACTGTTCAACAGCTCCTCAGGACAATATTACCAGTCCTGGTGATTACTCCCCTCCACGCCGTGTTTACTTTTGCACGCCTCAATGTTTTGTAACAAAATTTTGTATTTTTTTTTTCACCAAAAGTGTGAAAATGGCTTTGAAGTATTGAGTCTCAGAGGCTTCCTAGACCTATTGGGAACAGATGTTATTGGCATGTTTGATTGAATGAGAAGGCAGAGAGGACACTCCTGGGGGTCAGGAGAAAAGGGGAGGGGGGTGCACAGGGTGGGTCTCCCAGGGAGGGGGAGGCTATCCTCACACAAGAGACAGAGTATTTTGTGAATTTTCTTCACAAATGACAACAGCAGCAGAGGCCAGTTACAAATTCTTTTTAGCTGCCCCATTTACGGACGTCTAATTGTTCATTAAATTAAAGGCAGCATTAGCTCACACTCTGCCTTGTGCTGCGTTTTAATCTCACTTGAAGCTGGATGGACTTCCAGTGCCCCCTCCCTCCACAGCCCTCCCACCTCATCACTGGGTTAAATGCAGTGTAACTGTCGAAAGCAACTGCACCATAGACACTGTTTAAACTCTTTACTGGTGTGTGCATTTTTAATAAAACAACCAAAAATACACAAAGTCATAGTTTTTTTTTTTTAAACACGGGATTTAAAAAAATGATGTCTATAAAAATACAATGTTTAAGGCAGTTTGGAAATGCATTTATACATTTCTACAATGTCCATAAATTCTCTTGAAAATAAGAACGTTACTTCAAATCTGTAAAATACACTGTACATTCTTCTACACAGGGCACATTTCAAAATGGGCTGCGGGAGCGGGTTCCTGGTGAGCAATGTATTCTATACATTTCTTGGATGGGCTGCAGGAGTGGATTCCTCATGACCAATGTATTCTATACATTTCTTGGATAGGGGAGATACAACAATGATGCAGATTTAAAACTTTTAATTTCTTTTTTTAAAAATAAATTATTTTCTGAAGCATACAATTTATAAAAAATTCTATATACAAAGTACAGCAACTGGTAAGAAACCCCAGTTTTAATACAGTTTATATACGACGTACCAGGGTGGAAGACCCTGATAGGGGCAGAGGTAATATTCAATCTCTGCATATTCAAATTTAGAATTTCTTGGTGGAGGGAAAAAAAAAAAAGGACAACAGAACAAACATCATAGAGGTTTTCCTAGATGGCAGTACCGAGCTTTAGGATAAAAAACATGCATTGTTCAACACCATGGTAACTTTTTTTCTTCTTTTGGATCCTTAATTCTAAGACACGTGGTGCAGAGGGATCAGAATGGTGGCAGGAAAATTAAAGGTGAAGGGTTAGGAATATAATGCAGTTGTAATTTCGGGGAAGCCCCTCCCCCCCCCAAAGGCAATCGCCAGCTCCACACTGAGCATTACCGATGGATAGATACACCAAGAGCACAGGAATGAATCGGTAAGGGGAACTTTTCTATTTACTTACGATTGCTGTGTTTCTCAGTGGTCACAAGCAATTTAAGTCGTTACCAGTACTATGTGTTCCCTCACCGGAAAACAGTTTAAAAACAAAACAAACAGACAAATAAAAACCCGGCCCCTTTGCAAACCTAATTCCCTCAACATCCCTTCTCCAAGTCCATTGGAACTTGAAAGACCCCCACCGTTCAGCACTCTGAGTCTAGGCCTCCTTTGCTTTTGCAGGGTGTCCCGAATTCTGCAGATTAGAGCTGGCAGTATAGATCAGCCGGTTATCTCTGCAGCCTGGAAAACCGCACAGAAGAGGGCCGAACATGTTGGCTGCGGTACGAGCTGGGCCCTGTCCACCCAGGAAGAGTGTGGGTCAGTGTTCCCGACCATCTCCGGTCTCCGAGCCACAGGTGCCCTGCTCGGGAACCAGCTGGGTCGTGCATACCGGCCTGGAGCAGCCTGCAGCAGGGGCGCAGGAGCTACAAGTGTGACCCGAGCAGCAGGAGCAACAGCAGCAGCAAACAGGCAAACGGGGTCCAGGCGCTTCGATTCGCCCAGTGGCCTCCACTGCCGCTGCTGCTGCTCCTGCGCCCGGGACCGTGGGGCAAGTCTCCGCGGCCGCCCGCCGCAGCAGCGCCGCCGCCCGGGCGCGCAAGGCCGTCGTCGTCGTCCAGGGGTTGCTCGCCGCCCGCGGCCCCAGCGCGCTGCTCGTCGTCATATTCTTCGTCGTAGTAGTCGTCCAGGCCCCCGTCCGAGCCGCTGCTGCCCGGACCGTTGCTCGCATCTGGGCCGAAGCACAGGCGGGCCATGTTCTCTTTGACCGATTCGCAGATGGGCCGCTCCAGCCCATCGCACACGCAGTCGTTGAGCAGCGCCGCCTTGGGCACGGCCAGCATGTCCTCGATGACCGCGCGGCACTCGTCTGTGCAGCGCAGCCCGTTGAAAAGCTTGCCGCAGTAGGCCAGGTAGCGGCTGAGCGCCAGGTTGCAGCGGCTGTCCCGGTCGCAGCGCCGCCGGGCCTCAGTGCAGCCCATGACCGAGCCCGCTCCCGCGCCCGGGCCCACGCTGCTGGTGCGCGGCAGACAGGGCTCGATGGCGCGCTTGGTGGACCTGCAGTGTTCGTCCTGCGCGCAGTCGCAGTCCTCCAGCGCGGGCCCGCGGCGCGTGTGGTTGAGCTGGATAAGCGCCGAGATGCAGTGGCTCGGGCAGCGCCAGCGCGGCGAGGACGCGGCCGAGGCGGGGAAGGCGCCGGCGGGCCCCGGAGCATCAGCCCCGCCGCGCTGCGCTAGCACCGGCGCACAAGCCTCGGCGTACTGGCTGTAGGCGTAGCTGCAGTCGGGCTCGCCCTGACACTGCAGCAGCGCCTGCCAGCAGATGAGGCGGCGGCCGTGCGCTAGCCCCGAGCCCCGCGGTGCCGAGCACAGCAGCTGCAGCAGCGCCATCAGGCACAGCAAGGCGCCCGGCAAGGTCCCCGTGCGGGCCCCGGCGCCGCCCAGCAGCGCGGCTAGCATCGCGGGCAGCAGCGGCCGCCGGACGCGGTGCGGAGCGGAGACGAGGCTCGGGTGGCGGCCGCGGGGCCGCTGGAAAAGTTTGTCCGAGTTCCGCGCACTTCTGGCATGGGCGTCCTCATCCATCCATGCCGGCGGCCCCGCGGCTGGTAAAGGCGGGTGTTCGCTCCGGCACCGCGGCCGGGGCTCCCTGAGAAGCGCGGCGACGCAGGTCCGGGTCCGGTAGACGGTTGGAGGCGCTCAGTGCCGTTCCGGGGGGACGCGGCGAAGCTGCAGGAGCGCGCGGCGCCGGGGGTGCATGGTGCTAGGCGCCTGCAGACAGTCGTGCGGCCGGCGGCTCCTCGGTTCCCGGCTCAGCGGCGCGTAGCACTTCGCAGCTCTGGCATCCCGCCTTCCCGCGGCCAGGACGCTTGGTCCCCTCCCCCTCTACCCCGGTCTGGGCCGCGCTCCGGGAAGTTCTGGGCGCCAGGCGCAGGGAGGACCCCGAAACTCGGAGCGTTTCTCTGCTCCGAGACCCGGAGCTTGGGGAGCGGATCCGCGGAGCCCGGCTGCGGACTAGCTCGCCGCGAGGCTTTAAATACAAAAGTGGGCCGGGAGCCCCCGTGTGGTGCCGCGGCGCCCCCTCATTATGCATGCATAGAAAAGCAAACAAACAAAAACATTAGCAACGCTCCTCCGGCTCGCCGAGCCCTGGCCCCGCGCGCTCCAGGCTTGCCCGCTTTCTCCTTTCTCCACTCTCCGGCGCCCTTTGCTCGGCCCCCTTCCCCGGCTTTGCGAGCTGCTATTGGTCCAGCCTGTTGTTGTTGAAACTTTTTTTTTTTTTTCCGAGCCGCTGGAGTGGGGCTGCAGAGTGGGGGAGGGCGGTGGGCAGCTCACATTCAGGCATTCAGGGCTTGAAAGGAACGGCTTAGGGAGCCTGACACAGGCCCAGCTCCTCCCACTCTTCAGGAGGCTGGGATACCGAACCCCAGCTCGCGCACAGAGCCAGCGGGCAGGGCTTAGGGCCAGCTGCCTGCATCCGGCTCAGCCACCGGCCTTTTTGTTCCCTTCCTCCGCCCCCTTTTTGTTTGGGTGGGGGGACACTTTTATTAATTCTTACTGATCCCCCATCTTTGCATCCGAGAAAGTTCGAAAGTCACTTTAATTTTCAGGCTCCTCATCTCTGAGTTCTGATCACCTCGGGGGGTATAGCGAAGGCAGGGAGTTTTGAGAATTCATTGTAAGACTTTAAAAACTTAGACACAGATTGCGCGCGCGGGCACACACGGGTTCTCTCTCTCTCTCTCTGTCTCTGTCTCTGTCTGTCTCTCTCTGTCTCTCTCTCTGTCTGTCTCTCTCTCTGTCTCTCTCTGTCTGTCTCTCTCTCTGTCTCTCTCTCTCTCTCTCTCTCTCTCTCTCTCTCTCTCTCTCTCTCTCTCTCTCTCTCACACACACACACACACACCGAGCCACCATCACAACCACGACCTCTACCACCACCACAAGAAGGACACTTTCCACCAGCTTTCAGTCCCCCTTTCCGGCAGGTAAGGCCCTCGCACTGGACATCGTTTTCAAACTAAGAAATCCAAAGAACTGAAACTATTTCTTTACTCACGATTTTTTTTTTTAAATACGAACGGCAATGACAAATCTTAGCATTAAAAACCCTGGGAATGCTGAGCGCTACCACCTGGCTGCAGTTACAGCACAGAGGACGAGGGTAAATTGACCCGCTACGTGCTTTAAACTGCACGTTTCAGTTCCTCGCTGTGTTTAAAGCAAAAGCCACCAGCAGAGCGGGCTTTGCAGTCAGAGCAGGACTCTCTCAAGCGACCTTAACTGTGGCGCAATGCAGCTTTTGGCCACTAGAGGCACCGCGAGTCTGTGGCCTGTCAAAAACTGGCTCCTTCCTCTCCCCTTTCCATGGTGAGACTATCAACTCAGTCTGTCACAAAATTTAAGGCTAAATCGCTGCTGAAGCAAAGGAAGCCCCAGCTGCAGTGCGTTCAGAAAGTGGACTGTCCACCTCTCCAAAGAGTTAAAGAGTTTGAAAGGGCGAGAGTGAGGGCCTGACGGATTAACCTGGCTTTTGGGAAAAGCTGGCTGCCTAGGCTGAGGAAGCTGTCTCTGAAACCTCACAGGATGAGAGAGGCAGACTGAGCTGTGTGAAGCCACCGTGCTCCTACCCTAACCCTAATTCATGGTTAGGACCATGAATTTAGTAATAGAAAACAAACGCAAATCTATCCTTAAAAACTAGCCAGATGTGGTACAGCAAGCCTGTTTATCCCAGGCAGAAGCGGGAGGATCGCTGCAAGTTTAAGGACAGCTAGTTAGATCCTGAGAGCTCCAGGCCACTTGCTTTGAGGTCAGATTGCTCACTTGCTAAGGTCCTTTTTTATCCTTAACAATCTGTGATCCTGAGCTCCTAAGAAGAAAGCCAGCCCTGGGATGCATCTTCTGGCTTCTTTAGAGAGCTCTCAAGACACCCTGCAGGAGAATCATCTGGAGACCTTGTGTTCATATCTGGATTCCTAACTCTTTGAATCTCTGACAGCTAAAACCCTGGAGGGCCTGAAAGTCTGCATTTCCAACAAGATTTAAGGCGGTGTGTGTGTGTGTGTGTGTGTGTGTGTGTGTGCGTGCGTGTGTGTGCGTGTGTGTGTGTGCGCGCGCGCGCGTGTGTGTGTGTGCGTGTGCGTGTGTGTGCATGTGCGTGCGTGCGCGTGTGCGTGTGCGCGCGTGCGTGTGTGCGTGCGTGCGTGTGTGTGTGTGTGTGTGTGTGTGTGTGTGTGTGTGTGTGTGTGTATGCGCGCGTGCGTGCAGTGTTACTGATGCTTCAGAGCTGCTTACTGGGGGAATGTTCTGACTGTGTTTGTTCTAAAGGTTACAAATAGTTCACCTTTGCTGGTCACATGAATCCATCTTAGCCTTGATTCAGGTCTCAGTGGGAGCTAAGGGAGGTCACGAGTGCTCATCCTGAAGACATCTTTACAGACTCATGGCCTTGACGTGGAAGGCCAGAGGAACAGGCAGCCACAGCAGGCTGTGTGCATTCCCCTCTTTCAAATATAGGCTTTCCTGGGTCCTGGGCTTTCACTCTTTAAGGACACCATGTCTATGGATTCTCCGTTCCCTCCTTCCTTCCCTGTCCCTTCTCTCCCTCCTCCCCTCTCCCGTTTCTCCCTCCCTCCTTCCCTTCCTCCTTCTTCCCCCTCCCTTCCTCCCTCCCTCCTCCCCTCCCTCCCTCTTTCCATCCTTCCCCCCCCCCACCTCTCCTCTTATTGACTTCTCACTCCTGAAGTCCCACCTGGCATTTTACTCCCCAGTAGTTTCAGAGTATCAGTCCATGATTAGCATGGTGGGGAAGAGTGGTAGCAGGCAGGCATGGTGCTGGAGTGGTGGCTGAGAGCTCACATATGATCCTCAGTTGTAGACACAGGCTAGAGGAATTACAAGGAGGAATCGGAACTGGGTGAGGAATAGAACTGAAAGGGACACTTGCTCTCATGATGGTGTCTACCTTAGAGTTTCTGTAGCCATGCATAGATACCATGACCATGGCAACTCTTATAAAGGAATGCATTTAATTGGGGCTGGCTTACAGTTTAGAGGTTTGGTCCATTATTGTCATAGAGGCATGGCAGCATGCAGGCAGGCATGGTGATGGAGAAGGATCTGAGAATTCCAAAGGCATCAGAAAGAGACACTGGGCCTAGCTTAAGTATCTGAAACCTCAAAATCTGCCCCCCCCCCCCCCCCGCCCAGTGACACACTTCCTTCAACAAGGCCACATCTACTCCAACAAAGCCATGCCTCCTAACAGTGCCACTCCCTATGAGTCTTTGGGTCATTTTCATTCAAACAACCACAGTGCTATTAGGAGCCAAGGTCCTTCTTTTTAAAAAGCTAAACAGTAGACACATTACTAATATTTTCTGAGCTCTGGTATTGTCCCAAGAAGAACAATAAATCTTAGCCCAGTCAACCCAAAGTACCATTAAGAATAACACAGGATGTGGGCTTAAGACCACATTTAATATGGTTCTGTATGTGGTGGGAGATGACAAAATGCTTCCCATCATAACCAAAAGATGGAAATTGCTGGTATCTAGGGGGATTCCTCTCTCTCTCTCTCTCTCTCTCTCTCTCTCTCTCTCTCTGTCTCTCTGTCTCTGTCTCTCTCTCTCTCTCTCTCTCTCTCTCTCTCTCTCTCACACACACACACACACACACCCCTAATGGAGTGGTTTAGATGGAGCATGACAACTTCTTGACTTCTTAAGCCAGCTTGTAAACTCAGAACTGGCACACATCATTTGTTCTATAGAAAAACCAACAGAGACCCATGTCCTTAAAGAAAAAGAGAGTTCTGAAATCCTCATGCGTGAAATGAGACTTACATTGGTGAACATGGGTCCCCCCTCTTGAAGTTAGAGGAAAGTGAACTAGGAATTTAGTAGTGCTCTAGCTGGCTGGCTGAATTGTCAAGAGTCATTAAAACACAGGCATCTTAAGTGGTAGATCCACAATAACTTGCTTTGTTTATTGTTGCTTTTGATGACCAAAAAATACGAAGGCTTTTGTGTGAGGCAAACACTCAGTAGGTCTGAAAATCATTGACTGTTGAACTCTACATTTCACACGTTGGATGCCTAGCTCATTCATCCCCAAGGCCATTGTTATCACTTCTCTGCTGCTTCCTAGAAAGGAAGTAACTTGTTGGAAAAACGGGAAGAACAGATATTCCAACAGGAAATGAACCCTCGACTTGATCAACCAGGTCAAGTCATGGGCTCATGACCAACAAGCCAGGTCAAAGTCATGTCAGAGACAAAACAACTCCAGTCATTAGTCTTGTCTCTTTCAAAGGCTATCTCCATGTGCGCTGGAGGTCTGGTAATTCTAAGGAAAGTTTGCTCCAGTCCACACTTCCTCGCTCTTCACTGCTTCCGGTTCCGTGGATGCTTTCGTCCTTGCTGAACAGCAGTGTGTGTCTTTCAAGTCATCCTGCAGGCCACAAGTTCTCAAGCAGGGAAGCATCTGAGAGGCACACGCTTGCTTTTTCAAAGCACATATGTCTGAGACTAACGCCACTGCACTTCAGTTTCTCTCCGGGGACCATGGGATGTGGAGGTGGGTGGGCTGGTGTATATTTCTTAAGCATATCTCTGCTTAACTAATCACTTTTGTGATTAGTAAACTTTCAAACTTCATAGATGGAATTATAGAATTATCTCTGGGGGGAAATGATAACTTTTGTTTTTTTAAGTATTGACAAGCAAGTAAACAAAAATAAATAAAGATTAAGCAAGCCTCTTCTTGCTCTCTACCGACCCCAATGTTCTGTTAAATTAAGATGAGAAGCCTGTGGACAGGAAAGGAAGAGCCAAAGAATAAAGGCCTCCCCATTGATAAATTTGAAGCTTTTCTTTTCCAATTTCAATATGAATGGAATGGTCAATGCAGACAGACCACAGAAGGAATGCCTGTTGATCTTCAGTCAGGAGTTTGGAATTAACTCTAAAACATTAAATTTTTTCAACTAGTGGGTCACAGTACTGAATATGGAGCTTGAAAAAAAGAACTTGACAACAGGAAAAGGTTTCTGGGTATACTGCAACCCCAACTTCATTAAAATCCAAACACCTGAAAGGCAGAGGAGATTCAGGCAGTACAGGGCTTCCCTGTAGCCTTTGCACTGTGTGTGCCAGAACGCCACGGAGAGTCAGCAAGAGCTGCCTAGCTCACCTCAGCTCAGGTCAGAGGCCACGGCAGATTGTGAACTGCAGTGTTTACACTACACACACAACATTTTCTGTTCTTACATGGCTTATTTGTGGAAAGCAAACACATTTACTGTTGGAATTCGATTTTGGGTGTGTGTGTGTGCCCATAAGTAGAGGCCAGAGGTTTATAGCAGAGTCTTCCTTGATCCTTCTCCATCTTTGTGATGGATGTGTTGCCCTGTGTTCTTGCTGCTATTGCTATTGTGTTTCCAGTCACTGAAAAGGCCTGAAAAGTGTCTCCCACTGAACCCACAGCTCACCAGTGGCTGGACTGGCTGGCCAACAACACCTGAAGTCCATTTGGCTCAGTGTCCGCACTGCAGAGTGGGCACTGCCACACTCAGCGTTTTATGTAGTGAAAGGCAACCCAGACAGCTTCTTGAACTTACAGATCGAGTATTTTACTAAGTGCACAATCTCTCCAGCCGGAAAATAGACAATAATCTCTTCACTCTTCAGCTTGTAAGTATCAAGTTGCTCTTTCTTTGTATTGTATTGTGCTGTATAGTATTAGAATGTTTGGTTTTAAATTTTGCTATTTGAATTGCTGACTTGAGTCTCATTAGAAAAAAAATTCTTCAATGATTTTTGACTTGGACAAGCTTTTTTGAGACGACTGCAGGGTTAGATTTTTCAAAACCAATATTAATAAGGGTTCTCAAATGCTTCACACCACCACCACCCCCAGCCCACCATTCAAAGGTAGGAAAGAAAAGATGGTAAATAGGACAAGGGGATGTGGACCTGCTTAGAAGTAGCTCTTTGGGGCTATTCTAATCTCCGTTGTCAGGATACCAACAGTCCAGTTCAGCAGCATCAGGATACCAACAGTGCGGTTCAAAAGTGTCACCAAGCACAAATCAGCAGCAGTGGCATGATCCAGCAGAAACCCCCAAGCCTCTGCCAAATCTGCACGGGTCAGCCAGAGCAACTAGTACTCATGCTGTTGGTATTACAATTTATCTGGAGAGGCTTTCTCAGTATTGACAATTATACAATTAAGTCATCGATCAACTCTAGAAAAACATTGATGGTGCAGAACCAAACCCAGATATGCACCCTGGGTTTAATTTTTATGAAAAATAAGCACATCCATCTCATTAGTATACATATTTACTTATATTTTTAACAAAGGTAAATTTGTTTGCATTCAATTGCTTCAGGATGAATTTCTTAGATTGATTTCTCCACTTGTTTTATATATCTGTATATGTGGGCGGGGGTGGGGGTCACATAAAAATTCCTTGTTCAGAAACAGATTGTGAGAGAAGCTGACGAAGCCTGTTCTAAAGTGATGTGTGCTTCTGGTAACTAAATCACTAATCCACATAAGAGCCCAGGCTTCACAAAATTTCCCAAGATTATTAGTTTTCTTACAGGAATCATAGTTTTGAGTAGCCTCCCCACCTCCAGCCTGGAACCTGCTGGCTCAGGGGTGGAGTTTCCTGCTCATTCATTCTGCCACGCCCACTGCTGGACCGTGGAGCCACACACGTGTTCACCCTGCTACTGGACCCCGAGACCAGTTGGCGGGAATCGGGTCCCCTCCCCCTTCCTTTATAACTGAATGTCGGAACTAGTAAAATTGAGCTTTGAACAGGATGAACTTGTCTTGGCTCCGTTTCTTCTTTCTCCCCGTCTAGTTCCTCCCTTAGCTCGAGTGGCCATCTCAGTCGAACCGTTCACGTTGCGAGCTGCTGGCCGGCCGCAACAGTTTTGAATACTGATTTCAAATACTAATAGCACCCATGTATTCTTGCAGATCTTCCCAAATACAGACACACATAGGTGCACACCCTTTGGTCTGTATGTGTACGCGCATACACATAGGCACACTCAGGTATGTTCTGGGATACTTGAGTCATGCATATGAACGTTCATTTCCCTGTGGACATTCGTCTTGGCACCTTCCTCTGCCTTCTAACTTTTTGATGCATGGGCCTCCTTATCGTAAGAATGGTTTGGGTCTCTAGCTTTGAGGGATTATGGGAGAATCAATTACAGAATTACAAAACTCCTGTTCCTGTAGTCTCAATGTCTCTCTCTTCATATGCACATAGGGGTTATAATGTCAGTCAGTAGCTGGCTTCCAGGCTATGTGATCTGGTCATGGTGGGTACCATGCACCCAACTGTACACACACTAGCCATGAGACATCTCAGTGTTAAAAAAAATAAAACACTGAATAAAATGAATTTATTCTATAGGCCCAAAGTCAGAGAACATAGATAATCTATACAAATGAAGAAGAGAAATGTTTAATCCTATCAAATGAGGACAAACATGATAAAAAAAAAGTCAGTAACCTCTTCGCATAAAAAATGCCAGGGACAGGAAGAAACTAATTGTATTATTCAGAATACCAATGGCAAGTATCCTATCCGAAGTTTCTGGGAGTCCTTCAATTCAAGACAGAAGTAAGACAGGGATAGTTGATGTCATTATTATTTAACATATTCAACATATTTAATATATGGACCTTTAAACATATGCAGAAAGGCTCTGATTGTTAGCTTTAATAGTCAACTTGGCACACCTGGAGAAGAGAATCTCAGTGGGGGACTGTCTATATTCGGTTTGCCTGTAGACATGTCTGTGGGGGATTGCCTTAATTATTTAATTGATGTGGGAAGATGAAGCCCACTGTGGGCAGCACCATTCCCTATATAGGTGGTCCTGCACTATGTAAGAGTAGTGAGATAAAGATGGGCACAAGCAAGCAAGTAAGTACCATGCATGCATTTCTCTCTGTTATGGTCTGTGGATGTGATGAGAGACGAGATCAACTCCATCTTGGGTTCAGGCTCCATCTTAGAGATCCTGCCCTAAAGTTGAACTCAAGTTAAACACCATAACTGTATCTAGCACCGGTCTCTAGGTCACTCCCTAACAACCACCCATTAGGAAGAAAACAGAAGTTACAGTTGCATCTAAAGATATTCACTTCTGAAAGTTTAGGGTTTGGCTCCCAGCATCAGTCAATCATTTTAAAGGACAGCAAATTCCATAATAGCTGCCCCAATCAGATGTGTGCCAAGCTGGATACCACCTTGCTTGTTTGCTTACCTCTATAAATGCTTGAAACTGAGCTCAGGGCTTTCCCCTCCCATCCTGCTGCATCAGTGATGAAGGTTATGGCCTAGGCTCAAGCTTGAATAAAGACTCTAGTGCAATTGCACCAGAATTGGTTCCTTGGTGGTCTTTTGGGGCTCTCAAAATGGGCATAACATCAAGACTAGCTGTTTGAGATTCCTGCCTTGATTTCCCCACAACCATGGACTGTAACTGTAACTGATACAAACCTCTATCTCTCAGGTTGCTTTTTCTGGGAGTATTTAATCACAGCAACAGAAAGGAAGCTAAGGTAAAGACCAGCATGCAACTGAAGACAGACAGTGGGGAAGAAGCTGAACAAAGGTAGGAAGTGAGTATGCTTCTAGATGGTGGCTGTGACTGGCAGTGACATCATCACCTCGGCGATGAGGCAGATCATCTCTAGTGCTAACACTCAGACTGCTCCCTGCCCTTGCTGGAAGAACGTAGGACCCTTCTTTTGCCCTATGGGTGTCCATAGATCAGCACAGCTAGAAGGTCATGAGAGTGTGGCTTTGGATTCTCGCCAACAGTCCAGGCTTTGAGGAGCCTATTTCTTTTTTTTCTTTCTTTCTTTTTTTTTAATTAGTAATTTTATTACATATTTTCCTCAATTACATTTCCAATGCTATCCCAAAAGTCCCCCATACCCTCCCCCCAATTCCCTACCCACTCATTCCCATTTATTTTTGGCCCTGGCGTTCCCCTGTACTGGGGCATATACAGTTTGCTTGTCCAATGGGCCTCTCTTTCCAGTGATGGCCGACTAGGCCATCTTTTGATACATATGCAGCTAGAGTCAAGAGCTCCGGGGTACTGGTTAGTTCATAATGTTGTTCCACCTATAGGGTTGCAGATCCCTTTAGCTCCTTGGGTACTTTCTCTAGCTCCTCCTTTGGGAGCCCTGTGATCCATCCAATAGCTGACTGTGAGCATCCACTTCTGTGTTTGCTAGGCCCCGGCATAGTCTCACAAGAGACAGCTACATCTGGGTCCTTTCGATAAAATCTTGCTAGTGTATGCAATGGTGTCAGCATTTGGAAGCTGATTATGGGATGGATCCCTGGATATGGCAGTCTCTAGATGGTCCATCCTTTCGTCACAGCGAGGAGCCTATTTCTAAGAACCTTTGGAGAGAAGAGTTGCATGAGAGGGTCTTGGAACACTGGGGATAGGGCGTCAAAGCAGTTGTGGGTCTCCATCTCTTGCTTCCTGGCCATGAGGTGAGCCATCTTGTTCTTATCCTGTGCCCTAATCATTATGTGCTTCCATAGGTCCAAATTACAGGCTCCTACAAGCCTTCCCTCTTTATAAAGTGATTATTCTAGGCATTTGTTATAGTAACAGAAAGCTGACTAACATGAAAACACACTTAGTACCTGGGGAACACCTCTGGGCCTACAGCAGTTTTTTTTCATGACTAGAAAATAAATTTCTATTGTGCGGATTCTTGATGTTTTGATGTTATTTGTTTGCTGACTATAATCCCAACTGTCAGGAGGCTGTGGTGGGTGATGGTGACTTTGAGGGTAGGCTGGGTCACTTATCAAGACTCTATCTCAAAAGCAATTACAAATAAACAATAAAAAATGTAGTAGATGTTATGGTTTAAATCTTAACTATGCCCCACAAACTCTTGTTTTTAATGTTTGTTCCCTAGCTAGTGGCTCTGTTTTGTGAGACTATAAATCTGTTAGAGGAGGTGGGGCTGCGGACACTAAGGGGCAGGCCTTAAAGGTTATACACAGTGCATAACTAAGGGCTCTAGCTCAGCTCTGTCTGCACCCTGGACTGCTGTGTCAGCATGTACAGCACAGTGCTGCTGTCCCCCATAGGGAGCCAAGCCCTCCTGAAACTCTAGGACAAAATAAATCTTGCTCCACTCTGCTGGGTCTGTCAGGTGTTAAGGCCACAGAGATGATAATGCAAGAGATGCAATAGGTTTACTGTGAAAACATGGGAAGGCATCTGCATGCCAGGCAAACATCCCGGGGAAAGGTTGCTTCCTGAACGTTAGATGAAGGGTGCAGGAAGGAAATTTCCAGAAATCTGTGTGTGTGTGTGTGTGTGTGTGTGTGTGTGTGTGTGTGTGTGTGTATAAATGTTAATACACTTATTAATATAATGGTGATATATTTATTAATACAATATATTAATGTATTTATTAACATATTATATTGATATGTTTAATGTAACATATTAATATAATATAATGATAAAATATATTTAAAATATAAATGTTTGTATATTTATATATTTAGAAACATATTTCACAGGAAAATGTCTTAGTTACGGTATTACTGCTGTGAACAGACACCATGACCAAGGCAAGTCTTATAAAAAACAACATTTAATTGTGGCTGGCTTACAGGTTCAGAGGTTCAGTCCATTATCATCAAGGTGGGAGCATGGCAGTATCAAGGCAGGCATGGTGCAGGAGGAGCTGAGAGTTCTATGTCTTCATCCAAAGGCGGCTAGTGGAAGACTGACTTCCAGGCAATTAGGGTGAGGATCTTATACCCACACCCACAGTGACACACCTACTCCAACCAGGTCACACCTATTCCAACAAGGCCACACCTTCAGATGGTGCCACTCCCTGGTCCAAGGATATACGAACCATCACAGAAAATAAAATAAAATCTGTGACTAACATTATTAAAAAGCTTGTGACAACTACGGAGCTGAAGTATGAGTTCTAGGAAGCACAGCGGTGTTAGTGATTAGCGTGTGTTGGTGGTAGGGCAACCATTGCCCTGTGCTAAACTCATCAAGGGAACTTGTGTAGCGGGTGGAGAAGAAAGCTTCTTAAACAATCAAGCATCACTGTGTCAGAAAATAGAAACACTATCATCAGATTGAAGATGTGCACGTTACCAAGTAAAGTGCTAGAAATCAAATGAGAAGACCCAGGCTACGGCTTATAATCGATAATTCAGAGAAATTCTTATAATCAAGACGGAAAAGCAGACGGCACAGGAACAAAGCAGGTTTTAGCTGTGCAGACATCAAGAACTTGCACACAGGAAAGAGAACCAAAGAGAAAGTGGAAAGAGTGCAAAGTGGGTGCCATGGGCTGAGGGTGTCCTAACCATCCTGGTTTGATGCACCGGCACGAGACGCCATTAGGAGACAATCGGGTTTAGCTGAAGTTGTCAGGTTGTGTGAGCCAGCTCGTCATCACTGTAACAAACTGCTGTGGCAATCTCCCGGAGAGGAGAAGAGGTTCTTTGGCTCACAGGTTTTGAGGTTTTGGGTCCTTTCTGATGTTGGGTCTGTGGTTTTGTCAGAGAACATGGCCTAGATCCATTCAGCTTGTGTCCAGAAAGAGATTGAGAGGGTGGGGGACCATTGACGGGTATTCCCCAAGAAGCTGAAAGAATTCCTAGTCGGCTCTGCTTCTGGAATTTTCCACCACTTCCCAGCTGTACCAAAATGCTAAACGGAGAGTGGCCCTTTAACACCCGTGCTTGTGGGAGAATTCTAGATCCAGGGTTCGGTGAGGGTGAAGCCTTCCTAAAAGGAATATGTCTTCAGAAGAAGGAGAAGCAGACGACTGCACAGCCTGGAAGCAGCCATCAGAGATCCTGAACACACTCTGGGGGGCCGCTTTTCTGACCTTGGCTTTTAACTGTGAGAGGTGTTTCAGTTATACCGACACCATAGATGTCAGAGACCGTTATTTCTATTGAGTCAAAAGCTCTTTGGAGAGAGAGAGAGAGAGAGAGAGAGAGAGAGAGAGAGAGAGAGAGAGAGAGAGAGAGAGAGAGAGAGCTGTCAAGAGGTTGTGAATGCATGCTATCAACAAAGCAAGATGGGCTAATGTGCAGCAGGGGGCCTGGCTGTGGACTCACTAGGACCTACACTTGGGATTCTCTAAACACTGCCAGTGATTGAGAAATGTCTCTAGAATATTCTGTTCATGTCCTGGTAGTCTTTCTGACAGTAACAGCCAGAGAGCCACCAGTGGACACATCCCCACCAGGACCAATAAGAGGAAAGATGTTTGTGAGTCAATATGCCTGGATATTTTCATATTGATTTGAGTTTAATAATAAAACCTGGTGTTTCTGGTTTTGCCTATATTATTGCATTTTTATATAGTAGTAGGTTGTGGGGTGGGTTGTTTTGTTGTTTTTGTTTTGTTTTTCAGTTTTGTTTTTGGAATGCTTCTGTGACAGATGGAAAGAAATAATCTAGTCTGTCCCTGGAGACAACCTAAGGATACAGTGCTACCTTCTCTTCTAACCACAAAGGGAATTGATGCTGGTGGTTTCCTCCTGTTTGAAGAGTAAATGGCTTGTCGTGTCCAAGAACTTAAGGATTTGGCACCCTGTGAAGGTTAAGGAAAGTTCTAATTTTTCACGTGGTGCTGTTAATACCCAGATTGCAAAATGGCGGCGCAGTCTTACTTTTAGAAACACACGGGAGAGCAGCTGTCTCAGGCCATCAGTCTCCCTGGGTCCTGCTTTGGAATTTGAGAGCTCAAGATCCTGGAGGGCTTCAGGATTTTACAACTTCAGGAAATCCCCACAGAGCCAGCAGACAACTCCAGCATTCGGGAACTGCGGCTTCCGTGTTATCTGATAATGACCCGAGGTAGCACACAGAGGCTCCGTAGCCTCTTCTTCTCTAGTTTTCCAGCAGGATGACTATTTTTTTTTCCATGAGGGGACCTCATAGTGTTAGCCCTGTTTCAATCAACAACCAGGGCCAGTTGTACAGTTGGCATTGCAGAATGTGTCAGGCTGTTCTGGGCCATTCTGGGCTTCTTTCTTTTTCTTCCTTCCTTCCTTCCTTCTTTGTTCCTTTCCTTTCCTTTCCTTTCCTTTCCTTTCCTTTCCTTTCCTTTCCTTTCCTTTCCTTTCCTTTCCTTTCCTTTCCTTTCCCCCCTTCCCCTTCCCCTTCTCCTTCCCCTTCCCCTTCCCCTCCCCCTCCCCCTCCCCCTTCCTTCCTTCCTTCCTTCCTTCCTTCCTTCCTTCCTTCCTTCCTTCCTTCCTTTCTTTCTTTCTTTCTTTCTTTCTTTCTTTCTTTCTTTCTTTCTTTCTTTCTTTCTTTCTTTCTTTCTTTCTTTCCTGTCTGTATTTTTGTTTTGTTTTCTGTATGTCTACATTCTAACTACTGCAACAGGGACATACCATTTTTATGACAGCTTCGTAAACTTGTGTAAATTCGTATTACACACCAAATACATTGCCTGAGAGGGTACTTCTCTCTTGAGAACATCTGTACATGGAGATGGCACACAAAGATCTCCAGCAATGAAACACTTCAATAAACTGGTAAAAAGGAGATTGTATGTCTGTTGGATGCTTCTCAAACAACCTGGGGAAAACACATCAGAACTGCTGACATTTGTGTTGCTGAAACTCAATAATTGTATGAAATAAATGTTTTGTGATAAAAATTCATCCTCCTAATGATTGCCAAAGACTATACATCATATAGTTAAAGAGAGAAAACAGTGCGGAGTGTATGCTGTGTTTGGGTAAGTGTGCACGGGCATGTGGAGTCCAGCATATTGGATGTCTTCTCTAGCCCACTTCCCTTCATTGTCTTGAGACAGACAGTGCCTGACTAGAAGCCCCTGTGCTTTGGCTGGGCTGGCCAGGGAGACGCATGTATCCTTCCATATCTGTCCTCCCCTTTCAAAGCACGTACACGTGCGGGCGCATGTGCACACACACACACACACACACACACACAGCCTTATTCAGCTCTTGTGTGGATGTTGGAGATTTGGACTCAGGTTCTCATGCTTGTGTCCTGGCACAGACATGGGATGTTCTTCTCAAGGCACAGATACTGAGTCATGGCAAGGTACGCTTTTATGACTGTAGATGGGAGCATTTGCTTCTATGCCATAGCAACCAAACAATATGGTGTCTAAATTGTGGCTTGTGTCACGCTGATCGGTCAAAAATTTGTCCCATATCTGAAAATGTACTAACTTAAGTATTCAGAAAATTAATGCAAATTTAAGTTCAAGGAGCTTTATGAGCTAACATCAGGCACTGCAAAAGGCGTCCTGTCCTTTGTCCTCACAGTCTGTCTCTAGTACTATACCAGCAGGGTTTGTTACTTTGTAATCAATGACTGGAAAAGCAAGGCTTCTAGCTGAAGTAATGATATCAGTTCACTCTGAAACACAGACTCTGAAATTCCCTTTAGAACCGTAGGAAACCTCAGTTATACCAGCAACAAAAGACGTTTTGTTTCTTTTAAGATCTGGATAACTACCAAACATTTGATATGAAAATGGTACTGTGTGACGGCTGGGGAGTTGAACTGTCCTTTTACTGATGGGCTATATTGGAGAAATGAAGCTCTCCTTCTTCCCTCTATGCTATCTGGTCCTTATGTGCTTTCAAGTTTGAGTTTGAACTTCTGTGCTCAAGGATCTGTGAGAAACTCGAAGCTTCTCTATGGCAAGTAGAGATTTTGCCCCATTCCCTGTGTGTGTATGGTGTATGGTGTGTGTGTATCTGTGTGTGTATCTGTATGTCTGTGTCCATGTATGTATGTATGTATGTATGTATGTATGTATGTGTCTGTGTGGGTCTCTGTGTGTGTGTATGTGTGTTCATGTCTGTATGTATTTATGCATGTCTCTGTCTGTGTGTGCATGACTCTGTGTGTGTGTGTATGTATGCATATATGTGTGTGTATGTGTGCATCTATGTGTATATGTATGTATGTGTTCTTATGTATATGTATGTGTTTGTAATTGTGTGTGTATGTATGTCTGTGTGTATATGTGTGTGTATCTCTCTGTGTGCATCTCTGTGTGTGTATGTATGTGCATGTCTGTGTGTGTTTATGCATGCCTGTGTCTGTGTGTGTATGTATGTGTCTGTGTGTCTGTGTGTGCATGACTCTGTGTGTATATGTATGTGTGTGTTTGTGTGTGTATGTATATGTATTTGTCTGTGTGTGTAAGTGTAGGTCTGTGTGTGCATGAGTGTACATGTTTGTGTGTGTGTGTATGTATGCGTCTATGTGTGTCTGTGTGTGTGTGTGTGTGTGTGTGTGTGGTATACATGTGTCTGTGTGAGCACAAGTGTGTCTTGGGTTAGATGCAGGCTTGCACTCACTTCAACCATCTACATCCTAGATGTCAGATGAGTTTCCTGTTGGCAGATAGCTGAATTGTCTTTACCATCAGTTATCAGAGTCAAGGGTCAGATTTGGATGCTGCGAGGGAGTGAGATGTCCTGAGAGGAGAATGTTTCTTCTTATTAGAAGACAGGAATTTTGGCAGTTTAGTGACCAACAAAACAAATTAAGCAGAAAGTAAGCCAGCCCTGAAATATGAAATTTCACTCTTATTACTTTTCGCTCAGCAAACACCAAGTATTTCTGCGTGTTGAGGCCCATCCCAGATCTTACAGATCAAGTCACAGAGGAAGCCCTGCCCTTGAGGTCATTTATCCAAAAGTCAGCATATTTTCATTGTAAACCTGTGAGCATGTGAGCCACTGTTTCATAAGCTTTTGGAAAACCAGAGACCCCCCCCCCCAGCCTTGTCTCCTGAAAAGCAGAAGTGAACTGAATTACTTCTTTGGACCTGGTAGGTCTGTGCAAGAAGTTTCTGAGAGTCTCAGTTCCTTGCAAAGCACTTTGGGAAAGGTACATGACAACGGGCTGAGGCAGTTTCTCTAAAAGCTGGCAGCCAACTTCTGACAGGGGCTCCTCAGCATTGCTCAAGAGGAAGAAAAAAACGTGATCGAGGGAGAGACAAGTGCATAGAGACATTTTTAAAGTAGCTAGCAACCAAGACAGCACCAATTATTTAACCACACTAAAGAGACCAGCAGCCAAACCACAGATTATTTAACTGCACATCTAAGTGCCGAGTGAGCGAGCACAGCCTCAGCCAGCCATGGTCCTGTAATGTAAATATCCCCAGCAGCCAGTTCCCATGGAGGCCAGGAGCTGCTGAGGGAGACAGCGTCTCACCTGTTCCTGTCTCTGCTCCAGATGTGTGGAGCTGAGGAACTGGCTCCCAGCCAGCCAGGATTCCCCTCCTATTTACTTTCACATTACATTATTGTTTTTCTAAAACTCGGACACGTTCTTCCTCTACCTAGTCTCTCGTGGGCATGTGCACACAGGGAGCCATTTCCCACAGAGAGAGTTCCCTCTCTGGCATCCAATTTTCATCATTCCCTTTTATTTCCAACACCTTTCTCCTCTTTTGCCTCAGTTTTATCTCTTAACTACCTTTGGCCATTGTGTCTATAATTTTCACTCACTAACACGTGCAAGGTTTATTTTCATAGAGTACTTATTAAGAAAGCAGGCACTTTCTTCTTTGCTATCAGCAATGGCACAGCCCACAAAGGTGGAAATTTCTCCAAGAGCCCCTCTCACAGAGGAAAGCCCTTGGATATTGTGATGCAGATGTTCAGTGTGGAGTCCCACTATGCTCTTTCTAGCCACAGGAGTGGCTTCTGACCCAAGGCTAGCCTGTTGCTTGGTACCTGTCACCCAGTCTGATTCCCCTCTTTGAGGAGCTGAATCAAGTGACAGAAACTGGACTTATAGGCAGTACAGAACCAAGGGTGACTTTCAGGGGCCAGCAGAAGGGGAGATGGCTGAGGAGGGGCCCTGTGGTTCAGAGTCAAGGGAACCAACCAAGAAACTTTCTCGGTGTGGGGGAGGGGGTGTTATAGAAATGAGATGGTTACTTTTAAGAATCTCCTCAGAGGATTCTTAAAAAAGGATTCTGTTATTGATATGGGAGTTGTGGAGAGCCAGAATCTGACTAATTGAACTCACTGAGGTGGAAGTTCCTTAACCTTTGGGATGGAGTTTGTGTCATGAATTATTGACTAAAGAGTTGAGCTTCTGGCGTTAGCATCATAATGTTATGATTGACTTAAAGCACAGGCATGAGGTCTCATTTGACTAATGCCCTGGAACATAGGTGTGGCCACAGGGATCCAAAGGATAAACATTCACAAGGGTCTTTTTACCATCATGAGCTACACTGTGCCAAGCTGCTCTGCCTCGGTGACTGTGGGACAATCTCTTCCCAGGAGATGGCCCCAGCTAAGGAAGAACACCCCCCTCGCCCCCCCCCCCCCACACACCACATCTCAGGCTTCAGTGTAGTTTCCTGGGTGGTTTCATGAGTGTGGATTCCTAGACTTACCCTGGACACACAGCAAGATTCTCTGGAAAAGGAACCTGGGTTCTGCACTTGGTACAGTCATCTGCATGATGAAATCTGAGACCTCTTACTAAAGACTCATCCAGTGCTTGTGGAAGTCTCTGGGAAGATGTTAGTATTGTAAGAGCATCAGATGCTAGAACAACAGCAGAGGTGAAGTTGCCATGCTAATGTTCCCCATGAGGGTGGGGAGCAGCTCCTATAGAAAGAGGAAAGAGAACATAAAGGGGTGGGTTTCTAAGGCTCAACTGATAGTGGCTAGCAATTCATCAGAAATACCGACTGAAGGAGTTATCAGTATAATAGACTTCTAAGCCCGTCCAAGCTTTGAATAAAGACATGAAGACTTATATTTATTAATTACAGCTTTAGGTCTGGCTTACACTTGTTCCCAACTAGCTCTAATAACTTAAATTAACCTGTATATATTAATCCATGTTCTTCCACAGGGCTCGTTAGTTACCTCTCCTCATCACAGTCATGGCCAGGATGACATGTCCACAGCAAAGTCATGGCCAGGATGGCATGTCCACATCACAGTCATGGCTAAATGGCATGTCCACAGCACAGTCGTGGCCAGAATGGCATGTCCACAGCACAGTCATGGCTAGGATGGCATGTCCACATCACAGTCATGGCCAGGATGGCATGTCCACAGCACAGTCATGGCCAGGATGGCATTCCCATATCACAGTCATGGCCAGGATGGCATGTCAACAGCACAGTAGTGCCAGGATGGCATTCCCATATCACAGTCATGGTCAGGATGGCATGTCAACAGCACAGTCATGGCCAGGATGGCATGTCCACATCACAGTCATAGCTAGCATGACATGTCCACAGCACAGTCATGGCCAGGATGGCATGTCCACAGCACAGTCATAGCTAGGATGACATGTCCACAGTATAGTCAGAGCCACAATGGCATGTCCACAGCACAGTCATGGTCAGGATGGCATGTCCACAGCACAGTCATGGCCAGGATGGTGTGTCCACAGCACAGTCATGGCCAGGATGGCATGTCCACAGCACAGTCATGGCCAGGATGGCATGTCCACATCACAGTCATGGCTAGGATGGCATGTCCACAACACAGTCATGGCTAGGATGGCATGTCCACAACACAGTCATGGCTAGGATGGCATGTCCACAACACAGTCATGGCCAGGATGGCGTGTCCACAGCATAGTCATGGCCAGCATGGCATGCCCACATCACAGTCATGGCCAGCATGGCATGTCCACATCACAGCCATGGTCAGGATGTCATGCCCACATCACAGTCATGGCCAGGATGGCATGTCCACAGCACAGTCATGGCCAGGATGGCATGTCCACAGCACAGTCATAGCTAGGATGACATGTCCACAGTATAGTCAGAGCCACAATGGCATGTCCACAGCACAGTCATGATCAGGATGGCATGTCCACAACACAGTCATGGCCAGGATGGCATGTCCACAACACAGTCATGGCCAGGATGGCATGTCCACAGCACAGTCATGGCCAGGATGGCATGTCCACAGCACAGTCATGGCCAGGATGGCGTGTCCACAGCACAGTCATAGCCAGGATGGCGTGTCCACAGCACAATCATGGCTAGGATGGCATGTCCACAGCACAGTCATGGCCAGGATGGCATGCCCACATCACAGTCATGGCCAGGATGGCATGCCCACACCAAAGCCTGAGTCACAGTCTCTTTTTCAGACTTCCCCCATCTTGGTCAGTGATAACCCTGCCTGTGGCTTCCTAGGAAAGTATGAAGCATGTTTTGATTTGTCCCTTTCTCTCACAGTCTCATAAGCAGATATCTCCATTTCCCTTTCAGGTCCATCTTAATAGCGTTCTCACGCCCGGCCAGGAAAGACGCAACAAACCAGAATCTTCTGCGGCAAAACTTTATTGCTTACATCTTCAGGAGCTAGGAGCGCAAAAACCCCCAGCCCCAAAAGCGAAAGCCCCTTCTATATCGAAACCAAAACCCCTTTCCTATTTAGGAGAGTTATATTTCGCCTAGGACGCATCACTCCCTGATTGGCTGCAGCCCATGGCCGAGCTGACGTTCACGGGAAAGGCAGAGTACAAGTAGTCGTAAAATACCCTTGGCACATGCGCAGATTATTTGTTTACCACTTAGAACACAGGATGTCAGCGCCATCTTGTGACGGCGAATGTGGGGGCGGCTCCCAACATCTCCCCCTTTCCTTTTAATAAGAGCAAATAGGCCACCCATATTAATGAGAGTGGAGATAGAGGTCAAATCCCCAGTGTGTAGGTAAAGGAGCCATGTACAGGATTAGCTCTTAGGCTCACAGGCTTTTACCCAGAGCAACCCTGACCTGCTCCCGTGTCGTTTTGCCTGGAGAGAAGGACACTTGGACACTCAACCTTCTTGAAAGATGACATGTCTCCCTAGAATAGGCTCATATATGCCGCAGAGCCTTTCTACTGCAGTGCTTAGCCGTGCAACTCTCTCGGGCTGCTGAAGCACACTCACTCTATCCCGTGCAATGAGACTAGCCTCGTGAGATGTAAGAGCTGAGTGGCCAGCGACCTATTGCCTAAGCATAGATAACCATATATCAGGGGGAGCACCATGTTCTAGAGCTGCAAGCGCCTGGGCAATAACCACCTTGTCTCTCCTAGTTTAGGCCTTAAGCTTACAGACCAACCAAAGAAGCAACACTAATCCACAGCAAAGTGTATCTCCAAATAATATCAATCCCACCCATTCTTTAAAGAAAGAAAATGCTGAGGAGATCCAATTGGGTAATCCTTTGGTCAGGGACAGGTCCAAGCGCGTGGAGTTGACCTGAAGTCTCAATTCCCGAAGGATCTGTTCAAATTCAGCCGTCCAATTCTGTAACATATACTGAAAAAGACTTTTTGACAAATTAGCTGTCCTAGTAAATTTCTCATACTGAATGGAAGTAACACACAATCTCGGAAACTTTTGTTTACACCCCAGCTGAGTTATTTGTCATAATACATCTAGTTGTATCTGGACAAGATCTATGAGTTGATTAACCAGCATGAGACCTCTCTGTATCTTGACATTAGCTGAGGCCTGTTTATCTATGACTGTAGTCACTGAGGCTGACAAAGTGTTAATGGTGTCAGTCGTCTGGACCTGTCCAGACAGAGCCAAGGCTGTCTGAATCAAGGCCAAACCCAGTTCCCAGTTAGTGGTAAAAAAGCAGGAGAATACTTGAGCATTATACATCACCGTCATTGGGAGTGGAAATATCGACATTATCCCCCAACGCTGCTCTCTCTTTATTATTGACGCCCTGGACATCACCAAGACGAGGGACATCAGTATTCCCTTGGTCAGTCTGGATTTTTCGGGTGAGTCTTTCTGGTATCCAAAATGGGTTGTCTTCATTCTGTGGGAAAACACAGATAGCTCCCCTGGATCTTATCAAAATAGGATCCGGGCCATACCATTTATTATCAAGGACATTTTTCCATTTAACCATCTCATTGGGCCTATCTGGCTCTGTACAATGACGTTCAGCCGCAGTATGGCCATGAACATTAATATTTAAAAAATTGAGTGTAAAGAGTGCCATAGACACAGACACTCTTGGTGCTCGGGGTAAAATCTCTTCAATTCCCCTCTTTTGCTTTATAAGATAGGCTTTGAGGGTGCGATGCGCACGCTCAACAATACCCTGTCCTTGAGGGTTGTATGGAAGTCCAGTCAGGTGGGTTACATCCATCTGACGGCAGAACTGCTGGAATTTTTGAGACGTATAAGCTGGTCCATTATCAGTCTTAAGGAGTTTGGGTTTCCCCCAAGCATTCCATGCCTCAAGACAATGTTGAATCACATGTGAGGCCTTTTCTCCGGTTAACGGAGAAGCAAACATGATGCCAGAACATGTGTCAATGGACACATGGAGATATTGAAGTTTTCCAAAGGAAGAAACATGTGTAACATCCATTTGCCAGACCTGTAGAGGTCGAATACCGCGTGGGTTAATTCCCACATGAGGAACTGGCAAGAACTCACAGCAGCTTTGACATTGAGTAACAATGTCACGGGCTTCTTTTCTTGTCAAGGAGAAACGACTGCGTAATGTTTCAGCCGTCACATGAAAATTGTTATGAAAATTTCTTGCAGCCTCTACCGGGGATGATAGGGCAGCAGCCACCACTTTAGTGGCCTTATCTGCCAAATCATTTCCCAGAGCCATGGGGCCAGGTAGGCCTGAATGGGCTCTAACATGAGTAATATAAACAGGAAATCTTCTAGATAACAAAACTAATTGTATCTGCTGAAAAATATTGGCAACTCTACTGGAAGGCTTAATCACTCCAGCCACTTCTAAAAGATTTACTGCATTAACCACATAACAGGAATCTGACACAATATTAAGGGGTTCTAAAAAGGTTTTTAAAACTTCTAAGACCACTAAACATTCTACCACTTGAGGTGAATTTTCATTATATTGTTTAGATACCACTTTACCATTAGCCACATAGGCACCTATGCCAGTTTTTGATCCATCAGTATATACCACAATCCCATTTTTAAGTGGGTTTCTTACTGTTATTTGTGGAAAAACAACAGATTGATTTTGGGCAAACTGTAAAATTGGACGTTTTGGATAATGGTTATCTATTTGTCCTGAAAAGGAGGTAACTAAAACTGCCCAATCATTAGATGTGGCTGCCAAGGTTTGAACCTGTGTAGCGGTATAAGGTACAATTAAAAGATATGGACTTCGCCCAAAGTGGGTGATTGCTGCTTTTAGGCCTTTAAGGGCAAGCTGTGCAATTGCATCAGGATACCAATCTATTATTTTAGCTGGGGATACGTTTGGATGGATCCACAACAATGGCCCATTCTGCCACAAAACTGCGGTTGGCAATTGTGCTGTCTTAAAGACACACAAACTGAAAGGCTGCGAATCCTCAATACGTTGTAATTGTGCATTCTGTAAGGCTTTTTCCACCTTTTGTAAGGCCTGGTTAGCAGCTAGAGTAAGAGTCCTAGGGGAGGAGATATGAGGATCTCCTTCTAAAATACCAAACAAAGGCCTTAACTCAGCGGAAGGAATCTTTAAAAAAGGTCTGAGCCAATTAATATCTCCCAACAGCTTTTGAAAATCATTTAAGGTATGGAGGTGATCTCTTCTTATCTCTACCTTTTGGGGCACAATCTTATCTGGGGACACCACAGAGCCCAAGAATTGTCCTGTATCAGAAATTTGGACTTTTTCTGTGGCTATCTGTAAACCCCACTGACTTAAAGTTTTAAGTAGAAAAGGATATGCCTTTTGTAGCATGGTAAGGTCTTTATGGCACAGGAGGATGTCATCCATGTAAAGGAGCAAAATTAAAGAGGGGAATTGTTCCCTCACTGGCAAAAGAGCTTCTTGTACATAAAGTTGACACATAGTAGGACTATTGGACATTCCCTGTGGTAAGACCTTCCATTGATACCTCTTATCAGGTTCCATGTGATTAATAGAGGGGATGGTAAAGGCAAATCTGGGCCTATCTCTTGGACACAAAGGTATAGAAAAGAAACAATCTTTAATATCTATAATAATTAAATTCCAGCCACGTGGTAAGGCGGAAAGTACAGGGAGACCCCTCTGTACTGGGCCAAATAAGTTCATTTGCTCATTAATGGCTCTGAGGTCATGGAGCAGTCTCCACTTTCCTGACTTTTTCTTAATTACAAAAATTGGAGTATTCCAAGGTGAGGTAGAGGGTTCAATATGGCCTAGTTTTAATTGTTCCTCTACCAGTTGAATCACAGCTTCTAGTTTTTCAGAGGATAGGGGCCATTGAGGAACCCACACTGGGTCCCCTGTTTTCCATGGTATGGGTCGTGCTGCCCCAATGGCCACTAAGGAAAACCCAGACCCTGTCTGTCTTGGTTTCCATTAGGTGAGATGGGCTCTATCCTTCCCTGTTCTTGATGTCCTAACCCTTTTCCTTCTTTATAACCCATCTTTGCCATGATATTTTTTGTTTTAGCTGAATACCCTCCCGATGGGGCGTTTTCATTGGACAAAATAAGGCCCAAATGCTGCATAATATCCCTTCCCCAGAGGTTAACCGGGAGTGGGAGCACATAAGGTATGAATTTCCCTTGCTGCCCTTCAGAGGATTCCCACGTCAAGGCAATGGAGCTTATAGTGGGACATGATTGATAACCTAGGCCCTGTAATGAATGAGATGACTCTGTGGTGGGCCATGCTTTGGGCCACCAATGTGTAGAAATTATACTTTTATCTGCTCCGGTATCAAGGATGCCTTCAAACTCTTTTCCGTTGATCTTAAGGCGGAGCTTAGGTCTATCATTCAAAGATACAACCAAATAGGCAGAATCATTTCCTGAGGAGCCCATTTTCTTTATCTCAGGTCCTGCAAATTTCTCCCTGGTATTATCAGGGAGGAGCAGCAGCTGAGCTATCCTATCTCCTTTACTAATAGAAAAAACGCCTTTAGGGCTTGAGCACAGGACCTGTATTTCAGGGGAATGTTGACAATCTATAACTCCAGGGTGGACTACTAAGCCCTGTAAGGTGAGTGAACCCCGGCCGAGAATAAGGCCCATGGTTCCCGGGGGCAAGGATGGTATAGGCTCCACTGGCACCGGCTGAATACTCATTTGAGGCATTAATAGGAAGTCGGAGGCGGCACGCAGGTCCACCCTTGTGGGTCTTCCTGGGTCGCCTCTCTGACTGCTTCCTGGGTCCTGACAAACCGGTTCCCATATCTTTGAGGGCCCTGGGACCGAGGGCCCCATGACCCGTTTTTTGGCACATAAGCTGATTGACTATCAGGTGGGGGAAGAATTCTGCCCTTTATATCCCTCACAGAGCGACACTGGTCGGCTCTATGATAACCCTTGCCACACTTAGAGCAAAGAGTGAGAGTCCCTCCCTGTTTATCTGGAGCTCTGCAATCTTTCTTAAAATGCCCAGGCTTTCCGCAGTTAAAACATGTCCTCTGATTATTTCTGCCCATGGAGCGGTTTTGGGATTGAAGGATGGCAGCCGCTAAACCTGCATTGCTGAGAGGTCCCCCAAGCTCTCGACAGACCCTGAGCCAGTCTTGTAAGCCTTTGTTCTTTCTTGGGGCTATGGCCGCTCGGCACTCCTTTGTGGCTTGCTCATAGATGAGCTGTTCTACCAGAGGCGCAGCTTGCTCTGACTCTCCAAAAATACGCTCTGCTGCCTCTGTCATTCTGGCCACAAAATCTGAGAAGGATTCCTGAGGTCCCTGGATTATCTTTGTTAACTGCCCAGTGGCTTCCCCTGCTCGGGAGAGCGCCTTCCAGGCCCTAATAGCCGTGGAGGAAATTTGGGCATAAGCTCCCCAATGGTAGTTTGTCTGATCAGCAGAATAAGCTCCCTGACCCGTTAACAAGTCAAAAGTCCAATCTCTCTGCTCTGGAGTCAAAGCAGCTGCGTTTGCTCGGGCCTGCGCTTGTGCAGCCTCGTGCCAAAGCGCTCTCCATTCCATATATTTGCCCATACTAGGGAGAGCGGCTTTTACAATCGTTTGCCAGTCAGCAGGAGTTAGTGCCATGCCGGCGAGCCTGTCTAACTGCACCAAGGTAAAATTAGCATTGGTTCCGTATTTACGGACCGACTCGGCAAGTTCTTTAATTTGTAAGTATTCTACTGGAGCGTGGACACGCCCACCCTCGGCTCCTTCAAAGACCGGAAATGCCTGTTGTATTTTCCTTTGTTCCTCTCTGGGAATGAATGAGTCTGCGCACTGCCTCTCTGCGCACTGCCTCTCTGCGCACTGCCTCTCTGCGCACTGCCTCTCTGCGCACTGCCTCTCTGCGCACTGCCTCTCTGCGCATTGCCTCTCTGCGCATTGCTGACGCACTACGCAGGGCGGGGGCTCCGCATAGGGCGGACCTTGAAACCGACTGCCCGGAGGTTGAACAGTACGCTGGCTTTCGCCAGCCGCTTTTGGCTTTTTTCTTGACCAATTAGCTGGCTGGTAATGGGCTGCTTCTTCCTCCCAGTCTGTTTCCTCAGAGGAGAATTCTTCATCTGCTTCAGAGCTACTAAGAGCTGGCTTCCTGAGCTCATCTAGTGACGAGTATCTCCTAGAGACCTCCGCTAATCGATCTTTTTTCTTTTCTTTTTTCTTTTCCTTCCTTCTAATCTCTCCCCAGGTATTCTTACCTGACCTAAACTTTTCCTCGGGTTCAAGACCCTTGGAAAGGCCTGTATACTTATTTTGTGTACCATATTTTCTCTTTGCTCCTACTCTCTCTCCCCGCTTTACTTCTGATAGATTGCCCTGAATTTCATCCAGAATCCGCCCTGCCTTAACCACTTGATAACATGTGAAAAGGAACAAAAGGGCTTCTAACACTAGAAAAAATTCAAGGCCAAACATTTTCCACTTTACTTCTGATAGACTGTCTTGAATTTCCTTAGAAAGTTCAAGGCCAGGCGTACCTCGTAAAGCTGTACTCACTGGTACTCTCGTTCCCCAGCTGAAAAGTTCTGAATTCATGCAGTTGAATCCTTCTTAACAGTCTGCTTTACGGGAACCTTTATTACCGCGACCCGCAGTTCTGGTTCTGGAATGAGGGATCTTCCTTGCGCCGGTGAAACTCCCGTCCCGAGTTTCCTCCCGGGTTTTTTCTTCCCGGATTTTTTCTCGTCCCGGATTTCAGCACCAATTCTTAATAGCGTTCTCACGCCCGGCCAGGAAAGACGCAACAAACCAGAATCTTCTGCGGCAAAACTTTATTGCTTACATCTTCAGGAGCTAGGAGCGCAAAAACCCCCAGCCCCAAAAGCGAAAGCCCCTTCTATATCGAAACCAAAACCCCTTTCCTATTTAGGAGAGTTATATTTCGCCTAGGACGCATCACTCCCTGATTGGCTGCAGCCCATGGCCGAGCTGACGTTCACGGGAAAGGCAGAGTACAAGTAGTCGTAAAATACCCTTGGCACATGCGCAGATTATTTGTTTACCACTTAGAACACAGGATGTCAGCGCCATCTTGTGACGGCGAATGTGGGGGCGGCTCCCAACAGGTCCAATCATTGGAGTTTACATTTCTGGCCACCAGTAGCATGTGGCTACAGATTTTTCAGGGTGACTTCCATGAGGAATAAATGTTATTTTCCTTTCCCTACCTCCTCAGCCATGAGCAGGCTTCTGAATGCTTTGCAGCAGGAAATGGTGGGATCCGTGTAAATAAAGTTGCCATGCTTCTGTTCTTGGGAAAGCACTGGCCCTTGAACCTGGCACCTGTGGGGACCACCCCCCCCCCCGTCTTCCCTCTTCCCAAGCCAAGGCCAGGCAGGAAATATTCAGGTGATTATTGGTCCCAGGTAGAGATTAGGGAATGGCTGCAACCCTGATAGCCATCACTCCTTCCTAGCCAAGGCCTTGGACACTGCAGAGTGTCAACAAGTGCATCCCAGGTGTCTCTGCCTCTTGTCATCTCCTCTCTGATTCCAGGTAGACGGTGAGCACAGCAAGTGGCTATACCACTGAGTGTAACACTAGTTACCTGGCAAAAGATACTGGGACCTTGGACATCACCTTGAAGACTCTTCTGAGATCCAAGAGAGCTCTGTATGTCAGCGCTTCTCAACCAGCTGGGTACCACCCCTTTCACTGAAAACACAGATATTTACGTTACTATTCTGTTTTTTTTTTTTTTTTTTTTCTTTTTTTGAGACAGGGTTTCTCTGTGTAGTCCTGGCTGTCCTGGAATTCTTTCTGTAGACCAGGCTGGCCTCGAACTCAGAAATCTGTCTGCCTCTGCCTCCCAAGTGCTGGGATTAAAGGCATGCGCCGCCGCTGCCACCACCACCTGGCTTACGTTACTATTTATAGCAGTAGCAACATTACAGTTACAAAGTGACAACAAAAAATAATCTCTGAGTCGGGGGCGGGGGGGGGTGTCACCACAACACAAGGAACTGTATTAAGGGTCTTAGAAATAAGCCAGCCAAGCCTATATGGTAACTGCCATTGTCTTTGTGCAACTTTAATGAAAACTTAGGATTTCCCACGCCCCTCCCCCCAACCCCTGGGTCAGTTCTGCACTGACTGCCTTTTCATGAGAATCTCAAAGCAGACACAACCGACCTCTCCATAGACATGTGGGTCATGTGCTGGTTGTTCTCCTTGAGAGCTCAGAGGCAGTTCCTGCTCATGTATGTGTCCCCTGATCACCTAGCGACAGAATGATGTCCCAAGGGGACACTTCATCGATGTTTGCTTTACTGGCCTGATAAATGCACTTGTATCCACAGTCTTAAATAAACTCTCTTAGGGCTTGAGTTGGTTTATCTAGCATTTTCTCCATTTTCTACTTGCAATCTTTCGACTTGTAATATTTGCTGAAAAGCTGGTTGGTAATCTCATAAAATTTAAGTTTCGTGTTTATGGATCACATAGCCAGATTGTCAAGAACATACAGTGCAGTATAAACACATACGTCTTGCACAATCCTTTTCTCCACTTGGGCTTTTTTTTTTTTTTTTTTTTTTTTTTTTTGAACCAGGTTCAAATCTAAACTGAGCAAGGCCACACAGGGCGTTAAAGTTAAAAAAAAAAAAAAAGAACAACAATGTACAGTTGGAATGTACTGAAGCTCTCAGTCAGCTGAGGGAGAAGAGCATCGGAGGAGATGATTTAAAAGAGCCTGTTTCTTATTTCCAATCACCTGGCAAGGCCATCTAAGAAAGCACACTGAGCAAATGTGCTTTTCCAGCCACACACATTGTCTAGATAGAAAAACAACTTCAAACATCTCGTAGTGTTTTGGAAAATATTTTCTGGATCTGTCAACGTCGCCCCTCAAAGAGAAGTGGTTGCCTGGATTTTTGGACTCTTCTCACGTTGCATATTTCTCAAAAATGGAAATAACAAGATCCTTGGATGTACACCACGGTTTTAAGAAGGACTTCTTGGAAGCTTTGCTACACAGCATTCAGTGGGTTTGATTTCATGGGGGAAGGGGGTGCTGATGTGCGTGAGGCAGAAGGGAGGAAGAAGAGAAGGACAAAGCAGCCCCAAAAACAGAACGGAAGAAGGACGGAAATGCTTGGGTCTAAGAATCACACCGTGCCACGTTTGCAAAGGTTAACTTAACTGTGACTCGTTGTATCCAGATTTCTACAACAGCAAGCACGAAGGTTCGGCGGATCTCATCTTCAGGTGGACCCGATGCAGCGCATTCTGCGTGATCAGAGTGAGAGATACCCACAGTTTGTCTCCTCCAGCGACAGCGAGCCTGGTGCCGGCGAGGTCAGCTCTGCCGGCGAGGGACTCCTTCCTTATTCCCTTGCTTGGAAAGGTTCCTACAGAGTCTGCAGACTTCTGGGTCAGGACTGTCAAGAAGAGTGAGGAGGGATTCTTGGAACACTCAACCCTCAAAGCAATGTCTCTATCCAATCCTTCCCTCGGGGCTCAGGGATGCCCCAGAAGAGGAGGCTGAAGAAAACAAAGCCCTCTAAATCAACACGATAAAAGCTCTCAGAGACTGAGGCAGCATACACAGGGCCTGCACAGTTCTGCCATTGTATTGTGGCTTCCAGGTTAGTGGTTTTATGGGACTCCCGAGTGTGCCAACGAGTGGGTCTCTACTTCTTATGCCTTCTCTTGGGCTCCTTTTCTTCTGTTGGTTTGTTTTGCTCGATTCTGATGTGTTAGTTTTTGTTTTATCTTATTTATTTTATTATTGTCCCTTACAAGCCTGCTTGTTTTTAAATGAGCGACAGAGAGAGAGAGAGAGAGAGAGAGAGAGAGAGAGAGAGAGAGAGAGGATCTGGATGGGAGGGGAGGTGGGGAAGAGCTGGGAGGAGAAGAGGGAAGAGAAACTGTAACCAGGATATATTATGTGGAAATATTTTTTTCAATAAAAGGGGGGGGGAATGCAAGAAGTATAATTGTGCCAGTTGTAGAAAACAAAAACAAAGAACAAAAAACCCAAAAAACCCAAAACAACAAAAAAATGCCCCCAAAACCCCAAACCAAACAAAACTCCCAAACCTCAACAAACAAACAACAAAACAAAAACAAACAAAAATCTTACACACGGGAAACTGTTTTATCAAAAGCACTTATTATGGGCTCTCATTTTTAATCAATGGTTAATCTTTAATAAGCATCCCCACCTACAGGAGGTGTCACAGGTCAAGCACTTAGGAAGCCCAATGGACTCTCTTGTATACGGTTTCCAGAATCCTCACCCGGTTCTTTCAGTGTTATAGACGAAAGACTTGCAACCTTGTAACCAGGGCCTTATGACAGGAAGACAAAGAGCTGGGGTTTGGACTGAGAGCTGCCTGTTTCCCACAATTCCCCCCAGCACACACAACGTGCAATACAGGGCTCACACGGAGCAGCTGGCACTGGAAAGCTAGTCTATGAGGCCCTTGAACGATCCTTTGGTCTTTAGCCCTTGGCTTAATGTTGACCAATTATTTCAGCCAGCAGATAAAGTAAGTAGAAGGAGCAGGCTGGCTTTGACATCAGCGTGTTGAAACTGGTAACTCAACCCTAGCTCTGATGCCATCATGGTGAAGTCAGCTTGGCATGGCCCCTACTCTCCAATGCCACAGTACTGTGGTCTAGCCACAGGCCTGGCATCATCGTAGGCTTTTCGAACTGAGTGTGTGGGGGTGTGTGCTTGTGTAGGTAGCAGCTGAGCAGAAAGACTCCCTAACTAGTTCTTCAGGCCAGCTGAACTTGCCTCTCCACAAGACAAAGAAAATTATGTCATTGGCTGCTTTGGATTGAGGATGGTGATTCTAGCGATGCTCAATGAGATCTCTCTTGATTATTTAGGCAGGAGAGGAGAGAGTAGTACAATTACTTCACATTTTTCGACTGTCCCTATACCCAATCTTTTATGAATTTCTTGCTGAGTTCCCTGAGCCGTCTTGGCCCATGTAGGTGTGTATCTATGTACACACACAGACATATCAAAGCCTGATAATATGTCCCTTTCTCCTTTCTGAATTTGTTTAGCACTCAGCGTTAGTGTTGTCAAGGCCAACACACTCCATCTGCATGCTAGGCTTTGAGAACCATGTCTCTTCTTTCCTACACCACAGGGAGGGTTGGTGTTGACTGTGCTTCCTGGTCAATCGCCTTTCTGCAGGGTTGGCTAAGGGGAGCCATGGGAAGGAGATAGGAAGATAGAAAGGAGAAACGCGTGCACACCGCTCTGCTTGATCAGTGTGTCGCTGCCATGCTCCCCGTGCCCGCTCAACCCGACCAGCCTTTTCTTTCTCTCCCTCAGTCTCCATGTTTTCTCTACCCTTGCTGGCAGCTGGGTTGCAGCCCCCTGCCTACAGCTGTTTCTGTCATCTGAGGGAGGGATTATATTCTGTCTGCTTCCAGTTCTCAGGACAACTTTTGTTTTCAGGGTTAGACTCCCCACCCTCCCATCAAAGATACAACAGTTTCCCCATCACACCGGAATATTTTACTTGCCTGTACATCTTTCGATTTTGAAAAGCTTTGGGGTTGAAAGTCTCAAGGGCACATGTAAAAACAGATGCACATAAAAGTGTCTGCTATTCAAAATCTTTTCTTGAAAAGTCGAGATGACCTGAAAGTATTTCCCTTCGAATCAGGGAGATACAGATGATGTCATCTGAACACTAGCCTGATGGGAATACTTATGCAGATCTCTGTCTGGATAGTCCTGGTGTGGAGCTTACCACATAGAGGTGATATCAGATTACCCACTGGCCAACATTTCCACTGGAATAAACCATCATTTCAGTGGGTCATGTTTGTAAGAGTAGGGGAGCCATATTTCCGTCTACTTTCCCTATAGGAAGGCTGCTACTGAACAAACGGGTCATTAAGACACCTTTCATGGCTCTGCCAGCTGACCAGCCTGAGAGACCCACTGGCAGATGACCCGGGAGGAAGAAAATGTGGAAGAAGTGGTCAGCAGGTAGACATTTGGTATTTTCCCCAGTAGAGCTGGCCTTTCCTTTGGAGGAGCAAACAAGCCACTGGTTAGGATCTTAGCGACTGACTGTGGTGCAGGCATCCGGTGAATATCCTCCCGCTAAGGAACATGTACACAAATCCTTGTGTATACCTCGAATCACATTATTTCAAGAGACACCATTAAATAGTGAAACTTCTTGTCAGGAGATAATCAACTGACTCACGGGTGAGCAGCAGCTCTTGAGAATAAAGCTCCCTGCCACACTTTCCTGCTGCTGCCTCCTCTTCCTGTCAGGCTCAGAGCTGGAGAGCGCTGACTAGCATCCTGGATTCTCTAGTGTCCCCACGGAAAGCACAACAGCCCCCCCTCGGCATCAGGGGTGGAAGCAAAAGAGACCACCAAGGGCAAGAGGGAGAACAAGAGTCCGGGCCTTAGAAGGTAAGACTATGGCCATTTTAGATGCTGCTAAATCCTGCTTCTCTACTCCCTAGTTCTCCTACCTCCTGCTTTTCCTCACTTCTACTTCTCCACACTTCCTGCTTTTCCTACTTCCTGCCTTCTCAAAGTTTTTTTTAAAAGATGTTATTTATTTATTTTTATGTATAGGAGTACATCATTGTCTCTTCACACACACCAGAAGAAGGCATCAGATCGCATTACAAATGGTTGTGAACCACCATGTGGTTGCTGGGAATTGAACTCAGGACCTCTGGAAGAGCAGTCAGTGCTCTTAACTGCTGAGCCGTCTTTCCAGCCCCGCTTCTTGCCTTTCTTCACTTCCTGCTCTGCCACATTTCCTGCTTCTTTCCACTTCCTGTTTCACCTGCTTCTCTCACTACCCCAGGAGACAGGTATTTCTCTCCCAGCATATTAGTCCAGTAGCGGAGGACAGCAGGATCTTCCTTTTATTTTCACGTCTCTGTCTAGACCAAAGGCAAACTTAATTTACCTGTAATCTTAGCATGTACTTATAGTTTTAAAATTTAAGTGTAGCCTCTCTCTCTCTCTCTCTCTCTCTCTCTCTCTCTCTCTCTCTCTCTCTCTCTCTCTCTCTCTCCTTGAAATCCAGCCAATATCGCAGGCTACTTGGCTTCTACTCAGAGCTCCATTACTTACCTGGTTAGCTCTCTTGTAATGCCAGTCAGAGAAGGACGAATGTATAGTCTACCTGGTTTCTTACAACGTGGTCCTTTGGTTATTACACTAATTTGATTCAATGGACACAGTTGATGTCTTAGCAAGTTTGGAAGTTATATTTCAAGTATTTCACCATAACTGGCAAGAGGCTAAGGTTTGAAACAGTTACAGAAGGTGGCTCTCCTCACTCCTTCCTGACTCTCCTCTTTAGTAATTTATGTATTCTTACTTTTTTCTTAATAGAACTCCAGTCTGCTCAAGAACAGCCAGTGTGTTAGCCACTGCTCCAGTCTCTGGCCCCTGACTTTCCTCTTAAGGAAGTTCTGACTTTAGATTGGGAAGTGTCCGTCACCACCATTGTGCAATGGCTCAACGCGCTTACTCTTAGGGACTTAAAGCTGTGAATGCTGGCTTGTGCTGGAGTTTGTCAAGCACCTAGCAGAGGCCCCTTTTCTAACCAATGTGGCAGGTATCCTGTCTCTTTCCTCTCTCTCTCTGGCTTCAGCTCATCCAACATCCTCTTTTATTTAATGCTATGAAGATAAACTCGGAGAAGGCATAAAGCTGCCTTTCTCCCCAAAGCCATTTTACATATTAGAGCCAGGGATTTGAGGCCCTGTCTGGAGGAGTGGCCACTCACTTTAACTGAACCAGTTTCCAGAAAATGCTTCTGACTCAGTGACTCGTGCACTCTGGATTAAATTTTATTGAGTTAAAACACTAAGCTATTTGGATTTGTTTGACTACACCTATGTGGCCACTCCCCCAGTAATCAAACACTGCATAGTGACTACCTAGACTTTTTTTTTTCTTTCAGAAAATGGAAAGCTCCTAACCAATGTGTGGAGTGTTCACAGGTTCCTAGAAACAAACAAAAGCTTGCTTTTAAGGTTTTCTGAGCAGTTTCATATTAAAATCAGTTGGCCATTTCACATTTAAGCCATTAGTAATTTGAGCTCTAAGCTAACACCCACTTTTGAATGACATCTAAATGTCTTTACTTTTGGTTACCTAAGTTTTACTGCATAATTAAGGATTGACTCCAATCCATAATTTTTTGTAGTTGATTTCTTCTTCGAAAAACCATTTTTCTGACATAGAGCATATGTGTAAGCTTTAAATACACATCATGCTCTCAAACAGATACATACACCCATTTACTCTCTCTCATACACACAGGCTCTCTCTCTCTCTCTCTCTCTCTGTCTCTCTCTCTCTCTCTCTGTCTCTCTCTCTCTCTCTCTCTCACACACACACACACACACACACGCACACACACACACACACACACACACCCCATACTCAAACATTTACCTCCCTAGAAAATACATGACTCACAGACTGAATACAGCACCTGTCCAAGTCACAGATTTTTGTGAAGATCACTTTAGTCCTCAGACATACAGAAATTCCCAGAAGTCCTTGTAATTCTGCGGATGGTTTTCAGAACCTTGCTTGGTTTTCAGACTAGAGCATCAGTGATCTCTTTGACCTATGGTAGATTTTCATGTTTTAAACATATATCCCACCCAGCACACATATACCACTGAATCAATAATTGTAAAATATTTTTCACTTTGCATATGGCCACACACTTAACATACGATTACATGATTGCTAGCTATTGGTTCTTTATCAACAAAATAGTTTCAGTGGCCAGCTAACTTGCTTACCCCAGAGTCTATGATGACCCTTGGATGTGAATTTGAACTACTGAGTAAAATAGAAATTTCTGGTTTCTTTTGGAGACTTGGTTGTATCATGTGATGTTTCTCTGGAAACTGTCTTATGAGAGGATGTTTTGCTGAGGCAGACACGTGAGAGGAAGTGTCATTGAGGACAGATGTGTGATGTTTTTCAGGAAGCTGCCTGGAAAAGGAGCACGTGATGTTCTGCTGGAGCAGATGCTTGAGAGGACATGTGATGTTTGGAAAGGGTCTAAGTATAACCCCATAGACAGCGGAAGGCAGTGTGGCATTGGTTTACCTTGCCCCTCTTTGCTGGTTTTCACTGGGCTTCGCTGATGACCTTGCCTTCTTCACTGAGCATCACCTGTCGTGACTTCTTAGAGAGAAACGGATCAAAGAACTTCTTGTGATATTCAGGTAGCTTCTTGCTGTTTCAGTGGACTCTGCCCAGTTGGCAGAGTGTTGAGGTTTCTTCTGGAGCTGGCTGCTGTTGCTGCTGATTTGTGTGGCCTGAACTGCTGATATCCTGACAACGAAGATTGGAATCAACGGAGATTGGAACTATTTCTAAACAGACCCACGTCCCCCTTTGCCCTATTAACCTTTCCTTTCTACTACCTCCGGTGGGTGATGGGTGAGAAGGGAAGTTAAAGCATTTAAGAACCCTTATTAAAGTAGGTTTTGAAAACTCTAAACCTACAGCTCAGTGACTCTATTGCAGATCTGTGTAACTCATGACGTTCTAACCAAAGCTGCACAATGATTGTTCCTAGGAGATATCAGAGACAAGAGAGGTTGGAGATTAACAAAGGCACTGATGGTCTTCTGCATACCACAGCCAAATATGACTCGGAGAGAGACCCAGGGAACAATTCCTGTTCCTGCAAGTTTAGATGGGATTCTGGGACTTCAGGGTCATGCTCGCAAGTCATGTTAGTAAGCATGTTAGACCTGACTGTGGCTCGTCCATGCTGGTGGCTCACTGTACCAGCCCTAGAGGTCAAGAGGCTGCATGTGTGAGCCTGCCTGTGTCTGATCTCTTCCTCTTACACAGAAAGCTTCTTAAACATGAGAAGACAGTGGCGCACCGAGGAGAGCAGACTGAGATGAACCTGAGTGGGAAATGGGGTTTTCCAAAAGAGTCACAGAGCTGTACACCAGGGGAACAAGGAGTGGTAGAGAGTGGGCAGGCCAGAGAGTCAAGGTTAACACATTTAGAACATAAATAAGTTTTCTTAAGATATAATTTCCTCAATGATACTTCTTACGTTAAAGAAATATCATCCTTCCATCAAGGATGTGTGGCCAGGTCCCAAGTCAATGTCTCATTCCATTTTTTTTTCTGATCCAGGATACAGAAGAGAAAGCAGTGCATCCAGCCAGGCACACTGCAGCAGGTAGTGACCATCAGCACCATGCGGCAAGGTCCACGTCCAATGAAGAAGGAAGGGGGATATTGCAGCTGATCCAGAACATCCAGATAGACATCCACCTGTACTCCAATGAAGAGAGAGCCACACAGAGAAAGAACTGAAGGTGAGGCTCAAAAAGATGGACATCTGTTTCTCCATCCTGCCATCTGCAAGCTATAAACTCTCTTCCACTTAAATCTGTGTCTCAGAGTTTCACCTCTATGCTTTGGCTGAGAAAATAAAATTTTCCGTGGAGTCTCACAAGTTCTGGTGATACCCAGATTGTCCTCTAGGTGTCCAATTGGCGGTTGACCAAGTGTCTTTCCCGGCTGACAATTCCATAATTGTTCACAGGGAGGATAGATGATGTCTTCTCTTGTCAGTGGTCATTTGTGATCACTAATAATCCAGATTGACTTTCATGAGTCAAAAATAACTGGGTACGGTTTTTCTTTTCACCCCTGTGTTTAAGCTTGGCAAGAGGTGTAGATTTTTAAAGTTAAACTCTCTCTGTTACATGAGAAAGGATAGTGAAGTTTCTTCTCTTCTTAAGTCAGCCAGGTAGTCAGTGTTCAGGTGAAGGAGCTCTTGCTGTTGGACCCTCGTTCTCATGGGACGACTTCTGCGTCATTTCGGCACTCTTGTTCTGTTCTCACAGACATCTTTAGGAGATGCCTTGCCCCCTAGATCACAGCACCTGGATCAGTGATTGATGTTCACATAAAAGCCACATCTTTAAAGAACATACAAGTTATGATTAATAACGTTTTGCCACCTGATCAAACGCTAAAGGTCCCAGCCATCACAATGGACTCCGTAACCTTCAACAGACCCAAGTGTGTCATGAAGTCAGAATGTGCTCTGACCAGCCATCCCTCTACACTGTTTCCTTTTTACTTTAGCATTTTCTTCTAGTCAGGCTGGGCTAATGCGTTCAGGGCACCTTTCATTTCTGTTTTTTAAAGCCTAATGAGTAGCTAAGGGTATATAATTTTACAATGTACTGAGTGTTATTTCACAATGTTTCACTAGCCACAAACCCTCAAGTCAGTTTTAAGAAACCCAGATGCCTGGCTGCGAGTGTTGGTGCAGCTGTTTTGTGGGAAATCATGAACGTGCACCTTGTTTGGGCAGAAAGAGAACAACATATCTCATCCTTTCAGATTCATAGCAGCCATCTCCGAAACAGCCGGAATGGTGCGTGTACTCGCAGAGAGCCTGAATCCAGATACTTCAGGTGTCTTGTAACTTATCAAATGCTTTTATTTGGTTTTCCTAGAAGGGCAGATTCTCTTCTGGGCTGGCTGTGGCATGCTCTGAAGTTACTTTTTCCTTCCTGATAGTTGCAGTATAAAATTGGACTGAAAGAAATTCTCCCCTCAGTCAACACATTTTCTGCTCACTTTATCAGTTTGATTTATGAGATGAAGTCACACATTGCTTTGTATGGTCAACATCACATTGAAGGCAGTCACATTGTATCCAGGGTTTAGTGCCAGGAACCCTCTAGGGTGACAGAATGCAAAGATTCTATAATCCATAGATGACAAAGTAGAGAAGTTACATCCCCTGCACATACCTCCTGAATACCTAGAGTACGTTCTGGACTGTTCCTATCTCCTTACCATATAAGTGGCTGTGTAATGAACCACTCAGGAAATAATCACAAAGCTTGCTTCAGTGCAGATGAAATTTTATTCCTTACATATTTTCCGAATAACGACAGTTGAATCCACAGGTGAGGAGCCTACAGGCACAGGTGGTAAACTGTTCAAGCTAGTAACAAAATAACAACCGTCTTGTCTTAGATCACATGCTTCTTTTAAATACTTCTCCATTTTGAAAAAGTCATATATACTTCAAGATAGTATCTGTTTACTAATATCTCATACTCAGAGACAATTTTGACAACAGACAAACACATCTTGTAAATTTTGTTAGCGAAAATTTTTCTTTGTGTGTTCTGTGGTTAAAGTACCCACTGAGGTCCCTGCGCTGAAGGCCTGGCCCATAACTAGTGATCCTATTGGAAGGTGGGGTGGGGGAAGCTTGCAGAGATGGATCAAGTGAGAAGTCTTCTGGTCCTGCGAGGGTACCTTGGAGGGGATACTGAGGTCCTGCCTCAACCCTCTTCCTTCACATGCCTTTGATGGGGGAGTGGTTTTATCATGTGCTGTCTCTCCACAGGTGACCGAAGATCACAGACTGATACCCCCTACAGCACATCGAAACTGAACCACCTTTTTCTTTCTACAGATTCATCTTTATCAAGAACCTGTCACAATCACCCTTCTACACTGAGAGGCGGAATCACATCACTTCCCGTGGCCATTCCTTCTGACAAAATAAGTAGGAAAATACCAGAAATGAAGGTTTAGGGTGGTCATGTTTTCTCATAGTTCACACGGCTAAGATCTTGATTGAAAAGCAAAGGCGAGAATGACCTCTACAGCGGGGTAATGAAAACTGACCTCCAGCAAGGGAGAAACCATTTCAAGATGTTGGTGACATCATCTAAAGTCAACCAGGTCTTAAATCCTAGTTGAGGTCACTAGGGCCTGGGTATCCAAAACAACATCAGTGCTGAGAATTCCTTCACCAAATTAACGAATCAAGTCAGAGAGCAGTGATGTTGTCTTAGGTGACAGAGCACTTGCCTAGCTTGCTGGAAGCTCTGGAGTGGATCCCCCAACACTATAGTAAGTGGGGCATAACGGTGTGAGCCTCTCATCCCAGCACTAGAGAGGCAGAGGCGGGAAGAGGGAAAATTCAAGGTTACCTAGGACTTCTTAGTAAGTTTGAGGCCAGCCTGGGATACATGAAACCACATCTTCAAAAGTCAAACAACAAATCTGTTCCCTCCCTCTGCCATTTGCCCCCATACTTTTGCTGTTTAAACCTGAGTTTATGGCCCTCAGAATGGCTTCAAATGGCAGTCATTCGCCAGCTCCCACCCCATACTATTACTTAATAAAGCTGGAGGAATGATAAACTGAAAAAGCTTCCATCCACTTTGGAAAGATTACCATTTGGATAAAAGTCAACAGGCAAGATCAGGGGTTCTGATGTCTCAAGGCAGTGTCCTGAGGTGATGCAGAGCCCCAGACAGGGTGGGGGTGAGGTGAGGAGGGGATGGGGATGGGATGGGGTGGGGGTAGGGTTGCTCATTTAGGGTAGAGTTAAATATCCTAATGTATGGGGTAGCAGCAGAGTTGGGGTTTTTTTGAAACTTTTTTTAATTTTTAATTTATTTTTACACTCCATATTCTGTTCCCTGCCTCCTCATCCACTATCCGATTGCTCCACATCCCACACCTCTTCCCCACCTCACCCCGTCTCCATGAGAATGCCCCCACCCCCACTTCACCTGACCTCAAAACTCCCTGGGGCCTCCAGTCTCTTCAGGGTTAGCTGCATCATCCCTGATTGAACCCAGAGCTGGGAGTCCTCTGCTGTACGTGTGTTGGGGGCCTCATATCAGCTGGTGTATGTTGTCTGTTTGGTGGTCCAGTGTTTGAGAGATCTTGGGGGTCCAGATTAATTGAGACTGCTGGTCCTCCTACAGGATTATCCTTCTCCTCAGCTTCTTTCAGCCTTCCCTAATTCAACAACGGAACTCAGCTGCTTCTGTCCATTGGTTGGCTGCAAATATCTGCATCTGACTCTTTCAGCTACTTGTTGGGTCTTTCTGAGGGCAGTCATGATAGATCCCTTTTTGTGAGCACTCCATAGCCTCAGTAATAGTGTCAGATCTTGGGACCTCCCCTTGAGCTGGATCCCATTGTGGACCTGTCGCTGAGGGAAAAGGAATGAAGCCCTGAGGGTCAGCAGAAAGAATGTAAACAGGCAACCTTAGGAAATAGGAGGTTTGGGGGGACCTCCAGAATATACCAGAGACCCGGGAGGTCAGAGACTCCCAGGACTCAAAGAGATGGACCTTATATGAAATGCCCGACAGCAGGAAGAGGGAACTTACAGAGCCCGCCTCCAGCAGGAAGACAGTGAGGTATGGGGTTGTGAGGGATGGAGTTGCCATCCCACAGTCACATCTCTGACCCATAATTGTTCCTGTCTGAAAGAATTACAGGGGTGGAAATGGAGAGGAGCAGAGTTGGTTTTTTCATGCACAGAGAAGAGCATCAGAGATTGGGTAGAGGGCTGGGCCATGTCTCTGTAACTCAAGGAAGAATGGTAGGTGCTGGGAAGAGGCTTATAGCCAGGCAGGATGGGAGCAGGGAGCCCTTGTGTGCTCTATCAAGGAGCTGTGGTTAATTTCCTATGGGAGTCAGGGATTCTCAGGGGTATTTGGAACAGGGGGACAGGACTGCACTGTGTGTGCCCTACAATTTTCTGGTTACTTTATGCCTTTCTTTGACAGCGGCCCCGGGTCCAGGTGGTTTACCAGAAGGGCAGGGCTATCTTTCTTCCGGAGATAATCAGAAAACCACTCTTTAAAGCTAAACCCTAGGCCCCTTTGGAGCCACATCCAACAGGTTCAGATACCTGGCTCCAACCTCACTGCCATCCTGTAACCATTTCCAGCATTACATGTAGCAGTTCTTTCCACAATAGACACATTGTGTCCAGCACTGGCTGACTTGCGAAATCCTCTCTTTTCTTTTAAAGAATCTTTTGTTGCAATCTTTTGTTGTATTAAGAGCATTAGTTCCTTTATGTGAACCACTGGCTCTCCACATCTGCAGGTTTAGGTTCAACAATGGATTTAAAATAGTTCTTAAAAAATAGGCTTAAAAGACTATACAGTAGTTAAGCATACTGGTTGCTCTTGTAAAGAACCTTGGTTCAGATCCAAGCACCCACAAGGCAGTTCACATCTGTCTGTAACTCCAGTTCCAGGAGATCCAATTTCCTCTTCTGACCCCTATGCTCTTGAATATTGGTGGTGCACAGACATATACTGACGCACACACATATACACACTAGGTAAAAATAAATAAAAATATTTTTTAAAATAGTGATTGGCTGCTTGGGAAATGGTTCAGAGAGTAAAATAACTTGCTCTCCATGCCCGAAGACATGAGTTTGAATCCCCACAAACCACTTAAAAGCTGCACAGGTGATCGCAGGACCTGTGACCCAATGGTCTCTATGGGAAGATGTGCTTGAGACCGAAATAATCCCAGAAGCTGTGGGACAGTTAACCTGGTATATACCATGGAACAAACAAGAAAACAAGTCTCAAAATAAGGTAAAGACGAGGCTGGACAGCTAAGATGGCCCTCTGACCTCTGCATTTGTACCACAACAGCAGGCACACACACACACACACACAAAGGCTTAGATGCATGCACACTAGTAGACACACATAAGTGCATATGCATAAGCATGCACACACATACACAGGCACATGTGCATGTATGGACACACACATACATAGCAAACACAGAGCATGTTTGTACTACAGAGCATGCTTGTACTAGATATAGTCAGAACACTTCCTGTCACCATACCTTAAAACAGTTTATTGATATTTGTACAACTTACACATTATATTAGGTATTAGAAACCCAGGTGCATCAGAGTACAGAGTAGGTGATGTCAACCAGGCTAGCCCAAAGAGTAAGCTCCAGACTGACCAATGAAAGACCGTGTCTCAAAAGAATCATATGGAGAGAGATCAAGAAAGATGCCTGATGTTGACCTCTGGTACGCATGCATACCTCTGGAATGTAATGCACATCACTGCATTATGTAGCTTCTCTCGACTGGACTGACTCTGAGTCCTTCAGGCCATTTTCTCGTCTCCCTATGGAGTCTGCATAGATGACACCTTGTACTTCCTAGGAGTGAAAGACCTTGACCATGTTAGCCTTCTGTCTAAGCTCCACCCCACAGTTACCTGGCAACACCCAGGTAGGCCTGACCCACTGTAAAAGGGGCTGCTTGCCCCCTCCTCCCTCTCTTGTTCTCTTGCTTGCTCTCTTGCTTCTCTCTTGCTCTTCCTCTCCCCTTCCCACCCCCTTCCCCCACCCCTCTCTCCATGTGCTCATGGCCATAGCCAGCCTCTACTTCTCTTCTCTCTCCCTCTCGCTGCTTTTCTCCACCTCTACTACCCTCTTAACTCCCCTCCTCATGCCCTGAAGAAACTCTATTCTATACTATACCGTCATGTGGCTGGTCCCTCAGGGTGGAGGGATGCCTTGGCATGGGCCTGCTGAAACACCCCCTTCCCCCTTCCCTCACCACACCCCCGTAGAATATATTCTTTCTCTCTTTACCTTTTTATAAATGCATTGTTGGGAACTAAAAAGGGGGCCCTGGGGAAGTGGGGGAGGGGAAAATAGCCCATGTCCAGCCAGAGTTCCTCCTATGCTCTGGGCAGGAGGATGCAGGAGGGCTGCCAGACGCTTTCCACTCTGCCACGGGTGGGCATCCAAGCTTCTGACCCACTCGGAGAAGGGTGGACAAGGGGCAGCACCCGACCTGGGGGCCCCAGAGCCACACCCTGTAACCCCGGGGTGGGCATTCCTCTATCCAACTCTTCAGGGGGTGGCCAAGGGGCAGCCCTGCCTGGGGACCCTGGAGCTACTTTGCTAAAGCCCTGGGGTTTTAGGAGAGAGGGATGAGGGAAGAGGTTCCCAACACCTGTGAGAGTACGTGCAGCCTTGATGGAGCAGAGACTCTCTATGGTTTAAGAGCTTTATTATAGAAATGAAGGGAGAGAGAGTGGGGGGAAGGCTAGAGAGAAAGAGAGTAAGAGGGAGAGAGGAGAGGAGAGCACAAAGAGAGAGAAGAGAAGAGAGAAGACAAAGAAAGGGGAGAGAGAGAGTGAGAGTGAGGGGTAAGAGGGAGACAAGAGAGTAAGCAGTAAGAGATCGAGGTGGGGCTGAACACCCCTTTTATGGTCTTTACTGTTGCTAGGTAACTGGGGAGGAGTTTAACCTGAAGGTCAGACGCTTGGGACATTGCCTATGTGACTACTGACCATGCTTCTCTTGTGGGGACTGTGTGAGGGAGGCGCGGTAACTTAGGTAGGGGCCAGAGTTCCATGAGCATGAGGGAACGCCTACTGTGTCATGTAGGTGAATTATGACCATCGGGGTTCAGACCTCAGCTCAACTGGAGACCAGCCTGCAATTCCCTACAATGCATCAGACCAGATCATTGGAAAATTATTTATATGCATAGGAGAGTAAAAACAAATTCCTTTAAAAATATTTTTATCTTTATTTTGTGCATATGAGTCTTCTGCCTACATTCACGTCTGTGAACCATTTTTTCATGCCTAGTGCCTGTGGAAGCCAGGGATGGATGTCAGATCCTATGGGACTAGAGCTACCAGTGGTTGTAAGCCACCATGTAGGTGCCAGGAGTTGAACTAGGGTCCTCTGGAAGGGCAGCAGTTCTTGACTGCTGAGACATCTCACTAGTCCCTATAAAACACTTGATCCACTGAGATTGGTTGAAGCTATTCTAGGCAGCTGTTTCTTGACCTCTTGAAATGTGGAGCGTTACAGAGCACATGTGTTTAGACAGCCTAGATACCTGGGTTAAGAATGCTGCCTAAATATATCCAGAAGATGTCCCAACCGGTAAGAAGGACACATGCTCCACTATGTTCATAGCAGCCTTATTTATAATAGCCAGAAGCTGGAAAGAACCCAGATGCCCTTTCAACAGAGGAATGGATACAGAAAATGTGGTATATTTACACAATGGAATACTACTCAGCTATTAAAAAAATGAATTTATGAAATTCCTAGGCAAATGGATGGACCTGGAGGGTATCATCCTGAGTGAGGTAACCCAATCACAAAGGAACTCGCACAATATGTACTCACTGATAAGTGGATATTAGCCCAGAAACTTTGGATACACAAGATATAAGATACAATTTGTTAAACTCATGAAACTCAAGAAGAACGAAGACCAAAGTGTGGACACTTTGCCCCTTCCTAGAAATGGGAACAAAACACCCATGGAAGGAGTTACAGAGACAAAATTTGGAGCTGTGACGAAAGGATGGACCATCTAGTGATTGCCATATCCAGGGATCCATCCCATAATCAGTTTCCAAACGCTGACACCATTGCATACACTAGCAAGATTTTGTTGAAAGGACCCTGATATAGCTGTGTCTTGTGAGACTATGCCGGGGCCTAGCAAACACAGAAGTGTATGCTCACAGTCAGCTAGTGGATGGGTCACACGGCCCCCAATGGAAGAGCTAGAGAAAGTACCCAAGGAGCTAAGGGGAACTGCAACCCTATAGGTGGAACAACAATATGAACTAACCAGTACCCCGGAGCTCTTGTCTCTAGCTGCATATGTATCAAAAGATGGCCTAATCAGCCATCACTGGAAAGAGAGGCCCTTTGGACTTACAAACTTTATATGCCCCAGTACAGGGGAACGCCAGGGCCAAAAAGGGGGAGTGGGAGTGTAGGGGATCGGGGGGGGGGGTGTGAGTATGGGGGACTTTTGGGATAGCATTGGAAATGTAAACGAGGAAAATACCTAATAAAAAAATAAATTAATAAAAAAAAAAGTCTATTGAGTGAAGGAAGTCAGACAAAATCCGTAATTTGAAAGTCTGGAATAGGAGGTGTGGAGGCAGAGTGTAGACTGGCTAAAACAGGAAATGGTAGATAAACGGTTGCCTAGCAATCATATGAATGGGAGGAGGGCCCTAGAAGAAAAAAAAAAGAAAAAAAAAAGAATGCTGCCTAAGCTTGTGGGGTTTGAATAAGAGTGACCCCTGCATGTGCATATGTCTGAGTGCTTAGTCACCAAGAAATGACACCATGTGAAAAGGATTAGAAGAAGTAGGAGGCGTGGCCTTGTTGGAGGAGGTGTGGACTTGCTGGCAGAAGGGGTGGGGCTTTGAGGTCTCATGCTCAAACTAGGCCCAGTCCCTCTCTTTTGGCCTGAGGATCAGGATGTAGCTCAGTTATTGCCCCATTGCCATGACTGCTGCCATACTCCCACCAAATTCCCCACCAGGATAATAATCCACTAACCTGCTAAAACTGTAAGGAAAACCCCAAATTAATTAATTTTTCTTTTTGTCTGTGGGTTGCCTTGGTCATGGTGTCTCTTCATGTCAATAGTACAGGATTTTGGCAAAGCTTAAGAAAAGATTACAGAAAGAAAAAAAAAACGTTCTAATTACAGGAAAGCCCCCACAAATATATAGAGAATAACATTTTAGTCCAAAAGCTAGCTCTGTGCTCCACTGTGAGACATAGGCTGTGTGATACTAGAGTAATTAGTAGAAATTCTTTGTAAGCACGATAATTACTGAACTTTTCAGAAAGGTGACGGAAAGGCACACATTTCAAGGTCCATCCTGGCTCCGCCCTGCACATCCAGATGACTGTGTCCTACAGTTTGCGGGGACAACAGCTCACCCAGCAGTCTCAGTTCCCATCGCAGAGCTGGCGCCAGCCAGCTTCAGTTTGTTAGGGAAGAAGTCCCACTTTCAATGTGTGTTTAAATAGTACAGACACATAATATTAAAAAAACAGAAGCCCCGACGATGTAATGTGATGCTAAGCCTTCGCAAATAGGCAGAGATCCAAATATTTTTCTCTGCGAAAAGAGTTTAAAATGGGTTTACAGGGGGTGCCTTGGCTGGAGATTCGTGAACTAAGAAGTTTGATCTGGGGGTGGTTTGTGTTCCTGAGGGACCACCACAAGGGGCTGCTAGGACCGGCTGAGATCCCGAGGGAGGGCTGGATCTGTGAGCAGATTCTCCAATTGAGACAAACTGTGTATGGGTGAGTTGGGTACTCTTGTTGTGTGTATATAGTATGGAGTGGTGAATCTTGCTTTGGAAGCTTTGAGCCAGGATTTTGGAATCCAGTAAAGTATCACTAGACACACCCAGGCTTAATTAGCTGTCCTTTCGGACTCCAGAACTCTTTGGGAGGGGAGACTTCATCTCAGGAATGCTAGTAACAGTGGTGTGTGTGTGTGTGTGTGTGTGTGTGTGTGTGTGTGTGTGTGTGTGTTGGAAGCTTTGTCTTATTGGTGGTCCTGTGGTAGGGAGAGGGAGACCACGATCCCTAAATCTTTAAGTCAGAACAGCCATATCCTTTGGGGGCTTGAAAAGCCAGCCAGCCATAGCAGAGAGATTTTGCATCATCTCAAGTCCTTTCTAGTTCCTCCCAACCCACTTATGCCTACCTCAGTTTCCTGGTCCAGATGTCCAGGTCTGTGTGCTAACCTCTCTAGTTGACTGGTTTACTTTAGAGTTGGGAATGCTCTATGTCAGGTGAATTGGAGCTAAACAGATTTCTCACAGTAGATCTCTGAAGACAACTTCCCCTATCTAGTTTACTGCCCAATCCTTCTGAAATAGACTTTAGATACCTCCTTAACAGAGGAGGATAAAAAAAAATAGACTTCTCCTAAAATGTGCAGGAAGAGAACCTCCACTTCAACCCCCACTTTCAGAAACTTCAGCCAACTGGACTGACAGGAATAGGAGTCTTATGCAGGGAGGAGATCACAGGTGCTTCTCGTTGGGAGTGGAGAGCCACTGCACTTTTGTACACAGAGTGGGAATACACAACGATTCTAACGGTTTTCAGGGTCATGCAAGTGGTGTTCTTACTTATAATCTATGACTGCAGCAGCAAATTACAACCAGCTTAGCGGAAACAGCATGCAAGTATATTAGCTCCCAACATGGTGTCCTATCATCTCTCTACAATCAGGAGGTTGGAGGAGCAGAGCCCCCTCCCTACCATATTTGAGTTGTTGGCTGTGGTGGTTTCAATGAGAACAATCCCCGTAGGCTCACATGTTTTAATACTTGATCCCCAAGTTGGTGGAACTGTTTGGGAAGGATTAGAAGTATGGCCTTGTTGGAGGAAGAAGTATACTCCTTGCTGGGGGAGTGTGTGGGCTTTGAGGTTTCAGAAGACTCTTTGTTTTTTTTGAGTTAACTCCGCCTTCTGGTGGGTGAAGATGTGAGATCCCAGCTGTTGCTGCAGCCACCTGCTGCCATTCATTTAAGCTGCCACCAGTGAACTCTCACCTCTGGAACTATAAATCCAATTAAACCGTTTCCTTTATCAGTTGCCTTGGTCATGGTGTATTATGACAGCAATAGAAAAATAACAAAGACACTGGCAAAGTTCAACTTCACATGTTTGTAAGGTTGTGGTCCCATTTTGGTAAATTTCCAGAGCTACCCTTAATCCTCAAAGTCTCCACCATTTCTTGTCCATGGTCCCTACAGCTCAGAAATAGGGATAGTGTGATAATTCTACCAGGCAAAATCTGCCATCCTACTCTGTTCCTTAGGATCCTTTGATTACAGAGAATTCAACTTTCTAATCCATGGGAGCCTTTTTATTTCAAGAGCATATAACTATCAACTTTCATCAGATAATACAAACACGTGTCTAACCCTCAGAGGTTAGGCTCATGGGAACAAAGCTCTCCTAGCCTGTTTCCCTGTGATGTCTAGAGATGGGGGTGACGACTTCTCAAAGTACAGTTTCATTAAACACTTTCCAAACACTCAGTATCCCCATTGTCTTATCAGTCAGAGCTCATCAGAGTAGAGGTCCCTGTTGCTGCTCTTGGCTCTCCGTGTCTCTTGCAACAAGTACATCTGAGCCTCTCACAAGGTTGGAGGTGGGCATGGTTCTCCTTGTGTGGTCAAGGCACCTTCTTCTGGACCCTCTCAGCTGGGAAAAGGGACATGGAGTGCCTATGTAAGGAAGGCCTGCTTCCGTCATTCTCCACACAGGATGTGGTGATTGACACTCTGTGAAAATTCTGGGACTTCTCTTGACTCCCAAAGTCCTGGATTGTGAGGACAGAGACAAATTCCCAAGTCCTAGACTGTTTCAGATATTTAAAACCAGTGTCACGTGGCTTTAAACTCAGAAGTCAGATATCTTTGTTCATGGATGGTCAATTAGCTTAATTGACTGACTGATACTTTTGGCAGAAGGTTGCTTTATAGACTAGGCTGGCCTGGAATTTGCTACTTAGCTTAGTTTGGCGTTGAACTCAACAATTCTCCCACCTCAGCTAAGAACTGCAGGCCTAAATCTGCATGCCCAACTGTACTTTTCTGTGCATATTTTGTGGGGTGCAGTTTGATAACTTAGACATACATATGCACTGTTTAATGATCAAACTAAGGTAATTAATGTTACCATCTCATGCATATCATTTATCCATGTTGTGGAATGTCACACTTTTGTAATCGTTTAGAAACACTGTGAATTGCTAAGAGTCATACCTCCATACTATGTAATAGATAGATCCTTCTGCATACATGTTGTTTGGCTTGAAGCTGAATCGGAGGCTACCATTCAAAGCTTGCACCCAAGCATCGGAATCGATGACTTTTCTTAAAAACATTAAGTGTCAGACTTGTGTACTTGTGTACGGGGTATGGGACAGTGAGTGACCTTTAGATAGGACCAGTTTCCTCTGGCTGTCACTGTCTCAGGACAGCTCTGCATGCTCTAGTTTTGGACTCAAGCCTACTTTGCAGTTTCTGGTATATGGTGTGTGTGTGTGTGTGTGTGTGTGTGTGTGTGTGTGTGTGTGTTTATGTATGTAAAGGACTTTCCAGAACTGTTGTAATTCTTGGGAAGAACTGAGGGCCATTCAGCAATCTTCGACACTTTATCAGATGTGATAGTAAAGAATGCCTTTATTAATTTCGGGGGTGGGATTCTTAGAGATGAAATAGTGTGACCCGGTGCCGTAGTTCTTCAAGATTCTTCTATGCAATACTAAGATGAGCTGGCTTCGGTGCTTGACAGGGAGTTTCCAGGCCTATTTAATGGCTGCAATTCAGCTGGGCCTGATCTCTACTTGCAGAGGAACTTTATCTAAATTTCACTTTGACAGATAAGCAGGGGAGCTTCAGAAGGTTTATAAATCAGGCTGGAGCTCTGCCAACATGCTAGAAACTGAGCTCCCAGAGAAAGCCAAAGCCTAAGCCATTCACAGTGTTTTCCTGGGTGGAGAGCCAGGTTGGAGAAATGTCTGTGCTCTTACCAGATAACTATCTTGTCAGGCCTGACATCAGCCTCTCTGTGTTGCAAAATGCTCTTTGGGATCCTGATACCTTAATGGCTAGGCCCCAGTTTATTACAGGCACAGCCATTTTGCTCACATTGGAATGCTGATGGTTTCCGGCGACATTTTGGGAAAAGCAACCCCTTGCATAGGTAGGTCTCCGCAGAGATGAGATGAGAGGCGGGAGATGCAGAGACAAGGGAGGAGTGTGCTCACAAAAGCAACAGTGTCCTGAGCGAGGTGGGAATGTACCTTCTCCAGTCCAGCCTGGGTGTCTCAGAGCACTGCAGTGATTCATCAGTCATAGATGGGCAGGGGGAGGGCCTCCGGGCTCCTGACACAGCCCTCTGTAGGCGTGATGGATGTGGAGAAACTCTACCCTTCCCAGGGGGTCAGGTGGCACCAGCCAGACAAAGATCGTAAACAATTCCGTCTTGAAAAAGAGCCCCCCCCTTTCCCTTCCCTCCCTCCCTCTCTTTTCCCCTCCCCTCTGGCTCTCTCCCCTTTTCTCTTTTTTTTCCCTCTCTCTGCCAAAAAGTTACAGTATCCAGCCGTTCCTTATTAAGTTAGAAGTCTGTGGAAAAAAAAAAGAAGGAGCCTGTGCATAGAAATACTCAGTCCTTCGACCCGGCTATTTCTATGGTGCAAGCATGTCTGGAGAAGTAAGGAAATGGCATTCCTGTTTGCTGCTGAGTAAAAAACCAGCTGCTCTCTGGATTTCAGAGGGAGATGTTATCCTACCCTGTGGTCGTCCAAGGTCTTCCAAGGCTGCTCTGGAGAGGCTGTGGATGAAAACAAGAGAGAGCTAGGGGGTGGGGGTGGGGGCAGGGGTGGACAAAAGAAAGCCGTGGGTACCGTGTGCTGGCTGCTGGAGACAGTTTCCATCTTTCTGTTGCTTCCGTGTCTTTTGACATCTTTGGGATTTTGACAAAAGTGGTTCTAATTGGATCTGAATCAATTTGAGCTTTTGATAAGGTGTATAACACCATCCCGGCACCCACCCCTCCACTCCAGTGAAGTTTGAAGAGTTTCTGTATTTGTTTGCTCGCCAGACGCTGTGGGCAAACTCATTCTCAGGCATGGTGCAAAGTTTGAGCTGCGACTTCCGGGGGATGTGTGTGATGCTCCCTGCTGTTCAGGGCCATCCTCAATCTCTTCTTTCCTCTCATAGGCTGGACCACAGAGGCCTGGAGCAGTCTGCTTCTCAGTTCCCATCTGATAGGTCGAGGTGTGCTGGTCCAGACAAGAACTTAGGGGAAGTCAAGATGGCCATCCGTGCCACCACACACTGACAGTGTGCTGACTTTCCTTTACCACCAAACCCTTAGCAGGCCATGTGATGAACAGATAAGGAGTGCAGAGGAGAGCCATCCCTCAACAGCTGATGGGCAGCATAAAGGTGCAATGATGAACTCAAGCTTCCTATCTCTGAAGCTTTACTGGTCCGCAAAATCTCATTCTTGGTCCCCATAGAAACTTGCTAGAGGGTACTTTGATGTTTGCTTTTTGAAATGTATTCCTCCTATATCATTCCTTGGCACAGAGAATTCCCAAACAGGCGTCTGCAGTAGGAAGAGTTTCGCAGGCAGTGGTCAATGGGAAGATGTAATGATCAATGTGCCTCAACCCAACTTCCACCCCCACACTCAGACCTCCCCTCTCTGGCCAACCATGAAGGTTGGAAGGTGAAGGCATTCGTAGAGTCTAGGTGACCTGTTCACCAGCACGGGAACATGGTACATGCAGCTCCTGGGGCTCAGATGTCTGGTTCAGTAGTACTTTGGAAGGTGGTAGGTTTGTGGGGAGGGACCAGACTTGACTTTGAGGGGCTAGGTTAAAGCGTAGCAGGAGAGTTACTCCAGCCTGAAGACACAGACCCGCCTCAGTGAGATGAATGTCGGCACCTATAGCTTCACTTCTTCCCGCTGCCTAGAAACTCCTCACTTGGGTTCAGACTTGGCAGTTCACTGTGTTAAATATTAATTCCCAATACCACACTGTGTGCACTTATACGTAAAAAGGAGAGCAGTAACAAGCCAAGCAATGACTGTGCTGACTTACCATGGCCTTCAGGTCTTACCTAATGACTGTCTGGAATGCTCTCTATAGTCAGCTATGCTAAACCTTACACACTGGGAAGAGCACATTGCCTTGGCTTATCAGGAAGATCTGAAACATTATCTTTTTGTCTCTTTACCTTTTCCCCCTTTCTTCTTTCTTCTTTCCTTCCTTCCTTCCTTCCTTCCTTCCTTCCTTCCTTCCTTCCTTCCTCTCTCTCTCTCTCTCTCTCTCTCTCTCTCTCTCTCTCTCCCTCTCTCTCCCCCCACCCCCACCCCCAGGAATGCCTTGGCCTCCTATCTTAAAGAATCCCCTCTCCCTTTCATCCTTAAGTCTTTTTAATTCTTGCTTAGTTTTGAGGTAGCATTGAGTATGGCAGCTATGTCTTGCTCCTGGACCACGTGTGGAACCCCAAGGATACCATTTAACTTACTGATCTCTGATCTGTAACTTAGTGATAACACTTTTGATCTCCTCACGCTTAGCCACACTCAGCACCTTGTCTGACAGCTACTTGATTCCTTGTTGTGACACCTGGAGCGTCTGCAGCCTTCTTCAGTCTGTGAGGTGATGAGTGCAGAATGGAATCCACTGTGCTAAGGGTGGTGGGAGAGATCCTGGGAAAGAGCCTGCGTCTTGGGTGACATTGCAGACTTGCTGAGTGAGGCCATGGCTGTTGCTGTCCATTTTCTTCTCTGTGAAGTGATTGGTGTTTAAGGTTCTAATTAATTTAAATAGCTGTAATGGTAGGCTTCACTTCTAGAAGACATGCACAGAACCCAGCAAGCGCTCGACATCCAGGAAGCATCAGGAGTCTCACTTGTTCATGGCAGGGAAGAAAATAAGGGCCGTCACAAAGGCCTTTACGTGCCACACAGAGGTTTTTTGAAAGGTCTCCTTGCTACATCATCTTAAAGTTGTGATGCTGCTAAAAAGGTAACAGCACAAACAGGCCATTCCACGGGCACAGTTGGATCTTCTCTCTGGCTTCCAACCCCATTTTCTCCTTCTCTGACTGAGCTCATCAATTATTCTTTTTTTGTTACTAAATTTGCTGGATTTTTAGATCTGCCCATGGAAAAGGACGCCGAGATAGAGCCTGCCCTTTATTCCGTTGTGTCTGTGGATGAGTTGTCCAGAGAAAGACTGAAAACTTAGCTGTGGACCAGATGGTTCCCTCCAGATGCAGCCAACACGTAAGGCCATATGCTGCATGCCCAAAGCAAGGTCAAACAAGCAGTCGCTTCAATCCTGGGGCTCAGAGAGGCTGGCAGAGAGGGTGTGTGAGAAAGCATGTGCAAAAAGCAGTGTGAACAAGTGTGCAAAAAAGTCCCTGCTGTCTGCCTCCCAACAGTGTGATCTGGGGAATGACTGAGCCCAAACAACACAGGGATTACTAACAATGGCTTCCACCAACTACATTCTAGGCTCTGTCCTAAGTGGTTTAGGTATGCTGTCTCCTATTCTCTATCTCTATCTCTATCTCTATCTCTATCTCTATCTCTATCTCTATCTCTATCTCTATCTCTATCTCTATCTCTATCTCATCTCTATCTCTATCTCTATCTCTATCTCTATCTCTATCTATCTCTCTATCTATCTATCTATCTCTATCTCTACCTCTCTCTCTATCTCTCTCTATCTCTATCTCTCTATCTCTCTATCTTTATCTCTCTCTATCTATCTCTATCTATCTATCTATCTATCTATCTATCTATCTATCTATCTATCTACCTATTGTATCTGAGGTCTTAGAGTATCATCCAAGCAGGAGCTGTGTCTTCAGGTATACACTTTGGTGGTTTCTGTGATGGGTGTGTGTGTGTGTGTGTGTGTGTGTGTGTGTGTGATCAGCCCCACTGTCACAGCTCCTTTGGAGATAAACCCACTGGAAACTGAATGTGTGCCATTTGCTGGCG